>NC_029772.3:42400177-42424960 GCF_000817695.3 Arachis duranensis | reverse complement strand
GAAGAAGAAGAAGAAGAAGAAGAAGAAGAAGAAGAAGAAGAAGAAGAAGAAGAAGAAGAAGAAGAAGAAGAAGAAGAAGGAAGAAAGAGAGGTGGGGTGGCGGTGGTGGTTCCGGCGACGGTGGTGGTCGCCGGAAGAAGGGAGTAGGCGAGGCTGAGGGTTGGTGGGGTGCAACAGCAAGAAAGAAAGAAAAAGGGGAGGAAGGGTAGGTTGCGACAAGGCAGCATCCAAAGTACTGCCCAGAATGCGATCTGTGCATATGCACACAAGGGAAAATATAGGGGATGCGAACGCACAGGGTGTGCAAGTGCTCTTGGCAGAAAAGGTGTTATTATGTGTGTGTACGCACAAGGCTGTGCGCACGCGCAGAGAACTTTTTTTTAAGAGGGCAAAAAGACCATGTGTGCGTACCCACAGGGATGGATGCGCACACACAGAGTGAAAATGTGCTGGGGTGCGCGTGCATAGGGTGTGTGAGCGTTGTGAACAGAGCGGGTGTCATCAAGTGTGCGTACGCACAGATGTGAAAACTAGGGGTTGTGTGCGTATGCACAAGGCTGTGCTCACACACAATGCTCTGTTCCTACAACATTTTTAATGCCTCTAAGGCACCAACCATGATATCAATCAAAGGTTTTCAACCCCAAAACATATCATTCTTCAAAAACACATGATTAAACACAAAATGCAACTAAATTAAGCCTAAAATTCAATCAAACTAAGCTAATCAAAGAGACAAAATTTAATAAACAACAACTAAAAGAAGAGAAAGTTAGAAGGATGTTACCATGGTGGGTGTCTTCCACCTAGCACTTTGGTTTTAAGTCCTTAAGTTGGACTTTTGGTTAAAGCTTATGTCATGGTGGCTTATGCTTCCACTCATCCTTGAGTCGCCACCCATGTTTGCTCTTCAAAGCTCCCCCGAGGTCCCAAATTCTAGTTTTCTGGTCATCCTCTTGTTGCTTCTTGCTCTTGTTCTTGGATGGACAACCTCTCAAATCACCTTTGGAACACCCAAATAAACCTTGGAATCCTCTGAATTGAACCTTACACCACTTATGCTTTGAACTCCTTTGGCAACCAACACCCATTTCTTCATCATTTAACACTCCAAGAAGTACCTTAAGTTGGTGATCTGTTTCCAAGAGAGCATATTGGTATGGGCCTATCAAGCTCATGGAGGAAATTTTCACCCATTCAAATTGTCCTTGGATCAAAATCACCCTATTGGAATCTTTCATGAATGCCTTCACTTGTTGGGTGATCACCTCTTCCTCACCACCCTTTTCTAGCTCTTCCCTTTCTCTCTCAAACAAGAGGGGAAGGTTCCTCAAGATCATTGAGGGGATCGACCAAGGTGGACAAAAATCATTGATGATGCAATCCACTTCTTGATCATACTCCCTCAATTATCCATTTACCTCTTCCAGTTCACTAGTTCTACCTTCCTCCTCTTGTGACTCAAGCCTTAGCTCCTCTTATTCTCTTTGAGACACCATGTTCTCCTCCTCACTACACTCTTTAGTTGATCCTCCACCTTCCTCAAGGGAGATGTCTTGATTGCTTGAGTGTAGTAAGGCCAAGCGGCTCACCGCGTCGGCTATAGTAGCTATGAACTCCCCTTGCTTCTTTCGGAATCCTTCTTGCTCTAGAAAAAATGCATGAAGGTCTTGTTGCTCTTGGGGCAAGGGTTGGAGAACTTCATATTGAGAAAAAGAAGGAGGTTTAATGGTTGGGAGAAAGGTTGTATAGTTGGAAGGTGTGTTATGTGGGTGAGGGTATTGAGGTAGTATATAAGGGGGTAATAGTTCATATGGTTGGTAGCAAGGTGTATAGACATTAGGATTCCATGGAGGTGGATGGTATGGTGCTTGAAGGTTTGGTGGTTGAGGGTTGTGTATGGGGTATCTTTTATATCTTTGGGTTTGATATTCACATAGGGGAGGGTTTGGCTCGTTGTAGTATAGAGGAGGTTGCTCCTTCCTCATTTTATTCTCCCACTCCATGATGCAATCCCAACTTGAATTCATCATACCCTACAAAATACTCACAACTAAACTCCAAGCAACAAGGGTGATAGCTCATAAAACAAGTAGAAAATAAAAACAAAAGACATCAATAAACACAAGAAAAATAAACACCTAAATATTAAATAAAACAACCAAATAACCAAAAAGTAAGATATTTACACTATCAACATATTTACAACAACAAAAAACATAACACCAATTGCATCCCCGACAGCGGCGCCAAAAACTTGATTATTGGCCTAGAGCGGGCTAGGAATTTTTCCTCAAAATTAGAATTCCTTCATTGCAAGTATAGTCCCAACCCAACAATCGACCAATACATAACTAACCAGCAAGTGCACTAGGTTGTCCAAGTAATAAACCTTACGTGAGTAAGGGTCGATCCCACGGAGATTGTTGGTATGAAGCAAGCTATGGTCATCTTGTAAATCTCAGTCATGCGGATAATAAATGGTTATGGAGTTTTCGAATAATAATAATAAATAAACTGAAAATAAAGATAGAAATACTTATGTAGATCATCAATTGGAATTTCAGATAGGCATATGAAGATGCTGTGCTCCTTCTGAATCTCTGCTTTCCTACTGCCTTCATCCAATCCTTCTTACTCCTTTCCATGGCAAGCTGTATGTAGGGCATCACCGTTGTCAATGGCTACATCCCATCCTCTCAGTGAAAAAGGTCCAAATGCTCTGTCACGGCACGGCTAATCATCTATCGATTCTCGATCATGTCGGAATAGAATCCCTTGATTCTTTTGCGTTTGTCATCACGCCCAACAATCACGAGTTTGAAGCTCGTCACAGTCATTCAATCCCGGAATCCTACTCAGAATACCACAGACAAGGTATAGACTTTTCGGATTCTCATGAATGCCGCCATCAATTCTAGCTTATACCACGAAGACTCTGATCTCACGGAATGGAAGGCTCGGTTGTCAGGCGAGGGCAACCATGCGTCGTGCATCAGGAATCCAAGAGATACACACTCTAGCTTTTGCTTGTAGAACAGAAGTGGTTGTCAGGCACGCGTTCATAGGGACGGATGATGATGAGTGTCACGGATCATCAAATCCATCAGGTTGAAGTACGAGTAGTATCTTAGATAGAAATAAGATTGAATTTGAATAAAAGATAGTAGTAATTGCATTAAAACTCGAGGTACAGCAGAGCTCCACACCCTTAATCTATGGTGTGTAGAAACTCCACCGTTGAAAATACATAAGTGATGAAGGTTCAGGCATGGCCGAATAGCCAGCCCCCAAAACGTGATCACAGGAAAAAATACAATCCAGGATCCCTAATACAATAATAAAATGTCCTATTTATACTAGACTAGCTACTAGGGTTTACAAAAGTAAGTAATTGATGCAGAAATCCACTTCCAGGGCCCACTTGGTGTGTGCTTGGGCTGAGCTTGAACTTTACACGTGCAGAGGCTTCTTTTGGAGTTGAACACCAAGTTGTAATGTGTTTTTGGCGTTCAACTTTGGTTCGTGACGTGTTTCTGGCATTTGACTCTAGAATGCAGCGTAGAACTGGCGTTGAGCGCCAGTTTGCATCATCTAATCCCAAATAAAGTATGAACTATTATATATTGCTGGAAAGATCTGGATGTCTACTTTCCAACGCCATTGAGAGCGCGCCATTTGAAGTTTTGTAGCTCCAGAAAATCTATTTTGAGTGCAGGGAGGTCATAATCCAACAGCATCAGCAGTCCTTTGTCAGTCTTTTATCAGAGTTTTGCTCAGGTCCCTCAATTTTAGCCAGAAATTACCTGAAATCACAGAAAAACACACAAACTCCTATTAAAGTCTAGAAATGTGAATTTAGCATAAAAACTAATGAAAACATCCCTAAAAGTAGCTAGATCCTACTAAAAACTACTTAAGAACAATGCCAAAAAGCGTATAAATTATCCGCTCATCAACCAACATCAAAGTTTGATTTTTCAAATACAAATATTAACTGAGAGTAATTCAGCCTCAGGTCATTCTCCCTAGGAATGCAATTGAAGTGTCACACTTTTGGTTGTGAGAAAAAAAAGGGTTTTGAAATCAAAGAACAAAAGATTAAAAGAACTAAGAAATAAAAGAACTAAGCAATGATCAAAATTGAAATTAATGCAAGTAAAAAGGAAGCAAGATCAAAACTTGGTGAAAATGCTACGTATGCATGAAAGAGTCTTGACTTGGAAATGAGAATCAAGGAATCCTATCATCGTCATAACCATAAGTATGGCAACTATGATGAGTCAATCTCGCTTAATCAACCCCTAACCTCGAGGAGTAGATCAAGAAAGCATAATTGACCTTAATCCATAATTCCTAGCTAACTTACCAAATTAATTGGTAACAAGCTAGCGTCAATAGAAACAAGAGTCAACTAACTACCCAAGAATTGCCACTAAATGTCCGACATCATGACTCTAGTATCCTAGGAACTCAAATCCCAAGCCAAGGTGTGAAAATCTACTCAAAACTCATAATTGGCATTTTCACAAACACCTTGTGGGCATAAAACCCAAACATAAGAAATTGTAAAGGAAAATGAAAACTATAACCAAAATATTCACAATATCAACAATAAACAAGCAATCAAGCAACTATAAAGCATAAAACATTAAATGAATCAATCAAAACTTCAAGAAACGAAAATTGCAAATATTAACAAGTAACTTGAACCAAAAGAATAATAAAAGCAAAAGTGATGTAATTAAAGAGAAGATTAAGAGTACTTACAATAAAGATGAGAAAAATCAAAGATCAAAGCTTGCTATAAAATGCTACACCGAACCCTAATAAAAAACCCTAAGAGAGCTCTCCCTAATCTACACTACTCCTACTCCCACTATATGTTCTAAAAATGTAAAAATAAAGGTCTAAGTCCTAATGAAAGCTTCTTGTTCAAAAGTGTTGATATCCCCTTCATATAGAACTCCCATTCTACATCAAGCCTTCTAAAATTGGGCCAAAAGCCTCCAAAAATCTCGAATCACGTGTTTCATTAATGAAACCACGTGCAAGGACCTATGCGTAAGTACAGATGTGTGCATACACACACTTCGCTAAATGTTCACTTGTGCGTATGCACAGAAGATTATGCGCGCGCACACATACTGAATTCCTTCTTGTGCGTACGCACATAGGATTGTGCGCACGCACACTTGACTGTGTGTGCTTTTCCTTATTTTCTTCATGTGTTCTCCCTTGTACATGCTTTCTTCCACTTTTGCCTAGCCAATCTTGCCTCTAGGGCTTGAAATTACTCAACAAATTTGTCAAGGAATCGAATGGCATAAAAGTGGAATTAAAATGATTAATTTAAGCACAAAAATGCATGTTTTCACATTTAGGTTCAATTTCGGGATCAAACACAAAAGCATGCTATTTTGGTGATTGATGAGCGGATAATTTATACGCTTTTTGGCATTGTTTTTAGATAGTTTTTAGTATAATCTAGCTACTTTTAGGGATGTTTTCATTAGTTTGTATGCTAAATTTACATTTCTAGACTTTACTATGAGTTTGTGTGTTTTTCTGTAATTTCAGGTATTTTCTGGCTGAAATTGAGGGACCTGAGCAAAACTCTGATAAAAGGCTGACAAAGGACTGCTGGTGCTGTTGGATTCTAACCTCCCTGCACTTGAAATGAATTTTTTGGAGTTACAGAACTCCAAATGGCGCGCTCTTAATGGCGTTGGAAAGTAGACATCCAGAGCTTTCCAGCAATATATAATAGTCCATACTTTATTCGTGATTAGATGATGTAAACTAGCGCTCAACGCCAGTTCCATGCTGCATTTTGGAGTCAAACGCCAGAAACACGTCACGAACCAGAGTTGAACGCCAAAAATATGTTACAACTTGGCGTTCAACTCCAAAAGAAGCCTCAGCTCGAGTAAAGTTCAAGCTCAGCCCAAGCACACACCAAGTGGGCCCCGGAAGTGGATTTCTGCATCAATCATTTACTTCTGTAAACCCTAGTAGCTAGTCTAGTATAAATAGGACTTTTTACTATTGTATTCAAGGTCTTTTGACCATTCGGTCTTTTGATTACGTTTGGGGGCTGGCCATTCGGCCATGCCTGAACCTTCATCACTTATGTATTTTCAATGGTGGAGTTTTTACACACCATAGATTAAGGGGTGTGGAGCTCTGCTGTACCTCAAGTTTCAATGCAATTACTACTATTTTCTATTCAATTCAGCTATTCCTGTTCTAAGATATTTGTTGCACTTCAACATGATGAATGTGATGATCCGTGACACTCATCATCATTCTCACCTATGAACGCGTGACTGACAACCACTTCCGTTCTACTTTAGACCGGGCGCATATCTCTTGGATTCCTTAATAAGAATCTTCGTGGTATAAGCTAGATTGATGGCGGCATTCATGAGAATCCGGAAGGCTTAAACCTTGTCTGTGGTATTCCGAGTAGGATTCAGGGATTGAATGACTGTGACGAGCTTCAAACTCGCGATTGTTGGGCGTGATGACAAACGCAAAAGAATCAAGGGATTCTATTCCAACATGATCGAGAACCGACAGATGATTAGCCGTGCCGTGACAGAGCATTTGGACCTTTTTCACTGAGAGGATGGGATGTAGCCATTGACAACGGTGATGCCCTACATACAGCTTGCCATGGAAAGGAATAAGAAGGATTGAAGGAAGGCAGTAGGAAAGCAGAGATCCAACAGGGACACGCATCTCCATACACTTATATGAAATTCCCACCATTGAATTACATGAGTAACTCTCTCTTTATTTTCTGCTTTATTTATTATTCGAAAACTCATAACATTTACTATCCACCTAACTGAGATTTACAAGATGACCATGGCTTGCTTCATACCAACAATCTCCGTGGGATCGACCCTTACTCATGTAAGGTATTACTTGGATGACCCAGTGCACTTGCTGGTTAGTTGTGCGGAGTTGTGACTAAGTGTGATTCACGTTTGAGAGCGCTACCAAGTTTTTGGTGCCATTGTTGATGATCACAATTTCGTGCACCAGTGATTAATTGTGAGTTTATATGATGAAATCCGTCCAAATCAAATCAAAATATCTCATCAAATATGGACTCATCACACGCTGGTGCTAATGGTCATCCAATCTAAACGAGGGTGATGCTCTAGCAATTCAATCCCTAGTGATCCTACTCAAAACGCCACAGATAAGGTCGGATCTTTCGAATCGGAGAATGAAGCTTTATGATTTTATTCTATATCACAAAGGCCCTAATCGCCCCGTACCTCGGCTGAACAGATGTTCCCATGTCCTCAACGAAGTCGTGGATTAGCCATCTAAGAGATGTATAATCAAGCTTGTGATTCAATGCTATCCCGCTAGGGACTCGCAATAACCCTTGTAGAAAACGGGTCATACTCTCATTCCACCCAGTTTCATTAGTTTGAAGAACGAAGATACATCTTAGAATGGAATCAAACACATATTAAAATAGAAACAATAATATTATTAATCCATGAGAATCAATAGAGCTCCTATCCTTAACCGAGGAGGTTTAGTTGCTCATAGCTTACAGAAAATAATAGTAGTAATGGGTCTGTACTTCTCCCCTCCTGGGAGGCATAGTCCTCAGGAAGAAGGAAGTCCCTTATTTATAATAAAAACTCTAAGACTAAACCTAAAATATATTGTTTTTTAATTAAAAATTACAAAAAGGAAAATAAAATCAGCTAAGAAGTGCTAAAATCCATTTTGGGGCCCACTTGATGAGTGTTTGGGCTGATGCCTGGCGTTCAAATCAAGTTCTAGGCGTTTCCTGCTCCCCTTGGGGCGTTTAACGCCAGAAAGGGGGTGATTTGGACATTCAATGCCCATTTTAGACCTTCATTTCTAAAGAAAAGTATAAAGTATTATATATTTTTGGAAAGCTCTTGAAGTTAGCTTTCCAAAATTTTTGTGAGCGTGTCAATTAGACCTCTACAGCTCTAGAAATTCTTGTTTGAATGCATGGAAGTTAGGAGTTAACAACATCTGCAGTCCTTTTTTTGCCTCTAAATCAGAATTTTCCAAAACTTGCCAGTTTCACCTAAAAATCTCCTAAAATCATAGGTAAACTACAAAACTCAAAGTAGCATCCAAAAAGTAATGTTTGCATTAAAACCTACTAAAACATAATAAAACTTAACAAAATATACTAAAAAAACTGAGAAAATGATGCCAAAAAGTGTATAAAATATCTGCTCATCAGTGAGCTTCAAACAACAGTTTTTGTTTCAAACTTCTGACTTCGGCACAAAATCCTCTCTTTATTACTCCAAAATCCTCCTCTGTGTCTCTTGGTCTCTTCTTGATTCAACAAGCTTCAATATCCTTAGTAACTTCTTACCCTCTTGCTGCACTCTCTGAATTTCAGCCTTACAACTATTTGAAATTCGCAATCAATTCAGTCTGATACTTGCAGCTACTTCCTCAACATCCAACTTAAGACTCTAAACTCATTTAACAATTCTTCCTCCTGAATCAGCATCCAAGCAACACTCAGAGACTTCCTGCTCAAGGCGTTTATCACTACATCACGATATTGCATTAGAACGCATTCTAAACCCTTCGATAATACATTGTAGTAATTTCGATTAGTTCATTAGGTTCGGATATCAAAAATACTAGCACCGAGGTTAATTTTTCTCTCGAAGTTAGAAAGCTTTCTTTACATTCAGGAATCCATGCAAACGGTGCATCCTAGCGCAAAAACTTAATCAGTAGCTATGTGTTCTAACTATGATATAATTAAAATTGGTCAACAAGGTAAAATGGACTTCCTAGCATCTTCTTCTGATAACATATGCGATGAAAGATGCCATTTTTCCAATGAGCTAATCCTTCCCAACACATGCCCATAAATGTGGCCTTCTTTTTACTATCCTTAAGCTTCAGCTCCATTGCCTCCACACAAAAATCTGACCATTTAAGACCCCTATCTTAAAATTCACCTCCATGTATGGCCGCAATTATCAAGTGGCGACTGTCGAGGAATCTGCCGCTATAGATCACATCACTGACCTAATTGCTCAAGCCCATGCTTACGCTAGTGAGCACTCCTATCCTTCCCCATCCTACGACCTACATGACCTCTTCTAGGCCCTATCCTTGGCAGATAGGCATGAAAGAAGTACGTCAGTTATGCTATTTTTCATCACCTCAATTTCTGTTATAGTACTTTATTATCCAATGGGAATCAAAAAATCTTTTCATCCTTCTAATGTTTTATCGTAACATACCTTCTGTTTCTGATTGTCATTCCAGAGATAAGTTTTGTACCAAAATATAACTGGTCCAAGATGGTCAATTAGAAGAGTCACCGGTCCTTCCTCCGATAGTTGTGTACTGTCATTCAGTACCAGCTTTGGTGTACTACAAACAGACAAAGAAGGGCACCTCCAAAGGTGTTGAACACAAATTCCTCGTCGTTGTCCCAGTAAAAACCAAGTCTGCCACCCTTAATGTGGCTGGAAGATACTCACCAAACGAACACTTGTGAGGTGAGGATGCTACACGAGCCATGATTGTGAAGGTGCTTAAGTTATCATGGAAGGAAATGAATGACTACAACTACGATCAGTTGGAAGAATGCAGAGCTATGATGTACGAACTCCAATTTGAGATAGATACCCTGACAGGGAACTACCGAGATACCTAAGAGATCTACACTAACCTATAGATGTTCATTAACCTAGATTTCATGTCGTCGGACTCCAATTAGACTGATGATGACTGATAAACCACTATTTTATAGTTTATCTTGTGCTCAATTGAGTGGATTTTATCATTCTTTCATACACTTATTCATACTAATTGCATGAGTTTACGTTTTCCTTCCGGATTTTGTGCTATGATTGAAAACATGCTTCTTTGGCCTTATATTTGCTAATATTAATCCTCTCTTATTACTATTAGATGCCGTGATATGTGTGTTAAGTGATTTCAGGGATTACAGGGCATGAATGGCTCAGAGGATGGAAAGGAAGCATGCAAAAGTGGAAGGAATACAAGAAGTTGAAGAAACTGCTAAGCTGTCTAGCCTGACCTCTTCGCACTCAAACGATCATAACTTGAGCTACAATGTCCAAATGAGATAGTTCTAGCTGCGTTGGAAAGCTAACATCCGGGGCTTCGCAATGATATATAATTTTTCCATAGCTTCTCTGAAGTTAGGCGACGCGAACGCGTAGATGACGCGCCTGCGTCGCATCTGCAAAATCTCAATCCACGCAAACGCGTGGATGACGCCTCCGCGTCACTTTGCCGCGACCTGTACAAACCAGATTTCACAATCAGCAATTTTTGGGCTATTTTTGACCCAGTTCTCAGCCCAGAAAACACATATTAGAGGCTATAAAGTGGGGGAATCCATTAATTCATGATCATTCATTCATAATACACACTTTTCATAATTTAGATGTAGTTTTTAGAGAGAGAGGTTCTCTCCTCTCTCTTAGGTTTTAGGATTAGGATTTCTTTTAGTCATTAGGATTGTTTCTTTGTACCAGGTTCAATAATTTACGTTTCTCTTTTATTTTTGTTTACTCTGAAGCTTTTATTTGTATTTGATTTATGTTGCCAAATTGGCTTATGAACTTTTCCATGTTAGAATTGACATCTTCATGCAATTTGAGGTATTCCAGATATTTATGATTTTAATTTAGCTTTATATACTTTTGGCTTTGGTTAGGTAATTGGTAACTCTTGAGTTGTCAAAACTCAGTAGTGATTGAAATGGGTAGATTCTAATTGATCTAGATCGCTCTAAAGCTAGTCCTCCCACAGAGATTGACTAGGACTTGAGGATCAAGCTAATTAGTCCACTTGACCTTCCTTTGTTTAATAAAGGATAACTAAGTGGGATTAAAACCCAATTCTCGTCACACCTAATAAGGATAACTAGGATAGGAATTCCAATTCTAATACCTTGCCAAGAGTTATTTTATTATTACTATTTTATTTTTCTTATCATTTAACATACTTGTTTCTCACTTTCAAAACCCCCAATTTACAAGACTCATAACCAATAATAAGAACATACCTCCCTGCAATTTCTTGAGAAGACGACCCGAGGTTTGAATACTTCGGTTTATAAATTTTATTGGGTTTGTTACTTATGACAACCAAAACGTTTGTAAGAAAGGACTCTTATTGGTTTAGAAGCTATACTTGCAATAGGAATTTATTTTGAATTCTAGACCACGCAAAAGTTCCTCTCTTCAAAATGGCGCCGTTGCTGGGGAATTGCAAACGTGTGCCTTATTATTGGTTATTGCAAATATTTTTTCTTTTACCTGTTTATTGGTTTTTGTTTTTTTTTCCTTCTTATTTCTGATAACTACTATGAGTTCTCATCCCTCTCGCTTTGAGTTTGGTTCTAATTTTGTTGAAAGGAATGGAAGCTATAACAGGACTACGCATCAAGGTCTAGGCAATCAAAGATGGATGGAGCCAAGAGGATCTGATCACCCCTTTACGCAACAACACCCTCCTAGATATCATGGACAGAGACCATTCTACAATGCATATCCAATTGATAGATTTGGTGGACCCCCTTGTAGCTACCAACAAGCCCCACCCTATGCTCAGAGATTATCCTCTCAACATAACTTCGAACCACCACACTCACAAGCTTCTTTTCACCATTCGCCACCATATGATCCTTATCCGCCCCAACGCCAATCCAATTACTCCCAAGAACCACCACTCCCCTATGCACCATGTCCATATCCATCGAGCCAAGAATCACAGGTTCGCTTCGAAGAATCAGTAGACCAATTTAATGCAACCCTTCATCAACTGGAGCAAGCAATAAATCAATTATCTTCCAGACGTTCAGTCACTCAACAGACTCCCATGGCTTCATGTGGAGAATCTAATGAAGAACGCAGCACGAAGAAGATACTAGAAACTCCAGTGGACAGCATAGAGCATTACTTCGTACTAGAACAAGTAGAGGACACTGTCATCGTAGAAGAAGAAGAGTTGGTTGAAGATTTAGGAGATGCCGAACCTCCACATGAACCCAAAGTTGTGGAGAATTCCGTCAAGGATGTTACAATTGATGCTAAAGAGGATGTTGCACAACCTCCAATGCAGATATCTTATGAAGAACTAGACGAAATAGCCCAAGACGCATGTTTTCTTGATGATGATAGTCACCAATCAAGTTCTCCTAGTAATGAATTTGCATCCGCAAGTGAATTCTGTGAGATAGAAGAATCTTCCCCAAGTGAATACGAAGATGATGTAGAGGTCAACTTTTCTCAACCTCCCAATTATGACTCAAGTGATGAGGAAGATATCGAAGACTCTGATCAAGACATGGTTGAAGCTGAAGAAGTTTGCAAAGAAGTGGAGGAATTCACTGAAGACCATAAGGGAGTAGAGCTTGCAGAACCACTGGAAACACCTATCCCAAGGCCACTACCACCCAACTCCAACTTCAAGTGGGTAAAATCCTTGACCTTTATCTTTACTTTTCCACTTGAATATGGTTTGCTTGAAACAGATGGCCAGCTTAGAGCTCTCTGCGGCTTTGAGAGCAAAAGGGAAATGACTCGCACTCAATGCTGGTATGCAAGATTCAATGAGGTTTCACACTTCGAATTGAGGTGCAAGGATTGGTGTCAAGCTCAATTGAAAAGATCTCGGAAGCTGTTTGGTCACTGCAGTGAGAATTCAGATTACTTACCATCCGGCTAGAAAAATGCAGATCAAGACAAATACGGGTGTAAAAGCAAAGTTTGGGATCCTGGAATCTATTCTGACATTCAACACCCCGGGAGCCTGGAAACCTATTTGAAACTGCTCAAAGGCTTTACGTGCCTTCTTTGGGACCCCGGAGGATGCTGGCATTCCAAACACTGGTGGAGATTTCTGGACAAATTCAAGCACAAGCCACCATAGCAGGAAAGCTCGTCAAATGTCCAACTTAAGGACTTTAACTAAAAGTGCTAGGTGGGAGACAACCCACCATGGTATGATCGTTCCTTTTCCATTTTACTCTGTTTTTTTGAATTTTGTTGAACCTAGAATTTTTGCATGCCATTCACTGCATTTTGCATTATGCATATTGCATAAAAAAACACGCACGCGACGCTACAGCGTCGCCGACGTGTTCGCGTTGTATGTGTGTTAGGAAGAAAAGAAAAGTGAACAGAGAGTCACGCGAGAGCATGGCTGGAGGCGTGCCTTTGGCACAATTTGACCGATGCGACCGCGTCACTGACACATCCATGTCATGTGGGAAAAATGCCTCCCACGCGTCCGCGTCACCCACGCGAACGCGTGCCCTAAAAATCGACGTAAAAAGGGTGTATGGCAGCAAGTTGTGATGGAGTGGGGCTGGAATCGTGCTAGAAGCACAAGCCCTACCACGCGAACGCGTGCCCCACGCGTTCGCGTCGTTTTTAGAAATATGGCCATTCACGCGATCGCGTCACCCACGCGAACGCGTCACCCCAGATTTTTGGCAAAAATGCATTTAAACAGAGAGTTGTGCGTACGCGAGGCTGCTCTCGCGCCACTAGCACAAATCGAGTCACGCATCTGCGTGCCCCACGCGTCCGCGTCACTTGAATTTCTCACAGCCCACGCGATCGCGTGCACCACGTATCTGCGTCACATGCGACACACAGCTTATCCAAACCAAGCCAATTATCTTATCTTTTCTTTTCTAAATCCTAATTTCTTCTATCTTTTCTTCTTTCTTCCTCCTTTCTTCCTTTCTTCTTCTTTTTTCATTGGTGTTAAAATTCCCTTCTTCAACTATTGCATCTTTTCTTGAATTATTCTGGTACTTCATGACTTGTTTTATTCTGATTGGGTATTATTATTCAAAAGTCAATGCTAATTTTTATAATACTGATATTCCTTTTGGATTGATATGAACTTACACTATCTTGCATTACCCACACTCTCTTCCCCATTGTTGCAACTTTTTCACTATTGATATGCTAATTGCTTCCACTATTTTCTCACTTGCATGTTGTAGCTACCATGTAATTGAGACCTTTATTATTTGGCATTAACACCCATATTTTATTTATGCTCTTATCTTTATTTCTAGGTTACTTTTCTTCCTTTTCCTCTTCTTTCAGGATGGCCACCGAGAGGGGACAGGAAGAACCTCTATATGGGGAGACAGGCGAGTCAATCTACACAATCTGTAGAGAAAAAGCATCAGTTGGAGCAGCCCGTTCACCTGCACATCTTCGCATACACCGAGGACGGTGCAATCTTTAAGTGTGGGGAGGTCGATACCGATCTCCATGGGTTAGTTATCCCCTTCTCAACACCAATGTTTAAATTCTCTTTGTTAAATTAGTTGTTGCATTTGCATGTTTGATTGCATATTTTCTTGATTTTGTGCATATTTTACCACTTGGTTGAAGTAACATTTTCTTTTTCAAGAAAATTTTTATAGCATTTCACTAATTTGAATTAAACTTTTTGAAAAACTTGTTTGAAAAAATATTATATTGGAACATGGTTTAGAGCTCGAACACACAAAATCAGTGAGATTTTGAGCCTATTTGATTGGTTGCATTTTATCAACCAATATATTTATTTTTGTGTGTTATTCTCTCTAAAATTGTAATCTTTATCTTGCTTAATTCTATATTTCCATTGTTTGATGTATGCATGCACTTATATGATTGAGGCCTTGTTTCACTAAGCTTACATACCCATATGGCCTTACCCTTTCGTTATCCTTTGCAAACCAATTTGAACATATTTTACCCATTTGTTCTTTACTTTAGCTCATTATTAACTCTAAGCGGAAAACAATAATGTCCTTAATTTGAATCCTTGGTTAGCTTAGACTAGTAAAAGTGCTCATGATTTAAGTATGGGGAAGTTGGGTTTGAAAATATTTGGTTTGAGTAATTGGGTGTTTTATATTTTTGTGAAAATGTGCAAAATAATAGTTGAACACATATTATTGCATTCAATACTTTTTTTTCATATGCATTGAGAAAAAAACAAGAGAAAAAATATAATAATAGAAAAAAATAAATAAAGAAAAGAAAAAAATGAAAAAGAAAAGAAAAAGAGCAATTAATAAAAGGGGACAAAATGTCCCAACGTAAGTGTTGGTACCAATGCATATGTGCTGTACTCAAATTTAGGATGCATGAATATGTGGAAAATAAAGTTAATAGGAAGTTAGATTCTGCATTTTAATTAAATAGATTGTCTTAAGTTAGGTGGGAAGTTTAGGTTAATTAAGGATTCAGATTTTAGTTCACTTGACCAAATACAATCCTACCTTGACCCTAACCCCATTACAACCCTTAAAAGACCTCTTGATTTATGTATTGGTGCATTAAATTTTTGTTGATTGTTAGATAAAGAGCAAGTCTTAGAAAGCAAGATTAGTATAGAATTGAGAGAATCGAACCATAAACACCTGAGCGATTAGAGTGCATACACTTCCGGTGAGGGTTCGATGCTCGATTCCTTGTTCCCAGCTTTCATGAGCTATCTTCTTCTTGCAAGTTATTTGTACTTTGTTTTTATGATTTGAATTGGTGAAATCCAATTTATGTTTATCTTGGAGAGTTTGTTTACTTTTAACCAAGTAGGTAAAAGCATTTTGCATTTAGCTGCATTCATATAAATAGGTTGTATTTCATACATCCAACCATTCTGCCTTCACTCTTATAGCTTCTCTTGAGCTTAGCATGAGGACATGCTAATGTTTAAGTATGGGGAGGTTGATAAACCACTATTTTATAGTTTATCTTGTGCTCAATTGAGTGGATTTTATCAATTTTTCATACACTTATTCATACTAATTGCATGAGTTTACGTTTTCCTTCCGGATTTTGTGCTATGATTGAAAACATGCTTCTTTGGCCTTATATTTGCTAATATTAATCCTCTCTTATTACCATTAGATGCTGTGATATGGTGTTAAGTGATTTCAGGGATTACAAGGCATGAATCGCTCAGAGGATGGAAAGGAAGCATGCAAAAGTGGAAGGAATAGAAGAAGTTGAAGAAATTGCTAAGCTGTCTACCTTGACCTCTTCGCACTCAAACGGTCATAACATGAACTATAAAGGTCCAAATGAGATGGTTCTAGTTGCGATGGAACGCTAACATCTGGGGCTTCGTAACGATATATAATTTGTTATAGCTTCCCCGAAGTTAGGCGACGCGAACGCGTGGATGACGCGCCCGCGTCGCATTTGCAAAATCTCAATCCATGCAAACGTGTGGATGACGCCTCCGCGTCACTTTGCCACGACCTGTACGAACCAGATTTCACAATCAGCAATTTCTGGGCTGTTTCTAACCCAGTTCTCAGCCCAAAAAACACATATTAGAGGCTATAAAGTGGGAGAATCCATTAATTCATGATCATTCATTCATAATACACACTTTTCATAATTTAGATGTAGTTTTTAGAGAGAGAGGTTCTCTCTTCTCTCTTAGGTTTTAGGATTAGGATTTCTTTTAGTCATTAGGATTGTTTCTTTGTACCAGGTTCAATAATTTATGTTTCTCTTATATTTTTGTTTACTCTGAAGCTTTTATTTGTATTTGATTTATGTTGCCCAATTGGCTTATGAACTTTTCCATGTTAGAATTGACATCTTCATGCAATTTGAGGTATTCCAGATATTTATGATTTTAATTTAGCTTTATATACTTTTGGCTTTGGTTAGGTAATTGGTAACTCTTGAGTTGTCAAACTCAGCAGTGATTGAAATGGGCAGATTCTAATTGATCTAGATCGCTCTAAAGCTAGTCCTCCCACAGGGATTGACTAGGACTTGAGAATCAAGCTAATTAGTCCACTTGACCTTCCTTTGTTTAATAAAGAATAACTAAGTGGGATTAAAACCCAATTCTCATCACACCTGATAAGGATAACTAGGATAGGAATTCCAATTCTAATACCTTGCCAAGAGTTTATTTTATTATTACTATTTTATTTTTCTTATCATTTAACATACATGTTCCTCACTTTCAAAGCCCCCAATTTACAAGACTCATAACCAATAATAAGAACATACCTCCCTGCAATTCCTTGAGAAGACGACCTAAGGTTTGAATACTTTGGTTTATAAATTTTATTGGGTTTGTTACTTGTGACAACCAAAACATTTGTAAGAAAGGACTCTTGTTGGTTTAGAAGCTATACTTGCAACGGGAGTTTATTTTGAATTCTAGACCACGCAAAAGTTCCTCTCTTCAATGATCAACTTCGGCACCGCAACAGTTACTCTAGTTACATGTCTTGTCATTTGCCTAGGTTGTTAGTGGCGCTTATATAGTTTAATTTAAACACAGATTTCTACCTAGACGAGATAATACCATAACACAATAAATGAATTATCAAACAAATAATGCGTAGAAGAAGAAGAATAAAGGTTATGTTGAGGTAGAACCCATTCATTGCCATATATAATTTAACTGATAAAACAAAGAATCAGGGATAGACCAAAAAGAGTAGAAAAATAGTATCTATCAAGGTTCTGAAAACCGGACTGGACCGGTCGGTTTGACTGGGTTAACCGATCTGGTTAATGCCCAAAACAAGTTTGCAAAAAATCGGTAAAAAAAACTGGTCGAACCGGTGGTTAACTGGCAAATCAGATGAACCGGGCGGTTTTTTTAAAAGTCCAGTTTTCCCATTCAACATAAAAACGGTGTCGTTTAGGTTAAAAAAAAGTAAAACGCCAGAAGACCCCCAAATCCCCAATCCCCTCTCCCTTCTCGCTCACTCTCATCAGTCTCACTCACCAAAATCACAAAATCCCTAATTTCAAAGGTGGCAGCTTTGGAGAGTAGCGGAGCCCTTGTCGCAGCACGGTAGCAACGAAGGAAGGAGGTGATGGAGCTGTGTCTGAGGTTGATGTGCATGGCTTCTTCTCATTGTTGCAGTGTCTCTCACTCTCAATCTCAGCCGCCGCCACTCTTCTCCTCCTCACCGTTTATGAGCTTGTCGTGAAGCCTGCCTCTATCCTCGCCGTTGTCGGCCGCCTCTTTCTCGTCATCAAAAATGCCTCTGTCTCTGAGCCATCCCTCTTTCACTTTAGGTTTTTATTTGTTTCCTCTGTTGTGGAGTCATTAATTATTTGTTAACTTTATTTATTCTGATTTCTGAGTTGCTTCACTTGCTTGTTGCTGATTTTTTTATTATCAGTTGATAGTGCTATGATGCATTACTTCACTACATTGTTTACGGAAATTCGTAATCTTCTCCATGTTTTTGTTAATGGAATAAAGTGGTAACAAAGTATAGAGAATAAATGTTGCAAACTAGTGATCACATATTGTGGAATTTTATATTTTGTAATGTATACTTCTAATAATCCTCCTAATTTTGATGTAATTTCGGATTTTGGATTTTGAATGCTGAATTGAATTTTGGTATAATTTTATAATGCTGAATAGAATTTATATAATTTTGGATTTGAATGGTTGTAATTCTGAATTTTGCTGTCATTTCTGTAATGGCTGAGGTTTTAATTTACTGTAATTGCTTTAATGGCTGAAACATGAAGTTGGGTTTTCAAGGATAGGGGATGGTTTGTTTTGCACATCTTGAAAAAATGTTATTGCTGAGATTGGTTAATAGCAATATCTAATAGGTAATTTGGCATTAATTGAGTGAGTTTTGTCTAATTAAGTAATTATTGATGTTGGTGATTGTCTATTGAATATGAATATAGTATTTTATGCCATGATTTCTTTTAGTTATAAATTTTGATGTTTGAATTTGAATATATAATTTTAATGATGAAATGAGATATAGTTAGTTAGTGGATGGGTTATGAAATTTTAAATTTTATTGTCATATGAATGCTTGAATTTAAATTTTAAAAGATTTATATTGTATTTTTAATAATTTTATTTTATATTTAACGAAACTGGTTCAACCATAGTTTAACCACAATTAAACTATTGAACCATTGAACCAGTTACTCGACCAATTCAATGACCGATTCGATTCTCCCAACCTTAGTATTTACAAGGCACCAATCGTAAGGACCAACAACTAGAACCATTTGCCAACACTTACATAGTTTCTAAGTCTACTAAGAATGAAAATTGGACCGCAATAATTTTCTCTTATCATTCGTTTTACATGTATAACTATTATTATGTCGTCATCACTATTATGTTGTCTTGTTTTATTTTCCTTCGTTGTTTTCTTCTTCTATTAACCCCAACTGCAATTAATTACCACCATACTATTATTGCAAATCTCATTTTTATTTATCACTTTGATCCATAACTATCCATTGTGTTAACTTTTGAGTTGTTAAAGATTTGCTAAAAGAATTATTTTCTTGTTTAATTTAGATATCTAGATGTATAACTATTATATAGATATTCTTTATTTTTCATACTTATTTGTTAAGTCATATTTTATCATTTAAAAAAATTAAGATATCAAGCATTCAAAAATTGTGTAAAATAATTAAATAAAAATAAAAAAAATTATAAGTTATTTAATTTTTTTAATATATAGAATAATTAAATTTAAATTAATTTAGGTATAATACTAAAATTATTAAGTTGTTTTTATGTGTAACAATGAAGATAAAAATTTATTTATTTCTCAATTTTATTTAATCTAAAGTAGAGATAAAATTTTATATTTAGATCACTCTTTTCTTTCGCATAATTTTAATAGCTAAAAAACTTTTAATTCTAATAATTTATATTCAGTATTTTAAATTATCTTTAGTTTTATTATTTTTTATAATTTATAATTTTTATTTTTATTATTCTTTATTTTACCATTTTAATAATCTTATGATTGAGAGTGAGCAATTTTTTTAAATTTTTTATTGTTAAAAGTGAAGCAGTTACATAATTCTTCTGTGGATTATTGCAGAATTTATAGAACGTGAGAGTACGTGACTAAGTATGTAGATTTATGTTATAAAAATAAGGATAAAATAGGAAAAAAGAATTGAATATCAAAGCCTCCGTATTTCCATTATGAGTCGTTCTACGGTACAGATTCAAGTTCATACAGATTTACAGATTTTCTGTGTAAATGAACATAAGATTGACACGTCGCTCCTTTGTTGCAAGGCTTGTCTCATGGTTGATGTTAAGTGTGGCTGAGTCGTTAGCCGTGGGCGCTCGTGCGCAAACACTGGTGTTGGATCTATTGAGGTGGGCTTTGGGCACATCAACAAAAACTGAGTATCCAAAGAAGAAGTTTTTTTTTTACTCTGTGAATAGAAAAGTAAAAAAAGGAGAAGCGATGTCAGCCTGCATCCATGGAGGGTGATCAATTGAGGAAGATGTTATCCCCAGAAATGAAGACCTAGGTTTCTGTGAGAGGGATAAAGCCGCTGAAGGCTTGATGTGGTGGAGGGTCAACACTGGAAACCCTCTACGATTGAAGTTGCGGCGTCGTGTCTTATCCCACGATGGTTGCGTATGGGTCAACACTGGAAACCCTCTACGATTGAAGTTGCGGCGTCGTGTCTTATCCCACGATGGTTGCGTATGGGTCAACACTGGAAACCCTCTACGATTGAAGTTGCGGCGTCGTGTCTTATCCCACGATGGTTGCGTATTACCGTCAACCGCTCCATCGGGGGCCGAACCGGAAGCTGCTGCTATTCTAGTTGGGGCCTCATCGTAGGTATGAATTTTGTTGTTTTTGCTCTGTTGCATTATGTTGTATCCAAAATGGTGTATTGCTTCTTGCTCTATGTGGTTCGAGCATTGGCTGTGTTGAATTGATTAGAATCCATAAATTTGTTGATAAATTCCGTTTCGATGTTTTTGGTTTTCGAACTCACTTAGGATCATGAGTAGCTAGTTTATATGTCTCTATCTTTGGGAACTTTACTTTCCTCGTCACAACGCTTTCAACCAGACTTCGTTGCCCACTTTTCGTGAACATTTAACTTCCTTTGGACTTTCTTCCTTTTGAATTTCTATCAATGGAATGCCCAGTTGTATCAGTTAACCGTAGTACTGAATGCTGGTAGTAATAGACTTATGGGATTATTTACACTTGCTTAGTCTGCCTCAGATTTGTTATCTCTTTTTCTCTTTTTATGTGAAACGTTGTAGTGTTCCTGCCATGCCATAGATAGCCATTGTATAGAATACAGGAAGTCATTCATGTACCCGATGGATAGCCATTGTGTAGTCGTCACCGCTATTGCCTTATACTATATTTCAACAAAGGAGAGTTACCTGTAAGCACATATTAATATTATCATCTGAGGTGATATTTTCTGCATGTTGCTCATGCTACTTCCTGTCTCATTTTTACTTCTAATTATTTTTTGCCTGCCTCTTCATTTTGAATTGTTTTCTATTATTTGTCAAATCTTAACATATACTCTATTTTCCATTTCCACCATATACTTGTTGTTTTGATCCACTTATGTTATTTTGGAATTTTCTAGTTACACTCCCCTATCTGGATTTTATGGAGTTATATCTGGTTTCTTGGTTGGCATTAAGCAAATTGTACCAGATCAAGAACTTCCTCTCATCAAGATAAAAGCGAAGGTTTGATACAATTTCGCTATGTCTTCGAAGTTGTTACTTTCCCGCAACGATAGGTTTATGTTACCACTTCCATGTCTCTTAAGTGGTTGCTGTCGCCATCACCTTCTAGAGAGAAGAGGCCGCAGAGTATCTTCCAACCAAAGTGTCTGGCACATATATAAGCTGGATTTACCTTAGATACTGGCAGAGCAAACTAGAGACAAAAATTAGAGGTGACCCAAGTGAGGATTTTGCATTCTCCTCTTTTTTCCCTGATTTTTAAGGTAAACTCTGGGCGCATTGCTGGAGAGTCACAAAAGAGAGATACTGCAGAAAATGTATAATTCCTTAGCTTTTGTAAATTGGGATCGGTTCAGTCAATATGAAACTATTATAAATGACATTTTCGGAGGGGGTACATTAGTTACAACAATTTTGTGTAGTCATGTAATATTTTTATGTGCATTTTTCATTGGACAATGATATTTGTGAATCATAAAATTTTTTCTTTCTTCTGTCGGATAAATATAATCGACTCACATATGTACTTAACTAACATATAGAATAAAAAGATTCGTTGTATTTGTTATACCCATATCAATAGTAACTTTCTCATGCATCCAAGTTTTTGCTCTCCTTGGTTGTTTTGTTATCGGTAACCTGGCATTAGGTATTCTTTTTTTTTTTGAAAAATAAATCAATCGTGTACCATGTTACATGGTTTTTGGAAAATATTTCATCCCGCGGATTCGTGAAAAATTATAATGTTTAAAAGAAAATTTGCATCTATATTTTAATCAAGATAACCACGCAATCCAGTTTTGAGAAAGTAGAGTTGCTTGGAATAAAATAGTCTCTTAAGTTTTAACACAGCTTCATAATTAAGATTAGACCCCAAAATCTGTATAAGCAAGTACAGTCCTTACCAAAAAGATTGCAATGCTAAGTCTCAAAGTCAGGACATAATGCAGTAGAATTTCATCTGTGTTTCTACCTAAATAATGTACCTAAAGAATGTAAATGTTGCTTTAGTGGACAGAGAATAGCATATTCTAGACTAGAGTTAAGATTGCATATTGTAGAATATAATTCATAAAGAAGAGGAAGAAAACATTTATTAGAATATACTCAAATCTCAAACCTTATGATACTTCACTGAAAGGCAATTCATGTTTAAAAAAATTGCACAAACAAGACAAGAAGCACACTGGCTCCATTTTGTAACTCCAAAATGAATGAACAAACGGGAATGAGTAACCTATATTTGGTTGAAGAGAGTTAAGAAATTGATAAGCATAACATAAGGTTACTTAATCTCCGGCTTTTCTGTATTCTGGCTTCAGTTCATAAGTGCCTTGATTAATTCCTTTGTTATTGTAGACACACAGATCTTTAAGTATATCTTTCAGAAATTATTGCAGAAAAAAAGTGTGTTAGATCCAACACCTCGGTTATATAAGGCACTACTGAAATTATATATTTTGCTAAAAATAAATAAATAAATGCCAGGTGGAGAGATAATGGTGAATTTTTTTCATATCCATGTGTAATCGTGAGATATCTACCAATGAGATCTAATGATATATATATTTTCTTTGAACTAATGAAATCTACCTGGCACATTTAAGCCATTCAATTGCATATGTATTGAGCATCTAGTGTACATGCATAACCACTATAAGCAACAAATTCCTCATGGTAGGAGATTAGACTCTATGTTTCTGATGATTGCTCCATAAGATTATCATAAAGTAATATCCAATAGACTAAATCTGGATATTAAGAGAAAGATATTAGTCAAAGCACATACTTCAGGTTGCTCGGGTTCTTGTATGAAATTTCTTAAACTCCAACACACGCGGCCCAATGCCGCTTGATAGGCCTCCCACAATGAAGACGCCGCCCAAAGGTGCTTGTTCCCGTCGCTGTCGCCACTCAACTATCGCAGGTTCTTTCCGCCGATTGATCTTCCCCTCCGATGCTAAGACCTGATGCCGTTCAGAGCAACTCCATAACTACAGTGTTTGGTCACACCCATGAGCAACCTCGAAGATATATTTGGCCCTACAGCTTCAACGAGTCCACCCACCATAACCAAAAAATGAAACACAAACAGTATCGGCCCAGCCCAGCTGTGTCAATCTAATTGGCGATTTCTCATATTGGCCTTTTCATTGAACTCTAAACAAAAAAAATTAGGCCCATTATTCAATGATTTCATTAGTCGGCTTCCCCCTCCAACTAGCATACCAGACAAGCCTACAAAGCTCTGTTAAGCTTGTTCCCTCAACCCAATGGCTTGCCACTTGTCAACATATTCTTCGATCTATATAAATGAATCTGTACTGTATAACTGGCCTTCCATTATATATTGTTATAGATATATTAGTAGACCAATAAAGTATATGGGTACATGTAAAAATCTTCCTATAGAATATTAAAAATTTTAAAATAGAAATGTCGAAATTTTATGTTAGGTTTAAGATTTAAAAAATTATTTTCAGTAAATTTTATTTTTATGAATCAAAATATTTTTATTTTAATTTCTACCTCCTCTTTAAATATATTTAATTTTTTAATTATGCTACGTGTATATTAAAATCAGCTATTAAAATTAGTCATTAGTATAAAATACTATTAAAATATAAATAAACATTAAAAATAAATTAGAGTACACATATATTTATACACAAATAAATTGATAACTGATTTTAATGGATGATTTTAGTGACAATTCACTCAAATAAAATTTTTGAAGACACTTTTTATCAGAATATAACATTGTAAAATTGAAGACGCAATTATAACTTTCACTACTCTATAGAAACCGTACTGACAACAGCGGACTAAGAATACACGTAAACCGTTTACAGTAAGCTGCGGTTTACATTGTTTAGCGTGCAAGCAGAACCGCTAGAAGCAATAACAATTTTTGAAAAAATAAGATAATACAAAAATTGTCTTTCTAAACGAAGAGAATAATGTAAAAACGGCTATACATAACAGCAATTTTTAAAAGAGAAAATAACAGTAATTTTTGTGAAAATTTATGCGAAGCTCTTATTAAATATCTATCACTTATCTAAAACCTTTATCCATATGTTATGTTTTTTATATAATATGATATTTTTTTCAGTAGAGTTTGAAATAATTTATAATATGATTATGTTGATTGGTGAAGACAGCTTTTATATCATTATATTATATATTGATCTTATGATGAGAGAAAACTGAGATGAGAGGGCT
>NC_029772.3:42389604-42397022 GCF_000817695.3 Arachis duranensis | reverse complement strand
TCAGTAACCACCTTGTTCCAAGTATCCAAACTCTCCTTAGGTTAGGAATCTAGCTATAGCTTTGCTCCATCCCTCAGAGCAAACGGGAAGAGCATGAATTTGTATACCTTTGGGTTTACTCCATTTGTCTTCACAGTATCACAAATTTATAGAAAATTATAAATAAACTGATTTGGGTCTTCGTGGGGAAGACCGTGATACTGGCAGTTTTGTTGCACCAGGGTGACCAGTTGAGGCTTCAACTCAAAGTTGTTCGTAGCAATAGGAGGCACCACGATGCTTTTTCCACAAAGATCTGCAGTAGGAGCAGAGTAAGAGCCGAGCACTCTCTTTTGTTGCTCATTTCCATTCGGATTAGCCACATTGGTATTATCAGTATTATTCGGATCCCTAGTGGATTCTGCAGCCTTGTAAAGTCTTGCTTGTTGTAAACACCACCTGAAAGTCCTTTCAGGTTCAGGATCAAAGTCTAAGAGATGTTCTTTGTCTCTATTCCTGCGCATAAACAAACAGAAAACAAGAAACAATGGGAATCTCTACGTCAGAGTGTAGAGAATTCCCAGTGAGGTAACCTGTGTAAAGAAATAAAAAAATACTAAATAAAATAAATAAATAAATAGAAAAAATAATAAATAGGTAACACCAAACTTAATTTCAGAAATTAAGAAAAATATTGGTGCTATTTATTTATTTAAAAAATTTTTTTGAAATTTTATTTTATTTTATTTTATTTTTTTATTAAAAAATAATAAAACAATATTTAAATAAAAATTAAAACTAAAACGCCTAATCTAAGCAATCAAACAACTAATAGTTGTTAATCACTATCAATCCCCGGCAACGGCGCCAAAAACTTGGTGCGATATTTTACAACCCACACTACTAACTGGCAAGTACACCGGGTCGTACCAAGTAATACCTTACGTGAGTAAGGGTCAATCCCACGAGGATTGATGGATTAAGCAACAGTTATTGAGTAATGGGATTGATGGATTAAGCAACAGTTCTTGAGTGATAAGCTTAGTTAGGTAAGCAGAAATTGGTTTTGAGATGTTCAAAAATTTTAAGTGTAAATTCAGAATATCAAAGACAGGCAGATTATTAAGTTGGGAATAAAATATTAGAGAAAACAGTTAAGGTTTCAGAGTTATCTATTTTTCCAGATTTATTTTCTTACTAACTATTTTAATCATGCAAGATTTAATTTCATGGCAAACTATATATGACTAGACCCTAATTCCTTAGACCTTCCTAGTCTCCTCTAAAATTCATTAATTGCCAATTTCTTGGTCAATTAATTCCAATTAGAAGGTGATGATCAATTTCTAGTTTATATGCCAAAAGAATTCTATTTATCCAAAAATAAGGGGATTATATGTCACGTATCCCGTTAAATACAAACAATTAAAATTCAGTATAATATGTTTTCAAGCTGTTGTTCAAGTAAAGAGCTTTTCCAAGTTTTACAATAACTCAATTAGAACATGGGTCATACTTCCGTTCCACCCATATTTCATAAAATAAAGAACGAAAATAATTATTGAAATATAAATCAAGACATGAATTAAATTAGAAAGATCAAACGAATAAATCCGTACAAATAGACAGAGCTCCTAACCTTAACAATGAAGGATTAGTTGCTCATGGTTCAGAGAAGAAAAATAAGGGTTCTGGTAACAATCTCGTATCTGTCTAAAATGTACAGAGTTCCTATTTATTACTAATCCTAATAGGTTTAAAATCTAAAATTAAAAATAATATCTTTTCCTAAAAGATAAGATTTGAATTTAAATTCGAATTAATTAACAGATCTTCAGTTGATGGGTGGGGACCACTTGATTTGTCCATTCTGCAGCTTCTAATCTGTGTTTTTTGGGCTGGAAACTGGGTCAAAAACAGCCCAAAAATCGTAACCAGCGTTTTCTGTATTGTTGCAGATCGCGCATGTGACGCGTCCGCGTCGTCCACGCGCTTGCGTCATTTGTGCAGATTCCAGTCCACGCGTTCGCGTCAGGCACGCGATCGCGTCATTGCGATTTCTCCATTCCGCGTGGTCGTGTGAGCCATGCGTCCGCGTCGGTCTTTGCTGATCATCTCTTTGGTTTCTTCTTTTTCTCTGCAGAAACTTCATCAAATCCCTCCAAATGCTACCTAAAATAAATAAAATTGCACAAAACTCAAAATATCATCCATAGTGGCTAAAATATAATTAATTCTTAATTAAACTCAACAAATTAGATGCAAATTCACTAGGAAAAGATGGACAAGATGCTCACGCATCACAACACCAAACTTAAACTTTTGCTTGTCCTCAAGCAACCAAGACTAATATAAGCTTATGATGTGAATTTGCATGAGAATGAGAGTTCGATTAAGCTCATGTCTCTTTTTATTGTGGGGTTTATAACTCTAATCCTGAATAGGTTTGCATCTCACTCTCCTTTGAATCAAGAATGTTATTGTCATTCAGAATTAGAATCCGGATGATATTATGAATTCTCTGATCTTTACATTTCAGTTTAATCCTTAAACACAACAACATTTACATTAATTTATTTTTCTTTGGTGCTTTTCACCTTGAGCCTAGCCGTGACTTTAAATGTTTTGTCTCAAGAGTTACTTGACACAAAAACACCACAAGCACTTAACTGGGGAACTCCCTTTGAGTTCTGATTTTTCTTTCAGTTACTCCCAGACAGTGGTGCTCAAAGCCTTTGGCATACTCTGTTAAACGCACTTGGTCTTGACTCTAAGTGTTCTGTCTCAAGGATTACTTGACACAATCACACCACAAGCATATGACTAGGGAAACAACTCTTTGAGCTTTTAATCATGTCCGACCTCCCTGGTCATTGATGCTCAGAGCCTTAGACCCTGCTTTTATTATTATTTATTTATTTATATAATGATTTTTTCTTTTGCTGTTTCTTTTGCTTCAAGGATTAAATTTTTGTTTATTTCAGAGAAGTCATAATAATTCTCTAAATTCCCGTTCCTTATACATCAACATCCCTTTATTCAAATTCAATTATGCACTGTTCATATCATGCATTCAAAAATCACAGAAAATACCACCACATTTAAGTAAATAAGACTATTCTTAGAATTAAACTCAATTTCTCATGCAATACATCACTTCTTTTTCTTTTCTTTTTAGATTCAAGTTCAGTGAGTGGTACATGAAACATCTTTTCAGCATTAAAGAAATTAAAAAAAAAACTAGTCCTAGAATTCTAACTAATAAAAGATCATGCAACAGACAAAGTAAAATAGCAGAAAACTGGAACATAACATAGAAAAAGAGAGGGGAGGAATAAAAATGAAAGAAACTCAACCACCTTAGTTATCCTAGTAGTCGCTTTATTCTTTAGGTTGTGTTCCTCAGTGAAGATGATTCGCCTCCCTTTTATGCCAGAAAAAACCAATAAGCGCAGCGTCAATACCAAACTTAAAGGTTTGCTTGTCCTCAAGCAAAGAAGAACTGAAAATAGAAGAGACGAAGAGTATGAGAAGAGAAAAATAAAAGGATAAAAGAATAAGAGAGAATTAGGATTGGGGGAGAGAGAGAAAGAAAATTGGGCGGCGCAAGAAACGCGGACGCGTGCAGCATGCGTACGCGTGGGTCGCGAATAATGACGCGGTAGCGTCAGGCACGCGTCCACATGCCCTGGGTTTTGTGCGATTTGCACGAAGCTAGCCGCGCACCCGCGCGACTTTCTGTTCGCATGGCTTGGGAGCCAAATTTTCATACGACGCGTTCGCGTCATGCACGTGCTCGCGTGGTTGGCCATATGTGTGACTGACGCGAACACGTTGGTCTCGCGTCCGCGTGATCTAATTTGTGCTTTTAGCATACTTCCTGCCCCAAGCCAGCACAACTCCCTGTCCAAACACTCTTTTACGTCGAATTGGCAGGTGACACATTCACGTCGGTGACGCGCCCGCGTGACTGGCGAAAATCACAAACGACGTGAATGCATGGGGTACGCGAATGCGCGGGATTGTTTGTGCGAAAGGCTCTATTCCTGCGCCACTCCCGCGCAACTCTCTGTCAGATATCATTTTTCATGCACAAATAAGTGATGCATCCGCGTCAGTGACGCTATCGCGTCGTGTGCCTTCTTTCGCTTTTTTTTTTTTGAAATATATATAGAGCTTGAGGTGTTCGGTTCCTGTGATAAAATAGCAGCATGATCAGAAAATTAGTAAGAACTCAATAAAAATCAAATAAGAAAATTACTATTACAAAAATTAAAAATAGCTAAGGATACGAATTTATCGGGTTGCCTCCCGATAAGCGCTTCTTTATCGTCACTAGCTTAACGGTCAGCTCCTCTAAGGAGGAGGATCATAGGGGCTCAGCTCTTCACCCCTTACTTTGAACTTTTTTCCTATATCTCTATAACATAGATCAATATGCTCCAGAGAGAGGATTCTGATTACTGTATAAACCCATGCTGGATTGCTGGTCAACACTACCTCCATTCTTGGGGAGAAACCTTCAGTGGAGATCTTTTTGTTTCTCCATCCTCTGGGTACTTTCTTCTTTTTGGGACCTCTTCCTTTGTAGATGATGCATTTCCAACACCAAACTTAGGTTTGATGTCAGGAGAAATTTTATTGACTGTTACCAAGGGAGGTTTGAGTTGCAGATTCTGCTGTGTATCATCAGGTGGTTTTTGAAGGTTTGGATCAATAAGCTCAGCCTGTATGCACCTCTCTTCTTCACCTGTTGGATGTATATCTTTGAAGACATGAAAGACCAGTTGCTTATTATGCACTCTAAGCACTAATTCACCCACTTCTACATCAATCAGAGCTCTTCCAGTGGCTAGGAATGGTCTTCCTAGAATTATAGAGGCATTCTCATCCTCCCCTGTGTCCAGAATCACAAAGTCTGCTGGGAGAAAGAACTTACCCACTTTGACCAAGATATTCTCCACTAATCCGTATGCAGGCTTCATAGATTTATCTGCCATCTGCAATGCTATCTTTGTGGGTTGTGCCTCTTGGATTTACAGCTTTTTCATCACAGATAAGGGCATTAGATTTATGCTTGGCCCCAGATCACATAGAGCTTTCTCAAAGGTTGTGCTCCCAATGGTGCATGGAATTTGAAAGCTCCCTGGATCTGGCATCTTCTTTGGCAAGTTATTCTGAATTACAGCACTACATTCCTTAGTCAGGACTACTGTCTCATCTCTCTTTAAACACTTTTTCTTTGACAACAGCTCCTTCATGAATTTGGCATAGATAGGCATTTTCTCCAAAACCTCAGCAAAAGGAATATTGATTTGTAACTTTCTGAAGATTTCCAAGAACTTTGAGAACTACTTGTCCTTGGTCTCCTTTTGAAGTCTCTGAGGATATGGCATCTTAGGCTTGTACTCAGGAGCCTTTGGCAGTGTAGGATAAGTGTCAAGAGAGTCTGGAAATGGGTTGTCTGCACTCTTTGGAGGGGCGTGCTCTATTTCTTCCTTCTTCTCCTCTAGAGCATCCTTTTCAACTAGCTCTTCATTGACCTTGGTCTCAGAACCAGCTACTTTACTACTTCTCAATTGAATAACCTTGCAATCTTCTCCTGGGTTCACCAATGTGTCACCTTGAAATGCACTTGCAGACCTCTCAAGTATTTGCTTGCTCAGTTGGTCTACTAGCACCTCTAAATTTCTAATGGAGGCTCTGGTTTCCTGCATAACTTGTGCTTCTGCACTTGCCACTTGTCCACTTATCACAGTGATAGCCTTGCATTCCTCTTTTGGATTTGGAATTGTGTTACTAGGAAGGCTATTAGTGGTCCTCTAATCAATTTCATTAACTCTGGTGGCTATTTGACCCATTTGAATCTCCAGGTTCTTGATGGATGCTCTGGTTTCCTGTCTAAACCGCCCTGAGAATTATTGTTGAAGTTCTGAGGTCTTTGAGGTTGATCCCTCCATCCAAAATTTGGGTGATTCCTCCATTCCGGGTTGTATGTCTTAGAATATGGGTCATTGTTGGGATTCCTAGGACCACTCCCCATGTAATTCACCTGTTCAAAAGAAGGTTGAGCATAATCATAATTATCATTTTGCACAAAATTACCTGCCATGTCATAGGAGACTTCCTGTGGTGGATTTTGGGTGTTGATAGCTGAGACTTACATGCCACCCATCTGTTGAGTAAGTAGATTTATTTGCTGAGACATCAGCTTGTTCTGAGCAAGAAGAGCATTAATAGCATCTACTTCCAACACGCCTCTCTTCTGAGGGGTTTCAGAATTCACAGGATTTCTGTTAGATGAGTATAAATATTGGTTGCTTACAACCAATTCAATCAGCTCAATAGTCTCTTCCGGTGTCTTCTTCTTGTGCAATGAACCTCCTGCAGAATTGTCTAAGCACATTTTGGACATTTCACCCAAGCCTTCATAAAATATGTCTATTTGTGTCCATTTGGAGAACATGTCTAGAGGGCATTGCCTAGTCAGTAGCTTGTATCTCTCCCAAGCTTCATACAGAGTCTCACCATCCTTTTGTCTGAAGGTCTGAACCTCCATCCTAAGCTTAGTTAGCTTCTTTGGTGGGAAAAATTTTGTGAGAAACTCAGTAACCACCTTGTTCTAAGTATCCAAACTGTCCTTGGTTGAGAATCTAGCTATAGTTTTGCTCCATCCCTCAGAGCAAACGGGAAGAGCATTATTTTGTACACATCTGGGTTCACTCCGTTTGTCTTCACAGTATCACAAATCTGCAGAAAACTTGAAATGAATTGATTTGGGTCTTCGTGGGAAAGACCATGATACTGGCAGTTTTGTTGCACCAGGGTGACCAGTTGAGGCTTCAACTCGAAGTTGTTCGCAGCAATAGGAGGTACTACGATACTTTTTCCATAAAGATCTGCGGTAGGAGAAGAGTAGGAGCCAAGCACTCTCCTTTGTTGCTCATTCCCATTCAGGTTTGCCGCATTGGGATTATTAGCATTGTTAGCATTCATAGTGGATTCTGCAGCCTTGTACAATTTTTCCTGTTGTAAACGTCGCCTGAAAGTCCTTTCAGGTTCAGGATCAAAGTCTAAGAGATGTTCTTTGTCTCTGTTCCTGCGCATAAACAAACAAAAAACAAGAAAAGATGGGAATCTCTATGTCAGAGTGTAGAGAATTCCCTGTGAGGTAACCTGTGTAAAGAAATAAATAATAAAAATACTAAATAAAATAAATAAATAAATAGAAAAAAATAATAAATAGGTAACACCAAACTTAATTTCAGAAATTAAGAAAAATATTGGTGCTATTTATTTATTTAAAAAAAATTTCAAATTTTTTTTTAAAACTAGAATTTTTTTATAAAATAAAAAAATAAAACGCCTAATCTAAGCAATCAAACAACTGATAGTTGTTAATCACTATCAATCCCCGGCAACGGCGCTAAAAACTTGGT
>NC_029772.3:42387041-42387954 GCF_000817695.3 Arachis duranensis | reverse complement strand
GAAAGTAGAGATTCGAAAGGATTCTAGCATCTCCACACGCCTATCTGAAATTCCCACTATTGATTTACATAAGTATTTCTATCCCTTTTTATTTTCTATTTATTATTAATTTTCGAACTCATCATAAACCATTTAATCTGCCTAACTGAGATTTACAAGGTGACCATAGCCTGCTTCATACCAACAATCTCTGTGGGATCGACCCTTACTCACGTAAGGTATTACTTGGACGACCCAGTGCACTTGCTGGTTAGTTGAACGGAGTTGTGGCCACACATAGGTGCCATAATAATGATTCCATACAACAACAAAGAATACTACATTGATGTGATCACAATTTCGTCCACCATGTTTTTGGCGCCGTTGCCGGGGATTGTTCGAGTATGGACAACTGACGGTTCATCCTGTTGCTCAGATTAGGTAATTTTCTTTTTATTTTCTTTTCAAAAAGTTTTCAAAATTTTTCTCTTATTTTCGTTTTTCTAAAGAATATTTTCGAAAAAAAATTAATAAAAATACAAAAAAATTAGAAAATCATAAAAACCAAAAATATTTTGTGTTTCTTGTTTGAGTCTTGAGTCAATTTTTAAGTTTGGTGTCAATTGCATGCTTAAAAAAAATTTTCTAGCATATTTTCGAAAATTCCATGCATTCAAAGTGTTCTTCATGATCTTCTAGTTGTTCTTGGTAAGTCTTCTTGTTTGATCTTGATGTTTTCTTGTTTTGTGTTGTTTGTTGTTTTTCATATGCATTTTTTGTTTATTAGAGTCCACGCATTACAGATTTCTAAGTTTGGTATCTTGCATATTTTCTTTGCATCAAAAATTTTTCAAAATTATGTTCTTGATGTTCATCATGATCTTCAAAGTGTTCTTGGTGTTCATCTTGACATTCATAGTGTTCTTGCATGCAT
>NC_029772.3:42385036-42386200 GCF_000817695.3 Arachis duranensis | reverse complement strand
TTTTGCTCGAGGGCGAGCAACATTCTAAGTTTGGTGTGGTAAAAGCATAGCTTTTTTGTTTTTCCATAACCATTGATGGCACCTAAGGCCAGAGAAACCTCAAAAAAAAAAGAGAATAGAAAATGGAAGACAATTGCTTCCACCTCTGAGTCATGGGAGATGGAGAGATTCATCTCAAGGGTCCATAGCTCAGTAATAAAGCATTTGACTACACATCTAGAGAGCATGAGGAATTCCCTCATCAAGAAATCCCTAAGATACTTCAGGGGATACATGTTCCTCCACATAATTATTAGGAGCAACTAAGGATAGGAACACCAAAATCACTAGGGATCATGCAACAGAAGCAAGGAAGAGACATAAAGGAGCTCAAAAAGCACCATTGGTTCTTCAAGTGGGTGCCACCCTCACTAAGGTGGACTCATTCCTTGTTCTTAAATTTTTCTTCTGCTTTTCATTTTTTTTATATTATATGTTTATCTATGTTTTGTGTCTCTACTTCATGATCATTAGTATGTAGTAACTATGTCTTAAAGCTATGAATAAAATCCATTAATCCTTCACCTCTCTTAAATGAAAAATGTTTTAATTCAAAAGAACAAGAAGTACATGAATTTCAAAAATTATCCTTGAATTTAGTTTAATTATATTGATGTGGTGACAATACTTTTTGTTTTCTGAATTAATGCTTGAACAGTGCATATTTTTGATCTTGTTGTTTATGAATGTTAAAACTGTTGGCTCTTGAAAGAATGATGAACAAAGAGAAATGTTATTGATGATCTGAAAAATCATGAAACTGATTCTTGAAGCAAGAAAAAGAAGTGAAAATGCAAAAAGCTTGCGAAAAAAAATAAAAATAAAAAAAATTGGCGAAAAAAATATAAGAAAAAGAAAAAGCAAGCAGAAAAAGCCAATAGCCCTTAAAACCAAAAGGCAAGGGTAAAAGGGATCCAAGGCTTTGAGCATCGATGGATAGGAGGGCCCAAGGAAATCAAATCCAAGCCTAAGCGGCTAAATCAAGCTGTCCCTAACAATGTGCTTGTGTCATGAAGGTCCAAGTGAAAAGCTTGAGACTAAGTGGTTAAAGTCGTGATCCAAGGCAAAAGAGTGTGCTTAAGAGCTCTGGACACCACTAACTGGGGACTCTAGCAAAGCTGAGTC
>NC_029772.3:42363480-42383732 GCF_000817695.3 Arachis duranensis | reverse complement strand
TCGTGCTGTGACAGAGCATTTGGACCATTTTCACTGAGAGGATGGGATGTAGCTATCAACAAGGGTGATGCCTCCAGACGATTAGCCGTGCAGTGACAGCGCATAGGACCATTTTCCCGAGAGGATTAAAAGTAGCCATTGATGATGGTGATGCCCTACATACAGGTTGCCATGGAAAGGAGTAAGAAGGATTGGATGAGAGCAATAGGAAAGTAGAGATTTGAAAGGATTCTAGCATCTCCACACGCCTATCTGAAATTCCCACTATTGATTTACATAAGTATTTCTATCCCTTTTTATTTTCTATTTATTATTAATTTTCGAACTCATCATAAACCATTTAATCTGCCTAACTGAGATTTACAAGGTGACCATAGCTTGCTTCATACCAACAATCTCTGTGGGATCGATCCTTACTCACGTAAGGTATTACTTGGACGACCCAGTGCACTTGCTGGTTAGTTGAACGGAGTTGTGGCCACACATAGGTGCCATAATAATGATTCCATACAACAACAAAGAATACTACATTGATGTGATCACAATTTCGTCCACCAGTCACGTATCTCATTAAATACAAACAATTAAAATTCAGTATAATATGTTTTCAAGCTGTTATTCAAGTAAAGAGCTTTTCCAAGTTTTACAAGAACTCAATTAGAACATGGGTCATACTTCCGTTCCACCCATATTTCATAAAATGAAGAACAAAAATAATTATTGAAATATAAATCAAGACATGAATTAAATTAGAAAGATCAAATGAATAAATCCATACAAATAGACAGAGCTCCTAACCTTAACAATGAAGGATTAGTTGATCATGGTTCAGAGAAGAAAAATAAGGGTTCTGGTAACAATCTCGTGCCTGTCTAAATGTACAGAGTTTCTAGTTATTACTAATCCTAATAGGTTTAAAATCAAAGATTAAAAATAATATCTTTTCCTAAAAGATAAGATTTGAATTTAAATTCGAATTAATTAACAGATCTTCAGTTGATGGGTGGGGACCACCTGATTTGTCCATTCTGCAGCTTCTAATCTGTGTTTTCTGGGCTGGAAACTGGGTCAAAAACAGCCCAGAAATCGTAACCAGCGTTTTCTATATTATTACAGATCGCGCATGTGACGTGTCCGCGTCGTCCACGCGCTCGCGTCATTTGTGCAGATTCCAGTCCACGCGTTCGCGTCAGGCACGCGATCGCGTCATTGCGATTTCTCCATTCCACGTGGTCGCGTGAGCCATGCGTCCGCGTCGGTCTTCGCTAGTCATCTCTTTGGTTTCTTCTTTTTCTCTGCAGAAACTTCATCAAATCCCTCCGAATGCTACCTAAAATAAATAAATTTGCACAAATCTCAAAATAGAATCCATAGTGGCTAAAATATAATTAATTCTTAATTAAACTCAACAAATTAGATGCAAATTCACTAGAAAAAGATAGATAAGATGCTCACGCATCATATACCCAGGCTCCCGACATATTGAACAAAAACGTCGAAAGCTCGGACCAGAAAGGACACAGGTCGTAGAGGAGCAAGTACAAGCCTTACTGGAAGTAGGATTCATAAATCATAAGGGAAGTAAAATATCCATTATAGCTAGCTAACATCGTTTTGGTCAAGAAACAAAATAGAAAGTGCAAGATGTGTGTAGACTACACCGACCTCAACAAAGCTTGTCCTAAGGACCCATACCCTCTCCCTAGCATTGACGCTCTGGTCAACTCAGCCTCAGGCTACCATATCTGTCTTTTTTTGGATGCTTACTTGGGATATAATCAAATACCTATGTACAAGCAGATCAGGAAAAAACCTCGTTCATGACTCTAAAAGCAAAATATTGCTATATTGTAATGCCGTTTGGGTTAAAAAATGCGGGGGCTATATACCAGTGGCTAATGAACAAAGTATTTTCCTCTCACCTGAAAAAACGCATGGAAGCTATACGTAGACGACATGCTTGTTAAAACCAAAGAGAACGCAATATTGTTGTCCGATCTCTCTGAGGTACTCTCCATAATAAGGAAGCGTGAGATGTGGTTGAACCCCTCAAAATGCACCTTCACAGTAGAAGTAAGAAAGTTCTTGGGCTTTATCTTAACCTAAAAGAGGTATAGAAGCAAAACTAGACAAATATTAGGCTATGCTCAATATGAAGAGTCTGACTTGTATTAAAGAGGCCCAACAATTAAATGGAAGGTTGGCAACTCTATCCCAATTCCTAGCCGGAGTAGCTCTGAAATCACTTCCCTTATACTCAATCCTAAGAAAAGGGAAGCAATTCGAGTGGACCCCAAAATGCGAGCAAGCTTTTCAGGACTTCAAGTCATTTTTGGGACAGTCCCCCATTCTTACCCGACCTATCAAAGGGGAAAAGCTCGTGCTGTACTTGGTAGTAGGAAGTCGAGCTATAGCTTCAGCCCTGATCCGAGAAGATGAAAAGGGGTAGCAACCTATCTATTTCATCAGCAAAGCCCTATAGAGGGCAGAGTTGAACTATCAAAAGATAATAAAGTTTGCTTATGCCCTTATCCGCATATCTCGAAGACTCCGACCTTACTTCCAGGCTCATACCATCAAAGTTCGCACTAATCAACCAATGAAACATATTTTACAAAAGATGGACTTGACATGTCAGATGCTACAATGGGCTGTAGAACTGTCCGAGTTCGACCTAAAGTACGAAGCTCAAACAGTAATTAAGTCACAATATCTTGCTTACTTTGTTGATGAGTACATAGAAAGCCCAAGAGATCTAGCTACATGGAGCCTATATGTAGATAGGTCATCAAACAAAGTCGAAAGTGAGGCAGGTGTCATTTTAAAAAGTGATCAAGGGACTCGGATAGAACTCTCCCTAAGGTTCAAGTTCCTTGCTTCTAACAACCAAGTAGAGTATGAGGCTTTACTTGTTAGCTTGAAGCTGGCCAAAGAAGTCGAGGCAGAAAGATTGATAGTGTTCAGCGACTCGCAAGTAATAACTTTGCAAATTAATGGCACATATAAAGCTAATGACCCCACTATAAAGAAGTACTTGGACGAAGTTCGAGAGCAACTGACACACTTTTCAGAATGAGAGGTCTGACATATAGCCTGGGAATCCAATGCCCGAGCTGGTGCCCTCTTCAAATTAGCCAGCACCATGCCAGGAGGCAACAATGGAAGTCTTATTTAAGAGACTCTGCAAACACCATCAATATCAAAAGAGGAGGATAATTCAGAGGTATTGACCATATCCAATCAAAATCTAGGATGGATGACTCCTTGTCAACTACCTCAAATTTGACATCCTCTCCAAGAATGAAAAAGAAGCCAAAAGGCTCATAAAAGAGGAGTAAAATTACACATTGGTCCACAATATTCTATACAAAAGAGGAATTTCAACACCCATCTTGAAATGTATCCCGACCTCCAATACGGAGGAAGTCTTAGAGAATGTACACAGTGACATATGTGAAAATCACTTGGGAGCTCAGTCACTGGCCAAAAAGGTGATCCGAGCTGGCTTATTTTGGCTGACCTTACAAAGGGAAGTGGCTGAGTTTGTTAAGAAGTTCCCATCTTGCCAGAAACATGCCAACTTTCACATCACGCCACCTGAGGAGCTTATCAGTGTTACCTCACCATGGCTATTTGCAAAATAGGGTCTCGATATGCTCGGACCATTTCCACAAGCACCAGAATAGTCAAATACCTCATAGTAAGAATTGATTATTTCACCAAATGGATTGAAGCAGAGCCCTTAGCAACTATTACCGCCCAGAGAAGTTAGAAATTTTTGTATAAGAATATTGTCACAAGGTTTGGAGTTCTCCACTCCATCACCACGGACAATGGGACTCAATTCACCGACTCAACCTTCAGGAACCTGGTGGCCAACCTAAAAATAAAACATTAGTTCACATCAGTAGAGCACCCCTATGAAGCCACCAACAAAGTTATACTACCGAGTTAAAATGCTGATTACAAGATGCGAAAGGGGCTTGGGCTGACGAGCTCCCTCAAGTCTTGTGGGCATATCAGACAACCCCACATTCTACAACGGGGGAGTCACCCTTCCGAATTGCTTATGGTATGGAAGCAATGATTCCATAGAAGTAACTGAAGAATCACCTAAAGTCATATTCTACAACAAAAGAGCTAACTTTCTGGCACAAAAAGAAGAGCTCAATCTTCTCCCTGAAATCCGAGAAAGAGCCCAAATTAAGAAAGGAGCCCTAAATCAAAGGATGGCTTTAAGATACAACCAAAAGGTGATCAAGAGGAACTTCGCCACCAACGACCTCATCCTGATCCGAAATGACATTGGAGTATAGAAATCAAGAGAAAGCAAACTGACTACTAATTGGAAGAGACCTTAAAAAACAGTCGAGTTCTTAGGTAAAGGTTACTACAAAGTGTCCGACCTCCAAGGGCGAGAGCTCCCGAGGTCTTGGCATGCATGTAACCTAAGAAAATATTATAACTAGACAACAAAACTTGTGCATTGGTGTACTCTTTTTCCCTAGTTCTAGGGTTTTTTAACGATGCACCATCACAAGGGCTATGGGTACTCAAACCCCTAGTACATATATTTGTGTAAAGGAATTTTTTCTTTTTGAATATTAATAAAAATTCCTACTTCTTTCTTCAAAGGTTTCCTAGTAAAAATGCATTAATTTAAGCTCAACAAATTGCAAAAATCATTGCCCGGACCAAGATGGTCGGCAAGATGAAGCAACGAGGTACAAATTAATGTAAGAAGTTATATAAACAACTCGTGAAAGAAGATCTCAATCATAAGGCCGAGTAAAAATGAGCTGTAGAAGTAACTTAACAAATACCTACTACTCGAAGTCGAGACTATGAAAGGAAACTCATAACCTAACAAAGTTGCCAGAATCTAAAATCAGGAAAACTATACAAAACCTAGCTTCATTTAAAAAGCAGAAAGGTTCTTCAAGAAAGTTGTTAAAAAAGCAACTAAAACAAAAAAGAATGATACTTTATATAGATTGTGGAGAAAGAAAAATATATAGTAAAGTGTTCAAAGAACCTATCAACTATTATAAAATTAAGTGTTATAAGGACCCACAAGTCGGGACCTTCCAAACATCCAAGACCAAGCAAAGAGAATTTAAGATTCCTCGCCAAAAAGCTGGTTGAGATCCTCGCCCGTAGCAGCATCTTTTCCCTTGTCAGGAGAGGATGAAGGAAGCACAGAAACTGGTACTGCCGGAATAGCAGCGGAAGGTGAAGGAGATGCCTCCACATTGACGACCTCGGGCTGAACCTCGGGTCGAACCTCAGAAGCTTGACTGGCCTGGGGAGCAGAAGTCTTCAGATTGAGAGGAGGCCCCTCAACCTCATCAGCGGCTGACACTATCTTCCCATCAACAACAATGTTGTCTTGGCCGAGCAACAAAAGATCCGGGTCGGGTGCAAGAACTTAGACTTGGGCTTTCAAATTTTCAAACATCTCGTCCATCCCCAAAACCACATTTTCTTGAAGGGCAGTATGTTTCTCCCAGGCATCCTTCAAATCCTCCTGGTGGTCAATCATCTCTGCATAAGTCCGAGTATAGCACTCCTCGACCCTCTTCTTTACTCCCTCGGCCATCAATGCCATGGCTTCAGCCTTCACTGCTCGAGAACGAGCTTTTTCCAAATCAGACTTTAACTTGGCATTTTCCTCCTCCAATTTTGCCTTCAAGCCACTCACCCTCTCTACCTCAGATCGGGCAGAATCTAGAAAGGCTTGAGTAGCTCGACAGGAGTCTTCTTCAGCTCCTTAGCCAGATCAGTGCTCACCCTTGCCATGCGGATATAATTACGGGCCATATGGTGGAGGTGATTCTATATAGCCACATCGTCTATAGTTATTTGGCTATAGGGCAACATATTTTTCTCACTCCAAAAAATCCGTCAAAGTCCTTGTTATTGATACTCACCTCCCCAGCAGTTTTTTGTTTCTTAGGAGGCGGCTCAAACATCGGAGGGGAAGGAGGAACACCAGAATCACCTTGAGAAGGGTCAGTAAGGATCAACCAACTAGCTGGGGTAGGAATTACCTTCCTCCTGGTTAGAAGGTCAGAATCCGACTTTTTCAGAGAAGATTGAGACAAAGTACCCCCGGCCTCTTTATCACCTTGAAGATTGTGGGCCACCACGGTTTTTCTGGTCTGTCGAAGATGTTTAATGGCACCATACTTAGAGGCCATGGTATTTGCAAAGCAAGAATAAAAAGATCATTAAGAAAAACAAAATATAACTACAAAGTTATAGAAGCTGGAAGTCGAGAGGCAACCTAGCTCGGACTGAAGTTGACCAGGGTCTCCTAGAAATCTTTTTGTGTCCAAGTGAGGAGCCCAACCCCAGCACTCTTGTAACACATCCACCAAATCCTTCAACCAGCAGAAACATGCTTCCTCGTGAGTCTTCCTCCTCATTTGCATTGAAGCACTGGAACCGTTATTGTCGTGCGACCGAAGAGACACACCACCACTCGACCTCCATTTTCCGTCTCCATCCTCCCGGCGACCCAACAATTGCAAGATCTACCCAACTATGTGGCCATATGATTGTAGACCGCCACTTATTTATCATCAAATTTAGGATTAGGGTTCATCATCCAAGGGACTGATTTGATTTCTTTTAACATACTTACCTTGTCAGCAACCCCAGCGTACACGTAGGCGTCATCCACCCATGCAGTTAACAGAACACGTCACCCAACATTAGCCAGCTCAGCGGACGTGATGACGGAAGGACTAACGTGGTCATGTCTATCATCTTTCGGGGATGATTTTGATTAACTTTATCTTTCGGAGATCCATATGGAGATCAAGGTATCTTTCAAAGACGATTTTGAATATTACTTCATAATAAATCTCTCTCATTAAAAGCAATATTGAAATTTAAATTTGGATACCAAAACTTCTGATATTATCATTATATATTGTTATAGATATATATAATAGACATAAATTACATAATGAATTATTAAAATTTTAAAATAATAATTAATTTTTACAAAAATAAAATTAAAAAATACTTTTTATAAAAAGAATAAAATATAATTTTATATTATTATTTACTTATAATCGACTAATTGATTCAACCAATAATACAACAGTTAAATTAATAACTTAGTAGTTGATTATTCTGATCGGCTCAATAACCGATTTAATTCTGCGAAGTATGATGACAAATTTTGAGTCACATTAGTTAATGGACTTTGGTAATAATTATTTAACTTTCCAAAAGGTGCTTTCTACTTTAAGGCCTCTTCATCCGTTTCCTTTGGATTGAGAAAATCCTCTCTCGGAAATTGCCGAAATTGTAATGGACTGAGAAATGGGTCCAAATATTAGGCCTAATAGCTACACGGAGACTGTATGTTTCCTTGGGCCTCATGTTCTATCCCAAATGGGCTCGGTTCAAAGCAAGGCAAAGGACCAAAACCAACACAAAAAATTAGGTCCAGAAAGAAATTACTAATCCACCAATTTAAAAAAAATTAAAAAAAAAGAAATATATAACAAAAAAAAAAAGAAATATAAAAAAAAGACAAATAGGTCTTTAATATTTTAATTCACAAACATTTAAATTTTTGAGTATTTAAAAATACATTTAAATTTCTGACATTTTCAAAATCTGAACATATTGATCTCTTATATTCATTTGGGTCTGTCTGATTTAACAAAATAATCAAATGTAACTCACGTTGTACTGACCTGGTTGATACGGATGGACACGTGAAAGAAGTTTTAAAATGGAACAAATTAGATCTAAGAATTAATGTATCCAAATTTTAAAAAATTCTTGAATTTAAATATATTTTTAAATTCTTAGAAATTTATATGTCTGAGAACAAAAGGTCAGTGATTGATTTGTACTTTTCTTTTATAAGTAATAATCCAACTTGATTTTTTTTTTTTGGTGACTAAATAGAAAAGAAAGAAAAAAGAGACAAAACCAAATTAATTGGCTAGGGTCATATCTAAATCTATTAGATGTTGAAGCTCACTCCATGGTTGGCTCCAATTCGAGTGAATGTCCGCGACAGAAGCAGCTGCTTTAGCCATACAATCTGCAACACTATTTGCAGTCCTCTGAATTAAAAGAATAGAGACTCTCCAATTCCAATTCATAACCTCCTGAATATGCTTTGCCAAATCCCATTCCGGAATATCCTTACTAAGCATTCTTTGGTTTACCAAGAAAAGAGCTTCTAAACAGTCTGTTTCACAAATAACCTCACGAAATCCACTCTCCCAAGCAAGAAGTAAACCTCTCCAAATTGCATACAATTCAGCAAAAAGAACACTGCACACTTCGACTTTTCCAGTGCAACCTTTCAACCAACATCCATCAGGATTGCGAATAATACAACCAAAACCAGCATAGCCAGAAGGAGCAAACCAACTAGCATCACAATTCAATTTAACAGAATGAACTGGAGGTGGAACCCAATGCAAACAAAGTGAAGGAGGAGACAGAGATTGATGCATAGCAAAAATAGTGTGAAACTCCCTTACTGAACTACGAATCAAACTCACCACTTTACTAGCACTCCATGAATCATCTATATTAAATAAGTCATGATTTCTGCTTCTCCAAATCCACCAGATAGTTGAAAAGAAAAGAAAAGCATCTCCACTCCTTGCACCTCTGTAGAGCCAATCATGTAAATTCGAGTTATCTGAATACAAGCCTAAAAGGGTCCAGACCTCCTTGGCACTAGGGCACTCCCGAAGACAATGAATAGTGGATTCAGAACCATTCTGACACCGATGACAGGTGCTAGATAAAGCTAAACCACGACCCAAACGAAACTCTGCTGTAGGAATAGCATTATGGAGACTGAGCCAAATCAAGAACTTATACTTCTCAGGAATATGCAGACGCCATACCCACAACCAATTATCATGCTCATTCCCGTCAAACTTTCTTTTGGCTAGCCAACTGTACCCACTCCTAGCTGAGTAGAGTCTAGATGATGCCACACCCCACGACCAACCCGAACTCTCTCCAGCATTCAAATCCGGATTATAAGCATTCAAACGCTGTTTATCATCTTCTGGAATGATAGAGAAAATATCATGGAGATTCCATTGACCATCTTTCCAAACGTCTCTAATAGTTAAATCAGAGTCAGATATATGTACAAAAGGGACATCTTGAGCAATTGGGCCCTCAATACTCCAATTGTCAAACCAAAAAGATTGATCAAGTGACCCAACGCACCAAGAGAAGGCATCCTTAAGAGCACCAAAAGCCTTTGAGATACTCTTCCAAACATGAGAAGCATTGCAAGGGACGGGGCCATCTAAAACTCCCTCATTCCTCAGATACTTCGCCCTCAATAGAGCAACCCAAGGCTTGTCCTGACAATGAAAAAGTTGCCACACCAATTTACCAAGTAAAGATATATTAACACACGCAGGGTCTCTAACACCCAGGCCACCAAATTTTTTTGGAGTGATCACGGTCCTCCAATTAACAAGAGAAAGACCTCTACCATCAACTTGACCCTTCCAAAGGAACTGTCTCATCATAGAAGATAATTTATCGCAAACCCAATTTGGAAAAAAGGATACCTGCATATGATAGACAGGAATGGATGCTGCAACAGAATTGATCAGGCAAAGTCTCCCTGCTTTATTTAGAAGCCTTCCTTTCCAATTAGCTAATCTTCCCCTCACCTTTTCAATCACCGAATGAAAAGAAGTCCTACTGGTACGGGAATGATTAAGGTTAACTCCAAGATATCTTCCTAAGTCCAAAGCAAAACGTATTGAAGAAACACTAGTAAAAATATCTCTTCTACGAGCAGTCACATTTTTAGAACAAAAAGCTTTAGACTTTTCAAGATTCACTTTCATGCCAGATGCCTTGCAAAAAATATTAAGAGAATGCATGACCATTAATCCAACTTGATTATGAAATATGACATATAGTCAGGAAAAAAAATCCCATTGTAACTTGTAAGATATCTCTGACCAAAAAAGAAAAGTTATAAGATGTCAAAACACATATTACGCAGGAAAATATCCATGACCAAAATGTTTGAAAAACAAGGAAAATATCAGAATATATATACATGAAACAACAACATTATAGAGACCGAGGTGTACTCTACTCTGCATAGTCTACACAAATAGCTAGTTGATGGTTGACCAAAGTGACAAAAAATACAGGTTGAAAAAACAAAATGATGGTTGATGTAACCGATGACTGTGTTTGCTTATGTAGTTATGTATTTGTTTGTAGAATTAGACTTTGCATGAAACTAATTTTGTCATCAGAATTGATTCGATTATGATTGATGCTGATCAGATAAAATGATTCGTGTTTAATATAGTTTAATCAGAATAAAGGATGATGACAAAACGAAAATCTAGAAATAATTTTGAATCAATTTTGAGAATGATGGAAATAAAATTGTTAAATATAAGAAAAGAAATGGTCAAAAATGATGGTCTCAAAATTGGTATTTTTAGTGTTCTCAACACTTTATACACATGCGTCAGGTTAGGGAAGAGAGGCATCAATGATCCTAAATTTTTTGTTATGGAAGTTTTTATTATAACATATAATAAAACTATTTGTTTCAAAAGTTTAAATAATTAGATAGAGATATATGAATTATTACTCATACATATCTTTTGTTGTTTTCTTTTTCTTATAGAATTAACTATTTGAAAATATTCTGTATTTTAATATTTATAAAAATAAAATTTTGTGGGAAGTTTAACTTTTAAAAATTTAAGTAAAAGATCTAGAAAAATCTTATGATAGATCTAATGGACTCAAGTTCATGCGAGAAAATATTTTATAAATATAAACTGAACTCATTATTTAAGCTAAATTTTAGAGCTCATTTCATTTTTTATCGTCAATTTCAAATTCGTAATACGGACCGATTTAAAATAATTTTTTTACTTTTAAAATTTAAATAACTAAAAATTGATCATCTCTTGCATATATATTCAAGTAGTTTTTCAAAATTCCTTTTTCTTTCATTTTATGGTGGGTTTGAGAGGTTTATATAGGTAAAAACTAAGTCTAACATATGCATTTTTTTTTAACTATACTCATCATGAAAATAGTTCTCTCTAATTTCCTGCATTTATCATTTATGGATCTCAGCAAATTTTATGTAAATAGCTAGACCTAAAAAAATTGTTAAATTAATGAAAAAATATATATTAATAGGAAATGTTAATATATATTTGGGTGTAAAAATGAAAATGAAGATAGAAAATAGTTAATGAGATAGAAACTGAGAAACCCTGTTTTAGTTGGTGTAATACGAAAAAGCGTGCTATTACCACTGTCCTTGCTTTAAACTGTAATGTACTTGAGTCTCAGGTAAGAACAGAGACCACAGGCCACCAATTGTAGAGCCTCTTCATAAAAACATTAAAGAGAGAAAAAAGAAAAATGCATGAGAGAAAGCACAGCACATTGAATATATTTCCACTTTATCGGTTTCTACACAAGTCTAGTGTCTAAATCTAATCCCAAACTCAACACAAAACCTTGCCTCATGAATGAGAGAGAGAGATTGAGATTTGAAAGATCCTCATATCCCCACAAACAGCAACAAACAGCTCCTACCAGGCTTTTTACAGACACTGCCTTTTCCATATTCGTACATATGTTTACACTTTTATTGCATTTACATAACATAACATATTGCATCTTAATTTCTGTAGAATTAGTTTATTTTTTGGTTTTAACCCTATGAAAATTTGAAAATGTGATAACTTAGATTTTAACGTAACAAGTGTGTTATGTCGTTATTTAACCTTTTACATTAATATCTAACAGAATAAACTATTAATGAAAATTGGATAGATAACTTTCAGAAATCTATTAAACCTAAAAGATTTATAAAAAATTATTTATAGTATAAAATTTAATATTTATAGTATAAAATTTAATATTTAAGATTTAAAATTTAAAATTTAGAATTAAAAATAGTAATTAATGTTGACTAAAAAAATCGGTCTCCTAATTAAACTTTTCAATAAATTAAATGATGAAATTTCTTTATATTTTGATATCAGAATTTATTGAAAAACAAAATCAGAAATAACATTTTTTATTCAAAATATAGGCACTCATATCGTCTAAGACATTATAAGTGAAGTGTGAAAGTCTAGCAGTCTTTTGACATGTGTATCATCTGTATTCGACTGTATTTTAATTAAAAATTAACTTTTTATAATATATTTGGACATATACAAATACAATTATGCATCGCGGTGTGCACTCTTAATTTTTGTTGATATGCTAAAATTGAGTCTACAAATAATATGTACTATTAATTATTAATAAAAAATTATACAAAATGTTCTTTACAATTAAAAAGGAGAGCATTAAATTCGTGTTCTATTTTCTGAGATAAAAAAATAAATTTTTAATTTTTTTAATTCAAAAATACATAAATTTTTAATTAATTAAAAATATAAAAATATTTTTGATTTTTTAAAATTAAATACGAACCATTTATATAAGAATAAATCAGTCTCTCAGAAGAATTTAGATATCTCGTATTTTAAAAAAATAAAAAATATTTTTATATTTTTAATTAATTAATAATTTATTTAACTTTAAAAATTAGAAACTTATTTATCATTTACTAAAAAGAAATTTAGATTACTATCTCCGCGTACACCTGTATAGATATTAATATTTGTGCATACAGATGCATTGGACTGTTGAAGTATATAACCATCAACAAATTAAACTACCACTTGATGATAAAGTTTTATGAAAAATCATCATTGCATAATAATATTGGTTGACTCTAGTATGAAGACAAAGGTTAAAACTCTCACCATCACATGACATCCTAATATATAGAAGCATAGTGATAGACAGTGATATATGCATAGCATATTTTGCATTGCCATAACCCTGAAACGCAATTTTCACTTTTATTGTTGGGTATGGTTGACCAGTTGACCTTGACTAATTAGGGAGCTATGTCAACGTAACCTATCATATATTGACAAGATTGTGATTGATTATAGTTTCTTTTAAGAGTGGAAGGTGAATGAATGACGTTAATTAATTAAGGAACTCGAGCTGCGTTCTTTCCAGGAGAGAATTGTGGACACTAGTAATTAAAAGAGAGATCAGAGACGGTTCACTTCACTTCAGATCTGTGCCCAATTTGGAGCGACATTATTACTCAATACTCACTACTAATTAACACATCACTGAACGTTGTACTCACACTATATGCTACAACTCAGATCTTAATTAGTAGTAGATAGTCACAACTCACAACTCACAAGACTACTCCTAATTTAACACTAGTAGATGCACTATAGCTTTCTTTTTGCTGGCACCATTCTTATCTCTATCTATCTCCTTAATTAATTGTGCAATTGGTACGAATAATATAATTCTCCACATTCGAGCTACTTTGTTTAATTTTTTTTAAATATAATTATTTATGTGATTTTTTTGATAGTTTAAATTTTTGGAAGAAATAATTTTATGACATCGTATTAGAATTTTTATAACTTAAAAGTATAAAATTTAATCTTTATTTACCTCAAAAAAAAAAATTTCAGCTTAAAATTTTGAAAATAATAATTTCATATCTAACTTCTTTTATTTCAAAGATACTATATTCTAAATTATTAATATAGAGTTTATGCGTTATTTTAATTTTTTCTTGTTCATGTGTTTGGATTTGTTATGTGTTAGAAGAGGTGATCACAATTTTTTAAAAGTGCAATTTTATTCCGTAGAAACAGAGCGCGAATAATATTCTAATTGTTGTTTAGGAAGGTATTCACACACCGAGGATAAAGAAAGAACATACAAGTTGGATATATGGCGATCAAAATCGATTTAAAGAAAGCATATGATAGATTAAACTGACAATTTATTTAAAATACTCTTATCAAAACTGGTTTACCAGAGAGATTAATTAGTTTGATTGTGCAATACTACATGTCAGCAAAAATAAAAGTCCTATGAAATGGTGTCCCATCTAGTTCTTTCCTTCCAACCAGAGGTATCAGACAGGGAGTCTCATGTCTCCCTATCTATTTGTATTATGCGTGGAGAGATTATCTTAGATCATCTCAGTGACAGTAAAGTATAAATTTTGAAAATCAATTATCCTCAATAGAGGTTGTCTAAAACTATCCCACCTTTGCTTTGTTGATGATATATTATTGTTTGGAAAACCATCCTTGGATCAAGTTGAGATAGTGAGGGGCCTTTTGGGTTTATTCTATCAGAGTTTAGGTCAAAAAGTAAATTATGAGAAATTAAGTGTTTTCTTCTTTGACAATGTATGTTTGACAAGCTAAATTGGGTAGAGTTTTGGAGATGAGACTGACGTCCAATTTGGATAAGTACTTGGGAATTTTCTTACTTCATGGACGTACAAAAAAGGAAGATTTTTAGTTCATCCTTGATAGAATGACATCTTGACTTAGCACTTGGAAGGCCCAAAACCTCTCTCTTGCGAGCAGGGTTACTTTGACCCAATCAGCGTTAGCAACTATCCCCTCTTATTGATAGGCAAAATTGTGACTGATACTTTTCACAACTCGAACAATTCCTAGCAATGGCTCCAACAACTTGGTGCACAATACTATGGTTCACACACATTCTTCACAACTCCGCACAACTAACCAACAAGTGCACTGGGTCATCCAAGTAATAAACCTTACATGAGTAAGGGTCGATCCCACGGAGATTGTTGGTATGAAGCAAGCTATGGTCATCTTTTAAATCTCAGTCAGGCGGATTTTAATGGTTATAATGGTTTTCAAATATAAAGATAAATAAAGCATAAAATAGAGATAGAGATACTTATGTAATTCATTAGTGAGAATTTCAGATAAGCGCATGAAGATACTGTATTCCTTCTGAATCTCTGCTTTCCTACTGCTTTCATCCAATCATTCTTACTCCTTTCCATGGCAAGCTGTATGTTGGGGGATCACCGTTGTCAATGGCTACCGTCAGCCCTCTTAGTGAAAATGGTCCAGGTGCGCTGTCACCGCACGGCTAATCATCTGCCAGTTCTCGATCATGCAGGAATAGAATTTACTATCCTTTTGCAGTGTCACCACGCCCTACAATCGCGAGTTTGAAGCTCGTCACAGTCATTCAATCCCTGAATCCTACTCAGAATACCACAAACAAGGTTTAGACTTTCTGAATTCTCAAGAATGCTGCTAATGGATTCTAGCTTATACCACAAAGATTCTGATTAAGGAATCCAAGAGATATTCATTCAAGCTTATTTGCATGTAGAACGAAAGTGGTTGTCAGGCACACGTTCATAAGTGAGAATGGTGATGAGCGTCACATAATCATCACATTCATCAGGTTTTTGGGTGCGAATGGATATCTTAGAATAAGAATAAGCGTGAATTGAATAGAAGAACAACAGTACTTTGCATTAATACTTGAGGTACAGCAGAGCTCCACACTTTAATCTATGGTGTGTAGAAACTCCAACGTTGAAAATACATAAGTGATGAAGGTCCAGGCATGGCCGAGAGGCCAGCCTCCAAAACGTGATCAAAAGATCAAAAGATAATCCAAAGATGTCTAATACAATAGTAAAAAGTTTTATTTATACTAAACTAGTTACTAGGGTTTACAGAAATAAGTCTAAGTGCAGAAATCCACTTATGGGGCCCACTTGGTGTGTGCTTGGGCTAAGCTTAAGCTTTACATGTGCAGAGGCTTCTCTTGGAGTTAAACGCCAAGTTGTAACGTATTTTTGGCGTTTAACTCTGGTTTGTGACGTGTTTCTGGCGTTTTACTCCAGAATGCAGCATAGAACTCGCGTTGAACGCCAGTTTGCGTCGTCTAAACTCGAATAACGTATGGACTATTATATATTTCTGGAAAGCCCTGGATGTCTACTTTCCGACGCAATTGAGAGCGTGCCATTTAAGTTTCTGTAGCTCCAGAAATTTCATTTCGAGTGCAGGGAGGTCAGAATCCAATAGCATCTGTAGTCCTTTTTCAGCCTCCTATCAGATCCCCTTTTTTTTTTAACCAAATTTTTTCTTTTTATGATAAAATTCAATTTAACGCACTAAGTACTAACAATTATTTTATTTTATAATAAAATTATTTCATCGAATTAGTTTTTTAATATATAGAGTAATATTCTAAATTAATTATTAATCCATAAAAAATTATAATTAACCATAATAACTTTTTTGATTGAAATTAACAATAATAAAAATAACATAACAAATAATAAGTCTCAAAGTCTCAAACATAAGTGCATAATAATAACAAAACAAACATATAATCCACACATAAATCCTACTATAATTAAAACAAAACACAACATAATTCATAAATCAACAAGATACCCCCAAAAAACCTTAAATCAACACACATAAATCAATTATCAACTTCTAAATCAACAAAATTTGAATCTGATCCAGAAGTTGAAACACTGCCTCGCCTATCACCTTGAGGATTCACATCTTCACATTCGTCTTCACCTACAATTAGAAGAATACCCGAATTTAGAACAAGATATAAATACTTAAATGTCATATAAATATTAAATTAGTAACTAACAATGTAATTACCATCAACAAAGCCTTTATTCCAATTGCGAGTACAAATCACAGCCTCAACATTTTCTGGCAACATTCGACTTCTATATTTGTTAATGACATGAGCTCCAATACTAAAGGCAGATTCCGATGCAACCGTAGTAATTGGAATACTCAATAAGTCACGTGCCATGATTGATAACTTCGGATAACGACTCTCATATAATTTCCACCATTCCAAAACATCTAAATCTTCAAAGCAATCCTTTAACAAAAGTGGCTCCTCCAAGTATGTATCAAGTGGATTATTTCCACTAGAGACCTCAGCTTGATGGTTACGTTTCATCAATTTCTATCAAATAGAAATAATCACATCTTGTTAGGATAGAATAATGACAATTAATAAGAGAATTTAAATATGTTAAACATTACTTACGCCAACAATTGCAAGTCGCTTCTTGCTTGCACTTTCAGGGGTATGGGCCATGGATGAAGATTGATTACTAGGTCCTTGTGCTTGAACAGTTGGAAGAGAATTCTTGTCATATTTTTCAAAAAGCTTATATAATTTCTTTTTCACATGTTCCACCTTCCCTTTTGCAGTCTCAACATCAATCTCTTCATACATAAGCTCTAAAGTAGAAATCTTAAGTCTATGATCAAGAATAGCACCAAATGCGAGAATGACACTGTACTTTTCCCAATACTTCTTAAATTTGTTCATCATCTTTTCTCCCATGCTCCTTAGAAGCTCATCTTCACTTCTCAAACTTCCCATCAAAACACATTGAATATGATAGACTTGTAGAAAATACAAATTTGAAGTAGGATAAGATGTGCCAGAAATCAAATTAGTAGTTTCATAAAAGGGGTATAAAAATTCACATATCTTTTCAAAGGCCTCCCGATACTTGATAGCACTTTCGAGCATAATGTACGTAGAATTCCATCGAGTAGTAACATCTAGATGCAATCCACTTGTAAAATTCAAACCCTGAATCGCTGAAACACATTCTTTAAACCTTATCATTCTACTCTCTGATCCCCTTACATATTTCACACTTTCCCTAATCTTATCCAATGCATCATGAGCAATTTTTAATCCATCTTGCACAATAAGATTTAAGATATGAGCAGAACAACGAATATGAAAAACTCCCCATCCACAACAACCAATCATGCATATTTAATGTACTTTTCAAATGATCTTGGCATGTATCATTAGCAGATACGTTATCTAGTGTAAGAGTCATAATCTTCTTTTCAATTCCCCATTCATTTAAAAGCTCAAAAATATTGGAAGACAATTCAAATCCCGTGTGAGGAGGAGGCATATGACAAAAACTCAAAATTTTACTTTGCAATTTCCAATTCAAATCAACAAAGTGAGCAGTTAGGCATAAATAACCCTCTGTAGTGATGGATGTCCACAAATCAGAAGTCAAACAAACTCTATTAGGAATGGCTAATAAAGTACTTTTAAGCTTTTCTTTTTCCCTTAAGTAAATTTTCAGCACATCCTCCTTAAGAGTATTTCTAGTAATTAGGCCTAGAGTTGGATTGATATATTTTACCCAATTCCTAAATTTCTTATTATCAACAATAGAAAATGGAACATCACAATCAATCACAAAGGCAGCAAACATCTCACGCGATACATGATTATCTATCTTGAGAGCCCCAATTTTATTTTGCAGTTCTATCAAAGTTTGACCAATATCCTCGAAATCTATTTTCACGCACCTGTCCAAATGACGCTTAAGTGTCGATGTCCCATATTGCTTACCACCAGCCTTAAACTTCTGTTTGCATCCATCACATTGAGCACGATCTATTCCATCATCACCAGGTCCAAGCTTTGTGAAATATCTCCACACATCAGATGTTGTTGCCTTCGTCTTTTTTTTTTAATATCTTCAGTCATTTTAGATCTTTCCATATTTTCAGGATTTTGTGTTGCATTTCCACCATCCACTTCTATAGAGACAGAATTATCCATTGTAGAATCAACAACTCAATCTAAATAATCTCAATACATAAAAATATATAAATCAGTAAAAAATATTCAAACAATAATCAAACATAAATACATAATCAATAAGTAGTTTAGTACTAACTAAATAATACCCAGTTGCAGAAATATAATCAAATCAGGCTGAAAAACAATATTCAAACATAATCAAACAATAATACCAGTTGCAGAAAACTCTAATCAGGCTGAAAACAATATTCAAACATAATCAAACAATAATACCCAGTTGCAGAAAACTCAAACCAGGCTGAAAAATAATATTCAAACATAATCAAACAATAATACCCAGTTGCAGAAAACTCAAATCAGGCTGAACAAAAATTGACATGGAAAAAATAATAACAATAATAAGTAATAACAGTAACTAATCTTGAGAATGACGATGTGAGGAATCAGATAATCATTTTTGCTAAGATAATTAGATAATCGATTCGAAGAGCTCATTTTTGCTAAAATAATTATGAGAAAAACAAACAACAACATTACAGTAACTCAGTAAGTAAACATCATCATCAGATTTGAAAATTACTTACTAATAGTAATGGCAGAGCCGTCGAGCAGGAAGAGGAGGAGAGAGGAGTGATTCCAAGGGTCTGCCAGTCATAGAATCGCCGAGCAGAGGCGCTGATGAGACAGAGCTACCGACGACGACAGGAGGAGAGAAAGGAAGGAGAAAGGCAGAGGCGCCAGAGAGGAGCGAGTGAGGAAAGGCCGCCGCAGGGAGGAGCGACCGAGCAAGTGAGGAGGGAGCCGAGCTACTGAAGCTCAGGGAGTGGGTCAGCAAACACCGAAAGGGAAGAAGGTCAAAGGTCTGGCCATCTGGGGTGTGGGTGTGGCTGAGCTGAGTGACCGGCATTAGGGATTGGGAGGCACCGAGGCAGTAGCAGCGTGTCTGCGGTGTGATGTGTGTGTTGAGATTGGAGTAACCCTAAATTTTCAATTTATACTCCCATGTAAATTTACTGAATTACCCCTTTAAAAAAAGGATGCCAGCCCGCCGGGCCAGCCTGCCCCACCCCGCCTTGGCCCGCGGTTTGGCGGTGCAGTTTTGGCGGGTTTTTAAAATTTGGCGGGTTCAAAATCTGGTCCCGACCCGCCTTTTTTGGCGGTTTTGGCGGTTTGACCCGGCGGATTCGACCCGTTTTGCCACCCCTACCTGAAATCACAGAAAAACACGCAAACTTCCCTCAATTTCAGCCAGAAATTACCTGAAATCATAGAAAAACACACAAACTCATAGTAAAGCCCAGAAAAGTGAATTTTAAATAAAAACTAATAAAAATATAATAAAAACTAACTAAAACATACTAAAAGCATACTAAAAACAATGCCAAAAAGCGTATAAATTATCCGCTCATCACAACACCAAAGTTAAATTGTTGCTTGTCTCCAAGCAACTGAAAATCAAATAGGATAAAAAGAAGAGAATATACTATAAATTCCAAAATATCAATGAATATTAGTTCTAATTAGATGAGCGGGACTTATAGCTTTTTTCTTCTAAATAGTTTTGGCATCTCACTTTATCCGTAGAAGTTTAGAATGATTGGCATCCATAGGAACTCAGAGTTCAGATAGTGTTATTGATTCTCCTAGTTAAGTATGTTGATTCTTGAACACAGCTACTTTTATAAGTCTTGGCCGTGGCCCTAAGCACTTTGTTTTTT
>NC_029772.3:42335943-42363385 GCF_000817695.3 Arachis duranensis | reverse complement strand
AGTCCCCAGTTAGAGGTGTCCAGAGCTCTTAAGCACACTCTTTTTGCTTTGGATCATGACTTTAACCACTCAGTCTCAAGCTTTTCACTTGGACCTTCATGACATAAGCACATGGTTAGGGATAGCTTGATTTAGCCGCTTAGGCCTGGATTTTATTTCCTTGGGCCCTCCTATCCATTGATGCTCAAATCCTTGGATCCTTTTTACCTTTGCCTTTTGGTTTTAAGGGCTATTGGCTTTTTCTGCTTGCTTTTTTCTTTTCACAAGCTTCTTCTTTTTCACTGTTTTTTCTTGCTTCAAGAATCAATTTTATGATTTTTCAGATCATCAATAACATTTCTCTTTGTTCATAATTCTTTCAAGAGCCAACAATTTTAACATTCATAAACAACAAGATAAAAAATACTGTTCAAGCATTCATTCAGAGAACAAAAAGTATTGTCACCACACCAATATAATTAAACTAATTTCAAGGATGAATTCGAAACTCATGTACTTCTTGTTCTTTTGTATTAAAAACATTTTTCATTTAAGAAAGGTGAAGGATTCATGGAATTATTCATAGCCTTAAGACATAGTTACTAAATACTAATGATCATGTCGTTAAGACTCAAAACATAGACAAACATATAGCATAAAACTGAAAAACAGAGAGATAAGAACAAGGAAGTTAAGAAATGAGTCCACCTTAGTGAAGGTGGCACCTTCTTCTTGAAGGACCAATGGTGTTCTTGAGCTCCTCTATGTCTCTTCCTTGTCTTTGTTGCTCCTCCCTCATAGCTCTTTGGTCTTCTCTAATCTCATTGAGAATGATGGAGTGCTCTTGGTGTTCCACCCTTAATTGGTTTATATTATGACTCAATCCTTCTAGAGAAGTGTTGAGTTGTTCCCAATAGTTGTTTGGAGGAAAATGCATCCCTTGAGGCATTTAAGGGATTTTTTTATGATGAGCTTCCTCATGCGTCTCTTGAGATCCATGAATGGGCTCTCTTGTTTGCTCTATCCTCTTCTTAGTGATGGGCTTGTCCTCTTCAATGAGGATGTCTCCTTCTATGACAACTCTAGCTAAGTTGCATAGATGGCAAATGAGATGAGGAAAAGCTATCCTTGCCAAGGTAGAGGGCTTTTCGGCTACTTTGTAGAGTTATAGAGAGATGACTTCATGAACTTCTACTTCCTCTCCAATCATTATGCTATGGATCATGATGGCCCGATCCACAGTTACCTCGGATTAGTTGCTAGTGGGGATGATGGAGCGTTGGATGAACTCTAACCATCCTCTAGCCACAGGCTTAAGGTTCAGTCTTCTCAATTGAACCAGCTTGCCTTTTAAGTCTCTTTTCCATTGAGCTCCTTCCACACAAATGTCCATGAGGACTTGGTTCAACCTTTGATCAAATTTGACCCTTCTAGTGTAGGGGCGTACGTCTTCTTGCATCATAGGCAAGTTGAACGCCAACCTTACGTTCTCCAGACTGAAATCTAAGCATTTCCCCCGAACCATTGTAAGCCAATTCTTTGGGTTTGGGTTCATTCTTTGATCATGGTTTCTAGTGATCCATGTGTTTGAATAGAACTCTTGAATCGTTAAGATTCTGACTTGTTGAATGGGATTGGAGAGAACTTTCCATCCTCTTCTTCTAATCTCTTGTCGGATCTCCGGATATTCGCCCTTTTTGAGCTTAAAAGGGACCTCAGGGATCACCTTTTTCTTGGCCACAACTTCATAGAAGTGGTCTTAATGGGCTTTTGAGATGAATCTCTCCATCTCCCATGACTCAGAGGTGAAAGCAATTGCCTTCCCTTTCCTCTTTCTTGAGGTTTCTCTGGCCTTAGGTGCCATCAATGGTTATGGAAAAATAAAAAAGCTATGCTTGTACCACACCAAACTTAGAATGTTGCTCGCCCTCGAGCAAAAGAAGAAAGAATAAAAGAAGAAGAAGAAGATATGGAGGAGAGAGAGAGAGGTATGGGTTTCGGCCAAGGGGGAGAAGAGAGGGTAGTGTTGTGTGAAAATGAAGAAGGATGGAGGGGTTTATATAGTAGAGGGAGAGGGGTTTAGGTTTGGTCATTTAGGGTGGGTTTGGGTGGGAAAGAGATTTTGAATTTGAAGGTAGGTGGGGTTTATCGGGAAGAGTGAATGGATGTGATTGGTGAAGGGGTAATGGTGAAGAGAGATAGATGTGATTGATGAAGGGTATAGTGTTATTGGATTGTGTGAAGAAGAGAGAAGTGGGGTAGGTGGGGATCCTGTGGGGTCCACAGATCTTGAGGTGTCAAGGATTTCTCATCTCTGCACCTTTTAGGCATTTAAAACGCCCTCTGTATGCAATCCTGGCATTTAACGCCAGACTGCAGCTTATTTCTGGCGTTAAACACCCAAATGTAGCCTGTTTCTGGAGTTTAACGCTAGCCTGATGCTTGTTTCTGGCATTAAACGCCAGCTTGGTGCTTATTTCTAGCGTTAAACACCAGACCGATGCTTGTTTCTGGCGTTTAAACGCCAGACAGCTCTTTCTCCAGGGTGTGCTTTTTCTTCTGCTATTTTTTATTCTATTTTTAATTTTTGCAATTATTTTATGACTCCACATGATCATAAACTTAATAAAACATAAAAGAACAATAGAAATATAGATAAATAAAAATTGGGTTGCCTCCCAATAAGCACTTCTTTAATGTCAATAGCTTGACAGTGAGCTCTCATGGAGCTTCATAGATGTTTAGAGCATTGTTGGGACCTCCCAACACCAAACTTAGAGTTTGAATGTGGTGGTTCAACAACAAACTTAGAGTTTGGTTGTGGCCTCCCAACACCAAACTTAGAGTTTGATTGTGGGGGCTTTGTTTGACTCTGCATTGAGAGAAGCTTTTCATGCTTTCTCTCCATGGCTGCAGAGGAAGATCCTTGAGCTTTAAACACAAGGTAGTCCCCATTCAATTGAAGGACTAGCTCTCCTCTGTCAACATCAATCACAGCTCCTGCTGTGGCTAGGAAGGGTCTTCCAAGGATGATGCATTCATCCTCATCCTTCCCAGTGTCTAGGGTTATGAAATCAACAGGGATGTAAAGGCCTTTAATCTTCACTAGCACGTCCTCTACCAATCCATAAGCTTGTTTTATTGACTTGCCTGTCATCTCTAATGAGATTCTTGCAGCTAGTACCTCAAAGATCCTCAATTTCTCCATTACAGAGAGTGGCATAAGATTTATACCTGACCCTAGGTCACACAGAGCCTTCTCAAAGGTCATGGTGCCTATGGTACAGGGTATTAAGAATTTACCAGGATCTTTTTTCTTTTGAGGTAGAGTTTGCTGAACCCATGTATTTAGTTCACTAATGAGCAAGGGAGGTTCATTTTTCCAAGTCTCATTACCAAACAACTTGGCATTCAGCTTCATGATGGCTCCTAGATATTGAGCAACTTGTTCTTCAGTTACATCTTCATCCTCTTCAGAGGAAGAATAGTTCTCAGAGCTCATGAATGGCAGAAGGAAGTTTAATGGAACCTCTATGGTCTCTATGTGAGCCTCAGATTCCTTTAGGTCCTCAATAGGGAACTCCTTTCTGTCTGGAGGACGTCCCATAAGGTCTTCCTCATTGGGATTCACATCCTCTCCTTCCTTTTTGGATTCCGCTATTTTGATTATATCAATGGCCTTGCACTCTCTTTTTGGATTCTCTTCTGTATTGCTTGGGAGAGTACTAGGAGGAGTTTCAGTAATTTTCTTACTCAGCTGACCCACTTGTGCCTCCAAGTTTCTAATGGAGGACCTTGTTTCATTCATAAAACTTAAAGTGGTCTTAGATAGATTAGAGACTATGTTTGCTAAGCTAGAGGGACTCTGCTCAGAATTCTCTGTTTGTTGCTGAGAAGATTATGGAAAAGGCTTGCTATTGCTAAACCTGTTTCTTTCACCATTATTAAAGCCTTGTTGAGGCTTTTGTTGATCCATCCATGAGAAATTTGGATGATTTCTCCATGAAGGATTATAGGTGTTTCCATAGGCTTCACCCATGGAATTCACCTCTGCCATTGCAGGGTTCTCAGGATCATAGGCTTCTTTTTCAAAAGATGCCTCTTTAGTACTGTTGGATGCATTTTGCAATCCATTCAGACTCTGAGAAATCATGTTGACTTGCTGAGTCAACATTTTGTTATGAGCCAATATGGCATTCAGACCATCAAATTCAAGAACTCCCTTCTTCTGAGGCATCCCATTACTCACAGGATTCCTCTCAGAGGTGTACATGAATTGGTTATTTGCAACCATGTCAATGAGTTCTTGAGTTTCTGCAGGCGTTTTCTTTAGGTGAATGGATCCACCTGCAGAATGGTCCAGTGACATCTTAGAGAACTCAAATAGACCATCATAGAATATATCCAAAATGGTCCACTCTGAAAGCATGTCAGAAGGACACTTTTTGGTCAACTACTTGTATTTTTCCCAAGCTTCATAAAGGGATTCACCATCTTTTTGTCTGAAGGTCTGAACATCCACTCTAAGCTTGCTCAGCTTTTGAGGAGGAAAGAACTTGGCCAAGAAGGCCGTGACCAGCTTATCCCAAGAGTCCAGGCTATCTTTAGGTTGTGAGTCCAACCATGTTCTAGCTCTGTCTCTTACAGCAAAAGGGAAAAGCATGAGCCTGTAGACTTCAGGATCTACTCTATTAGTCTTAACAGTATCATAAATATGCAAGAACTCAGTTAAAAACTGATAGGGATCTTCTTATGGAAGTCCATGAAACTTGCAGTTCTGTTGCATTAGAGCAACTAGTTGAGGCTTCAGCTGAAAATTGTTTGCTCCAATGGCAGGGATTGAGATGCTTCTTCCATAAAAATTGGAAGTAGGTGTAGTATAATCACCAAGCATTTTCCTTGCATTATTGTTGGGTTCGGCCATGTCTCTTTCTTTTTCGAGATTCTCTGTAAGGTTTTCTCTGGATTGTTGTGCTTTAGCTTCTCTTAGCTTCTTCTTCAGAGTCCTTTCAGGTTCAGAATCTGCTTCAACAAGAATGTCCTTGTCCTTGCTCCTGCTCATATAAAAAAAAGAGAATAAAAAAGAAGAGGAATCCTCTATGTCACAGTATAGAGATTTCTTTATGTGAGTAGAAGAAGAAAAGAATAGAAAAAGGAGAAGAAAAAAGACTTGAACACAGAGGAAGAGAGGGTTCGAATTTTAATATGAAGAGAAGTGTTAGTAAATGAATAAATAAATAGAAAGAGATGAGAGAGAAGAGTTTTCGAAAATTGTTTTTGAAAAATAGTTAGTGATTTTTGAAAATTAAGAGAAGAAATAAAATTAAAATTAAAATTTGAAACACTTAGTTAATTAAAAGAATTTTGAAAAAGAGGAAGGTGATTTTCGAAAATTAGAGAGAGAAAAGTAGTTAGGTGGTTTTGAGAAAGATAAGAAATAAACAAAAAGTCAATTAGTTAGTTGAAAAAGATTTGAAAATCAATTTTGAAAAGCTAAGAAGTTGGAAAAGATTTTGAAATTGATTTTGAAAAAGATATGATTTGAAAAAGATATTTTGAAAAGATATGATTGAAAATGATATTTTGGAAAAGATTTTATTTTTAAAATTAAAATTGATTACTTGACTAACAAGAAACTAAAAGATATGATTCTAGAATTTAAATATTGAACATTTCTTAACAAGAAAGTAACAAACTTCAAATTTTTAAATCAATCACATTAATTGTTAGTAAAGTTTTCGAAAATTATGAAATAAAATTAAGAAAAAGATTTTGAAAATCAATTTTTAAAAACTTTCAAAAATAATAAATAAAAAAATAAAAAAGATTTGATTTTTGAAAAAGTTTTAAAAATATAAGATTTTTAAAATTGAAATCTTGACTTGACTAACAAGAAACAACTTATTTTAAAAAATTTTGACTAAGTCAATCCAAAGATTTCGAAATTTATGAGTACAATGAAGAAAAGATATATATTTTTTTTGAATTTAATGTGGAAAGAGAAAAACAACAAAAGGACTCAAGACATAAAAATTATGAATCAAAACAACTAATGCATGCAAGAACACTATGAATGTCAAGATGAACACCAAGAACACTTTGAAGATCAAGTTGAACACCAAGACTTATTTTTGAAAAATTTTCAAGAAAAGAAAAACATGCAAGACACCAAACATAGAAAATTTTCATGTTTAGACACTATGAATGCACAAATGCATATGAAAAATAACAAAAGACACAAAAGAAGAAAATATGAAGATCAAACAAGAAGACTTACCAAGAACAACTTGAAGATCATAAAGAACACCAGGCACGAGTTTTCGAAAAATACACAAATTTTTAAAAACAAGCAATTGACACCAAACTTAAAAATTGACACTAGACTCAAACAAGATACACAAAAATATTTTTGATTTTTTTTATTAATTTTTTGTATTTTATTTTTTTTTCAAAAATTATTTTTTTTTAAAATGAAAACAAAGAAAGAATTTTGAAAGATTTTTGAAAACTTTTTGAAAAGAAAATTACCTAATCTGAGCAACAAGATAAACCGTCAATTGTCCAAACTCAAACAATCCCCGGCAATGGTGCCAAAAACTTGATAGGCAAAATTGTGACTCATACTTTTCACAACTCGAATAATTCCTAGCAATGGCTCCAACAACTTGGTGCACAATACTATGGTTCACACACATTCTTCCCAACTTCGCACAACTAACCAGCAAGTGCACTGGGTCATCCAAGTAATAAACCTTACGTGAGTAAAGGTCGATCCCACGGAGATTGTTGGTATGAAGCAAGCTATGGTCATCTTGTAAATCTCAGTCAGGCAGATTCTAATGGTTATAATGGTTTTCAAATATAAAGATAAATAAAGCATAAAATAGAGATATAGATACTTATGCAATTCATTGGTGGGAATTTTAGATAAGCGCATAAAGATACTGTATTTCTTCTGAATCTCTGCTTTCCTACTGCTTTCATCCAATCATTCTTACTCCTTTCCATGGCAAGCTGTATCTTGGGGGATCATCGTTGTCAATGGCTACCGTCCGTCCTCTCAGGGAAAATGGTCCAGGTGCGTTGTCACCGCATGGCTAATCATCTGTCGGTTCTCGATCATGCAGGAATAGGATTTACTATCCTTTTGTGTTGTCACCACGCCCTACAGTCACGAGTTTGAAGCTCGTCACAGTCATTCAATTCCTGAATCCTACTCAGAATACCACAGACAAGGTTTAGACTTTTCGGATTCTCAAGAATGCTGCCAATGGATTCTAGCTTATACCACGAAGATTCTGATTAAGGAATCCAAGAGATATTCATTCAAGCTTATTTGCATATAGAATGAAATTGGTTGTCAGGCACACGTTCATAAGTGAGAATGGCGATAAGCATCACATAATCATCACATTCATCAGGTTCTTGGGTGCGAATGGATATCTTATAATAAGAATAAACGTGAATTAAATAGAAGAACAACAGTACTTTGCATTAATACTTGAGGTACAGCAGAGCTCCACACCATAATTTATGGTGTGTAGAAACTTCACCGTTGAAAATACATATGTGATGAAGGTCCAGGCATGGCCGAGAGGCCAGCCTCCAAAACATGATCAAAGGATCAAAAGATAATCCAAAGATGTCTAATACAATAGTAAAAAGTTTTATTTATACTAGACTAGTTACTAGGGTTTACAGAAATAAGTCTAAGTGCAGAAATCCACTTTCGGGGCCCACTTGGTGTGTGCTTGGTCTGAGCTTGAGCTTTACACGTGCAGAGACTTCTCTTGGGGTTAAACACCAAGTTGTAACGTGTTTTTGGCGTTTTACTCCAGAATGTAGCATGGAACTGGTGTTGAACACCAGTTTGCAGCATCTAAACTCGAATAAAGTATAAACTATTACATATTGTTGGAAAGCTCTGAATGTCTACTTTCCAACGCAATTAAGAGCGCGCCATTTAGGTTTCTGTAGCTCTAGAAAATCCTTTTCGAGTGTAGGGAGGTCAGAATCTAACAACATCTGTAGTCCTTTTTCAGCCTCCTATCAGATTCTTGCTCAGGTCCCTCAATTTCAGCCAGAAAATATCTGAAATTACAGAAAAACACACAAACTCATAGTAAAGTCCAGAAATATGAATTTTGCATAAAAACTAATAAAAACATCCCTAAAAGTAACTAGATCCTACTAAAAACTACGTAAAAACAATGCCAAAAAGCGTATAAATTATCTGCTCATCACTTATCTCTTACAAACAATGAGACTGTCACTAAGCGTGTGTGACAAGATTGGTCAAGTTTGCAAGAGCTTCGTGTGGAGAAGCAGCAGTACTAATAAGAAGGTCCATTTAGTTAGTTGGGAGAAACAAAAAAATTGGCAGCTTGGGTTTTAGACTAAACAGAGTAGAAAACAATACTAATCTCATGAAATTAGTATAGAACTTGGTGCAAAATAGGAATGCTCGTTGGATCAAGGTAATCAGAAGAAAATATACATATGGGGAGAATACCATGCCCATCGTCAAGAAATTTCAATCTTGATCAAATGCTTGGAAAGATATCGCTCAAGTGTGGCTTAAATTTGAAAGGAATTTGATATGACGGATTGGTGATGGTGATAGCGTTCGATTTTGAAAAGATCATTGGATTCCAGATGTGAATAAACTTGAAGTCTTCACTCAACCAAATATATTGGAGGATATGCTGAACGTCATGGTAAGTGAATATGCTGCAAATGGCAAATAGAATTTAGGTAAATTGAGGAGGTTTTAGGAGAGGACTAGGTCCCTGTTTTCTCATCCTTGAAGACTCCAGAAGCAAACTTGGGAGATATCAGATAGCGTGACTTCTTAATTCCAACGGTATATTTAGCATTAAGTCAGCATGCTTTATCTACTTGAACTCCTCCGAGGAATCTAGGACTAATTTATTTTTGAGAATTTGAAAAGTTGAAGCCCTCAAAGGATATGCACCTTTCTTTGGCTAGTTGCTAATAAAGCCCTTTTGACAAATGGGGTTCGAGCTCGCAGGTACATGACCCAAGATGATACTTGTTCGATTTGGGATTCTTCTTCAGAGTGTTTGCTCCACATCCTTTGCGACTGCAGAATCGTAAAGAATACATGGATGAGCATTGACGATTCATTGAGTTCCGATATGTTTTTTAGTCAACTACTCTTTTCCTGGTTGTTAAAGAAATTATCATTTCAATTTCATTACCAAGGCATTCCTTGGCCTTTGTTGTTTACGTGCACCCTATGCTCTCTTTGGTATCATCGCAACAAGCATATTTTTTAGAGGGACAATGCAGTAGATGAATGTAAGATCCATGATTTGGTTGTGCATTTAGCTAAAGAGTATAACTTAGTGCATGAGGAGATATCTCGGGCAAGAAAAAAGGTTGGATGCTTTGCTGAAAAACAAATCCGTTGGATCCCCCACAAACCTCCCTGCATTAAGCTCAATTATGATGGCTCTGTTACAAAGGACGGTCAGGCGGCTTGCCGAGGTATATTAAGAGACCATGAAGGCAAGTTTTTGGCTTGTTATAGTACAAATTTAGGCAGCTGTACGGTGACTTTAGCAGAGCTCTGAGGTATTCTATTAGGATTGGACTTAGCTCTAAACTTTGAATACATGAATATTTGAAGTGGATTCTAAAGTAGCAATAAGTTTCTTCCTTCGAGAAACCACCAAGTTCACTCTACAAGAGCATTAGTTTTGGCTATTAAAGATCGTTGCAGTAGGCTAAGCAATTGGAACATCGTTTACGAGTTCTGAGAAGTGAATGCTTGTGCAGATAGATTGGCATGGCAAGGATATGAGCTTCAGTTAGGATGTTATTTCTTCTTCTCTATTCTCTCGTGTATTAAGTTTTCATGCAAACTTTATTGGAACTGCTTTCTCTAGGATATTGTTTGTCTAGTTTTCTTTCTTTTTGGGCTTCATGTCCTGATCACTACAAGAAAGTCGTCGAGTACCGTCAAAGTTATCGGCGAATTTTCTAGAGAAATCATAAGGTAACCAATTTATCATCGAAATAAATGTGCCAGTATAAACCTCGCTAGAGAATACTTACCACCGGATTTATCGAGTCCGACGCTATTTTTTGTCAGATTTAGTGGTAGAATATATAACAAAATCTATTGAAAGTTACCATCAGATTAATTCGACGGTAATGTTGGTGCCACTTTATAAGTATCCGCTCCATTTTACCGTCGGATCAGATTAATCTGACATAAATTCTGACAGAAAGTTTATTGGAGATTTTTTTAAAAAAATATTGGTTTGTTACCGTCGGTAAATTTCAACGGTAATACCGACGGAAGAATTTTTTATTTTTTTTAAATAGTCATTTTCCATCCATTTATAGCATAACCTAATAACAAGCATAATTGAAACAGTGCTTTAAGCTTGAAGTGAAATATCAAGCATTTAACGTAAAAATACGGAATGATGGTAATTGATATATCTAAAACAATGTTAATTACATTACATTTTCTCAAAGTTTGGTAAAGAATTATACATATCATAGAACAATATTTACATTAATCATATTCAGATTCATCATCTTCTTCCTCTAGTTCACCATCCTCATTTTTTAAGGTAGTTTCCTGATCATCGAACTCATCTTCCTCTTCTTCGTCCACGTCGACCTCGTCTTCTTCTTGAACATCGTCGTCTTGTTGTGGTAGTACATCGTGACTTACTCCAAGTTCAATGATATCAGCATCCGTAATAGCCGAGCTAAGGGTTCCTATTGTGTTAGTTAGTTGTACGCTGACGTATTCTCTGAACTAACGTGAAAAGTTGTTTAATAAGATATCATGATTTGCCTCTTGGAATAACCTATATAATAGAATAAGTTAAAGAAGTTTTTATTAGATTAAGAAGATAGAATGTTACTGATTACAATATTTACAAGGACTTAATAAACTCACATGAGGTACGGTGAAATCTTGTCACAGTTAAGCAACACATGCAGATGTGCTGAATCGATTTCCTTCTACTCTAACCAGTAGTCATTGCCCACACCCATTGTAGCTCCTTCCAGAGCAAAGATTCGGTATGTTATTCCACCCGACGATGGTTGATAAACCCCTATTTTATGATGAATTTTGGGTTGAAAAGATTGAAATTTATCAACTTATCTTACATTTATTCATTGAAATTGCATGTTTTTGTGAATCTCTCCTAATTGTACTTAATTGCGAAAAACATACCTTTTATGATTTAAAATTGCTAAATTTAATTCACTTTTATCCCATTCAATACCTTGATATGTTTGTTTAAGTGATTTAAGATTAGAAAGTAAGAATGACTTAAAAAAATGGAGAAAAAGAATGCAAAAGTAGAGAAATTATGAAGAAATGAAGTTTTAAAAATTTGCCCAATTGTGTGTACGCATGGTAGTTACGTACGCACGAGTAGCAGCATGTGGTTTACTTAAGTAAATACGTAGATCGCAATTTTAGGCCCATTTTGGCCCCAATCCAACTCATTTTTGATGCATATGGAGGCAAGACTCAAGGTGATAAAAAAAGGAGCATAGTAGGAGTTTAGAACCATGTTTTAGGTTAATTCCTAGAGAGAGAGTTCCAACTTCTCTCTAGAATTTTAAAGGCTTTAGTTTAGTTTCTTCTTATATTTAGGTTTTAATTCTTGTTTTAATTTAGTTTTCTTTACATTTTCTTGTTCTGTTGTCTTAATTTGCTTAGTTTTATTTGTTAGTTTCTTTATTTTGTTAATTTTAGGTTATGAACACTCGTTGAATTCTTGTTTACTTTTAATGCAATTTAATCATTTTCATGTTTAACGATGCTTGTCTAATTTGTGATTATTGCTTTCTTGTTTTGGTAGTTATAGATTTTATTATTCATGCAACTTACCATGCTTTTTCTTTTATACATTCTAAGTATTTATTAAAATGCTTTTTCTAGTTTTAGAGTAGATTTTGCACTCTTGGCTTGGAATTGAGGACTTAGGTGACCTTGAGTCATTGATGTCTAATATTGGTTGGTAATTTAGGATTGTGAGTTGATTTTATTTCCACTGATGTTAGTCTTTCACTAAGTCTAACTAGTGAGTTGGCTAAGATTTGTGGATTAAGATCAATTATGCCTATTTAATTTTTTTTTTGATATTTGGGGATGACAAAGTGGGATTAACTCTTCTTAATTACCATGTTTGTGGTCAATGGCTTGAATAGAAAATTTTAACTCTCAATCCTTGCCAAGATGTCTTTTAGCACTTAAATTTCTTTTTTTGCTTTTTACTTTTTTGTCATTTAATTTTTTGTCTTTTGCATTTCAAACCTCTTTTTCTCATAGCCAATGATACACACACCTCACTACAATTCCTTTGAGAAACAACCCGAAATTTAAAACTCTCGGTTTTTATTTATTTGAATTTGTGACACCAAATTAAACTCTGATATGGGTCATTTGTTAGTTTGGAACTATACTTGCGATGAGATTCCTTTTGAGAAAGTCTAAACCAACATTTGGCTGGTATCAAGTTTTTTATGCCGTTGCCGAGGAATTGCAATTGTGTGTCATATTTTGGTTATTGTGAATATATGCATATGTGAATAGTTTGCTTTTTGTTTGTTTGCTTATTTTTGTTAGTAGTTAGAAGTATATTTTTCTTTGTTTCTTGATAGCTTTTGTTTTTATTTTCTCCTTTCTATATGAATTCTCACCCTTTTGGCTTTGAGTTTAGTTGTAACTATGTTGTAGGAAATAGAAACTTCAATGATGGTTTATATTATGGATCAAAAAATCAATCGCAGGAGGAGCTATGTTCTTATGGACAACCTCCTCTGGTCTACTATGATCACAATCCACCCCGTAATGCTTACCAATCCAATAGATATGGTGGGCCTCCCTATGGTTATCAACCTCAACCTATCAACCACCTCCTCAACATTGTACTCAACCACCATACTCACAAGTCCCATCTTACTACCAAACACCTCCATATGATCCTAATCCATATCCACCACCACATTACCAACCTTATATGTCTCAAGAACAATCATACGAGTCATATGAACCATACTTAGAACCACCACTACCATTCTAACACCAATACTCTCAAAACCTCCTTTGACTAATTACCTCCATATACACAATCTCAACACTCTCACCCTTATGAACCACCTCCCATATATGAAGACTTTCTCCCACACGATGAGTCCTCCTTTTTATCCAACGATAACATTTCGAAAAATCCAAGTTGCCGTATATTCGATGCAAAACCCAACGCTAAATTCGACGATAATAGACGACGCTAAATCCGACAATAACTTTGACGGTTCTTAGCGTTTTTTTCTGTAGTAGTTGTTTATAAAAAAATTCGATAGTAAAGAATAATGATAAAAAAATCTAAATACCAATGATGAGTCAATGACAAATATCAAAATATTTGGAGCTAACGCTCCATATATTTGTTCGTCTATTATTTAAGTTGGTATATTTAAAGTAGCATTCAAACCTAAATGGTACCTTTTATAATTTCGGTACAAGGTAACTCGAGTTTGAAAATTCTTTTAAGCGCTAATTTAGATTGACTTTTTTAAGTAAAAATAGTTTTTTTTAAATAAAATATTTTTATTCAATTTCAAACCTATTTAAATATATTTTTTATTAAAATAAATATAAATAAAAGATGTTTTTAATATTTAAATTTTTAAAATAAATTATCTAAATATAAAATAACAATTTTTATTAAAAAAATTTTAAAAAAAATAATTTTTTTTCAACAACCAATCAAACTGATTCTAAACTTCCATAATAATATTAGAAGAACTATTATATTACTTTAAGCTTTAAATGAGTCCCTCAACTTTTCTACTTGACTTTTTGGGATAGACAAAAACATGTGACAATTTTGTGTATGGTTTCCAGAATAGTAGCTTTAATCTGAATATGTAAAATTAATTAGTAGTTTAAAGTCGGTATGGTATTGTTTCTTAATAAATGAAGAGTATTATAAACATTATGATATAAAAAGAGTATTATTTTTTATTGAGCATAAAAAACTATAACTATAAAAATGAAAAAAATGGAGGGTTTAATTTTTATTTTTTTCTTATATTAATAATAAAACTATTAATAATGTAACATGATTGACATGTTTAATTCTAAAAAAATGAGATTAATTTGTTTGTGCAAATTTAACATCTAAAAGTCGACCAATAAAGTAATTTACATTAATTGATTATTATTTCTAATAATAACTGAACTTATAAAATGGATTGTATACTTTTTTTTTGTTATTTTCTTCTTTTCCTGTTTTGCAATTCTTTTACATTTTTCCTTTTCTCTTTATAAAAGTACTATTGTTGTGGTGTCCATCTTTTTTTTCTTTTTGTGCTACATATGTATTGGATTAGATTGAATTTTACATGTATTCGATTAGATTAAATTTAGGTAAATCTCAATGTAATCAGCATTAAAAAAAATCAAATTGGACATATACATATTTTGTCTTTAGATGTGATCCAATTCAATAATTTTTAGATCGAATAAGATTAGATATGTGGATATGAGACATTTCAAAATTTATAAAAAAAAATTGCTTTTAACCCTTTTTTCATGAATGTACTTTTTTTTCTTTTTTTTGGCATATTTTACTTCAAAAATATTGTTCAAATGTTATTTTTTGAAAATAACAAAATAAGATAACCAATACAAAAAAGGCTAACACAATTTAATAAATAGTATATTTTTTATTCTTTCTTTTAATTTTTGGTCGGATCAATTGATGAATCAGATTTACAAATATGATACTGAACTGGTACTCAAACACTGACCCACAATCACAATAATTTTGGAGCTCGGTATAATTGTCACAGATATCCTCCTCCAAACAAATCGCTCCAATCAAACCACCACTATCCCAACAAACTAGGATAACACCCAAGGTGGACTCCGTCAAACCAGCAACAAAGATATCAATAACAAACCTGATAAAAATAACAGAACGATTCAATATATATACTAGAAAACTACTACTCCAAAGGTACGGAATTCCTTCCAATCTTATTCTGATCTATCTCTCTCACAGTTATACTTACTTGAGCGTTGGAGTCCCTTTGCAGGTACCCAATGCCGCCTCCCCATAGAGCAGATGACGTTTCATTCTCTTCACATCCAGGAAAGCTAGTTCCAGAATCCGCAGAACGAGCTATACCTCGGAGTGCACTTTCATACAAGAACATCTGGCGCCCACCGTGAGGCCGATTTCTCTAACCCCACAACTCTTTACTCTGCACATTTTTCATTTCTTTTTGCAGGAAACGAAACATGACGGACGAACACAGTCATGCTCTTTCAAGCACCAATTAAGCCGAAATCTTAGCAATCAATAAGGCCCTCAAGGCCGAAAATCAGAGAATGGCCAAACTCTTGCGACAAATAGAGCATGATCATAGCAAAGGAGGAGAACACAAAAATACTTAAAATAAAGACAACAATGATGAACACACCTCGGAAACTAAGCACACCATTCCTAAAGCCACAAAAACAACCACCAAAAGAACCAACCCCCTTTACAAAGGAGGTCATGAGTTTTGAAATGCCCAAGAACTTCACCCTGCCTTCAACCCTAAAACCCTACCAAGGAATAGGAGACCCAAATGTTCATGTTACCAAGTTCCATGCTATGATGTTCATGAACAAAGAATTTGACCCGATCCTGTGCCACACCTTCCCAACCTTCCTGGATGGAGCTGCCTTGATTTGGTTCTCCAACCTCCCAAAAGGTTCCATCTCAAACTTCGATGAGCTGGTCGACCAGTTCATCAATCATTTTGCCGCATTAAAAATAGACGTCCACAATTCTGATTACCTAAGCACCATCAAACAAGGGTCGAACAAAAGTCTAAAAGACTACATGACCAGGTTCACCGAAGCAACCAACGAGATACCCAACCTAAATCCTGAAGTCCACCTCTACGCCCTAAAGAGTGGTCTCTGTCCAGGAAAATTCCAAGAATCTATAGTCATAGCAAAGCCAAAGACCCTGGCCGAGTTTCGAGAAAAAGCAACAACTCAGATTGAAATTGAAGAATTTCGAGCACTGCGAAAAGCGGAAAAACCCATCCCAAATAGAGAAGAGGAAAGACAAAACAGGCACTTAAATAGCAGAACAGACCAGAGATCATTCAGGCTAACACCCAAGTTCGACAGCTACACCCCCCTTAATTCAAGGAGGGAGGACATTATAAGAGACATACTGCACTCAAAACTTATCAAACCCCCAAACAGGGCCAGTACATATCAAGACCAGCAACATGTAGATAAATCCAAGTACTGCGCTTTCCACCAGAAGTATGACCACACCATAGACGACTGCGTTATAGCAAAAGATGTCCTTAAAAAGCTGGCCCGCCAAGGGCTATTGGACAACTATCTCGACGGACGTGAACGAAAGCGGAACACAAAGGACCTCGGCCAGCCATCCAAAACAATTGACAATCCCGGAGATAAAAGGAAAAAGGTAGACAATGATATAAATCTACCTCGCAGAATAATAAATTGCATCTTTGGTTGTTTTGCAGGTGGCGGATGCACAAACTCGGCAAGAAAAAGATCATACCGAGCTATGATGACGATGACAGAATCGAATCCATCCCAACCTACCAACAAGAACAAACCAGAAATTTCATTCATCCCTAAAGACTATAAGGCGAATGATCAAAACCTGGACGACCCTGTAGTCATCACAACACAGGTCGGAGAGCCACTGGTAAAGAAAATCCTTATGGATCCGGGAAGCAGCGCAGACGTGCTGTTCTATTCAACATTCCAAAAGATGAAATTAAGTGACAAGAACCTCCAACACTCGTCCGGAGAACTGGTAGGTTTCTCAGGTGAGCGCGTCTCTATCCGAGGTTACATTTGGTTACAGACCACTTTTGGAGAATATCCTAACAGTAAAACAATAGACATACAATACCTTGTCGTGGATAACAAGGTCATAACTATCCACGGAGACCAAAAGGAAGCTAGCTAGTGTTATAACGCCATCCTGAAGAACGAACAACCAAAACAACCCAAGCAACCGTATGTCTAAGAGGTATACAATTTGAAAAAGCTACCCCCTCTGGCCGAGCTGGACCCGCGAACCAACATCCAAGAACGGCCGATGCCAACTGATGACCTTATTAAAATTCAGTTAACAACTGAAGAACACAAGTATACATACCTTGACAACGCACTAACAAATGAAGAATAAGATCAATTAGCCAAGCTCCTAAAACAAAACGCTGACCTATTCGCATGGACTCCATCAGACATGCCAGGGATAGACCCCAACATCATTTGCCGTAAGTTGGCCATCAACCCATCGGTCCGACCTATAGCTCAGAACAAAAGACACCTCGGCATGAGCAAAAGGGCAGCCTCCCTCGAGGAAACCATAAAATTGCTCAGCGTCGGCTTCATCAGAGAACTCATATACTCCACCTGGTTAGCCAATGTGGTAATGGTAAAAAAGAATAATGGTAAGTGGAGGATGTGTGTGGATTATACAGACCTCAATAAGGCCTTCTCAAAGGACGTATACCCCCTCCCGTGCATTGATAAACTTGTTGATAATTCCTCTGGTTTTCAATGTTTAAGCTTTATGGATGCCTATTCTGGCTATAACCAAATATTAATGCACGAGGCTGACCAAGATAAAACTATTTTTATCACTGACAATGGTAATTTTTGCTATTAGGTTATGCCATTTGGACTCAAAAATGCAGGTACTACTTACCAAAGGCTCATGGACAAAATTTTCACAAACCAACTCAGGCAAAACATCGATGTCTATGTTGACAACATGGTAGCAAAATCCATACATATAGCAAAGCATGTCAATGACTTGAAAGAAATATTCTAGTAATTCCAAAGATATAACATGAAGCTCAATCCAGAGAAATGCGTTTTCAGAGTTCAAAGCGGAAAATTCTTCGGATTCATGCTAACTTGCCGAGGTATAGAAGTCAACCCCGAAAAATGTCAGGCAATCTTGAACATGAGAAGCCCGAAAACAATTAAAGACGTCCAACAATTGACCGGCCGACTTGCAGCATGGGCCAGGTTCCTACCTCGTATAGCACATCGATCACATCATTTCTTCAAAAGTCTCAGGAAACAAGAAAAGTTCCATTGGACCAAAGAATGCGAAGCAACTTTTATCGATATCAAAGCCATACTATTAGCACCCTCAATCCTCCGAACTCCAGAAGTTGGTAAACCACTTTATCTTTATTTATATATCACTAATTATGCTATCAGCTCTGTCTTGGTAACAAAAATAGGAAAGCAGCAACACCCGGTATACTTCGTCAGCAAATCTCTTCAAAACGCCGAGGTTCGATACCCGAAGTTAGAAAAACTGGCCATGGCTCTTGTGACAATAGCCAGACGCCTGTGACACTACTTCCAAAGCCATACCATCGTGGTCAAAACCAAATAACCCCTAAGACAGATATTGACGAAGCCTGAGCTAGCAGAAAAATTAATCAAATGGTCGATCGAGTTGTCAGAATATGACATCCAATACCAGTCCAGAGGAGCCATCAAATCATAAGCACTAGCCGACTTCATTGTAGAACTCACTTTAGACGAACAAGATCCTAAAAATAGCATATGGACACTATATGTCGACGGCGCCTCAAACAGCATGGGTTCCGGAGCAGGAATACTCCTCGAGAACGAACACGGAGCAGCATTAGAGCAATCTTTGCAATTTACTTTCCATGCAAGCAACAATCAAGCAGAGTACAAAGCTCTAATAGCAGGACTGCGATTGGCTCATACAATGGGCATCACGCAGGTAAACGTGAAATGCGATTCCCTTCTTGTGGTACAACAGGTAACAGGTAACTTTCAGGCAAAAGACCCATTACTAGAGAAATACAATACTATTGTCAATAACCTCGTCAACAATTTTTAAAAATTTAATATATCCCATATGCCTCATGAAAAAAAATGATAAAGCAGATATCATTTCGAAATTAGCAACAACCATAAGTCAAAATACAACACCCGTACTATCTTAACTAACGCTCGAAGAACCTAGTGTTATGCTAACAATAATTTTGAGTGTTTCACAGGAAGACGACTGGAGATCCCCCTTCATAACCTACTTGCAAACAGGTAGCATACCAAGCAGCGTCCAAAACACACAAAAATTCAAAAGACGAGAAAGTTTCTACAGACTACTCGGAACCGAATTATACAAAAGAGGATTCACGAGACCTCTCTTAAGATGTCTAAACACAAAAGAGGCCAAGCTGGAAATAGATAAAGTTCATGAGGGCATTTGTGGCACACACATAGGCAGCCGAAGTCTAGCTGCCAAAATCCTCCGAGCAGGTTACTATAACACAACTGAACAATCATTAACAAGGGAAACCCCCTTTAGGTTGGTCTATGGATGCGATGCCATGATACCTATTGAGGTATCCCTATAAAACACCAGAACTACAAACATCAGTGAGAAGGAAAACATCGAAAACAGAAAAGTCGAGCTCGACCTCATAGAGGAAGACCGAGACAAATTAGCATTACATCAACTAGCGGCTAAACGAGCTATAGCTCGAAAATACAATAAGAAACTCAAACCGAGGACTTTCTCGGCGGGAGATCTAGTTCTCAGGAAAGTTGAAGACATACAAAAGCCACAAGGACACAGCAAGCTAAGCGCTAACTGGGAAGGCCCTTTCCGAATCCAACAAGTTATCGGTAAAGGAGCATACAAAATACAAAAGCTGGACGGAACTATTCTACCAAACACTTGGAACACATCATCTCTGAAAATGTACTTTAGCTAGTTTATAAGTCGGACACAGTGATGCACTCTTTTTCCTACTACCAGATTTTATCCCTAAGGAGGGTTTTGCTGGAGAGGTTTTAATAAGGCACACCACCCCACACTTTTCAATTCCAACATAATAAAATAACCACAATTATCTGTTCCCTGCCTCATGTTCTACTCATCTGACGAACAATGCTAACGATGAGACAATTTCAAAACTATCTTTCGACAAACAAAATAGGCATATAACAAAAACATAAAGCTAAATTTTTACCATTATCAAATTTGTTTGGCCAAGGGCCAACAGTTCAAAACATCTAGAAACAAATGGCTACAAGCCTACAGAGTCCCAAAACACAGTCACAAAACAAACCCTCATACGAGGAAATCTTATATCAATCTGTTCAAAATCAGTCAAACAGGCGCTAAAAATGAACAAAACTAACAAACTTATAAAAAAGGACAAAAAACAAACTATTACTATGAAGCTAATCTAATGGAGCACCAACGTTTTCTCCTTCACCCTCAATACTGTCACCTCATCTTCAACCAACTGACCATCCACTACCATTTTACAGGGATCCATCATCGCCAAATCAACAATAGGAGCCAAAAGCTTCACCTGCTCGACAGTTCTCTCAAAACTAGCCACAAACATCTCTAGACCGTGATCCTCCTTTTCAGCTTCGGCCTGCTTCTTCTCCACACCAAGAACCAACAACCTAGCCTCAAGCGACATATTCTTCTCCTTCAAATTCTTTTTTGATTTTTCACATAGTGTCAACTTTTCTTGCAAAGAGTTTACCAGATCAAAAGCATCACAGAATTTGCTTGACTTCTCCATATTATCCTGCATCAGCTGAGTCAGGGACGCCCTATCAAAAGAGTCCCAAGCATGCTTCAGTTCCTGAGTACGACCAATACACATAAGCCGGACTCCCATCACCTGGACATCATACAAACAATCAAAACCAAATACAACAATGCATAAGCAACCAAAACAACAAAACACTACATTTTACTTACATATACTACGTAACCCCAATATCTCCCACATCATGCACAAGTTTCACATCAGAAGGACTCTGAACATTCTCATCAGCAACAATAGGAAAGGGGAAATGCTCACTCCAAACAGACGACAAATCTTCATCTCCCCTATACCCGTGTAAGACCCTCTTATTATCAGTAAACCTCCTAACTTGATCCAAGTCAAATTCTTTCCCACCGAGCTTATCCTCGGCTTCACCAGATTTCTTTTCCTTTTTCTCGCTCCTCTTCCTCTTATAGCTAACTTTCTTCACCGGAGAGGCCTGATTGACCTTGGCACCAACCTCAGCTGTCACAAGACTACTAGAACCTTGCCGCTCAACATTCTTCGTCCGGAAAAAAGCAAGTAAGCCACTAGACGTGACTTTGGGAGCTTTCTCACCTATAACAGCAAAATAACAAATCACATATCATGATAGACAAAACAATAAATAATCAAAATGTCAAATAACTTACATATATACTCCAACAACCCATCACTATCAAATTGAAGCTCGAGAATCTCCACAACAGAAAGAAAGCAAGATGAAGATATATGATTCACTAAAAATTCCACCATCATTTCATTTCTATATTCCATCCTATCTATACCTAAAATCAGCCTAGGCCTCGAAACCTAGAATAAGGGAAACCTCTCCAATAAACAATCATCAACATACCACGGCCAATCACTCTCACTAACACCTACTTTCAGAAACAGAGATTTGAAACCCTTAAAAGAAGAACGATAAAAGCTGAAAATTGCACGACCTGGGGCACTAGCAACATTTAACCAACACCCCATTTTCACTCCCTTACACTGAAACAGAGCAAAAAACACTTCTAGAGATGGCTCAACCTGCAAAGTACCCATCAAAATTTCAAAGGCTCTAACAAAAGCCCACGAATTTGGATGAATCTAGGAAGGCGCACACTTCAACTGCATTAGAACACCACACTCAAAATCCGAGAAAGTAAACCTAACCCCCAACTCTACAAACACAGCACTGTACATATAAAAATATTCGAACCCCTCACCGTGATGAAAAACGGCGGTCAGCAACATTGCATGTCAGAAACCTAAGGCTTATGCCACTACCCTCTCTAACCCAAGAAGATGGCGAACCCAACTAGGATATACTACGGTCATCATCAAACACGGACGCCTAACTTTTTCCCGACTCAGAAACCCACCCATAGGGATTTACGGGATCCCAAACAAAAAGCTCTTCGACGATTTTGTCAGCGTCATCCACTACCCCTTTCTTCTTCTTACCCTTAACCCTTTTCTCAACTACTACACCTTTTCCCTTATCCATTAGCAGAATACCAAACAACACTGGAAGAGAAGAAAGCATGAAGAAAATCAGAAAGAACTAACCTTTTTTGCTCATCCCCAAAGGCAAAAGAGAAGAAGTTAAACAATAATTGTAAACCAAAAGTCCAGCAAATTTACCAGCCCACTAACCACGTACTTAGGTAAAAGGCTGAAATTCCCAAACAAATCCTCACCATTGATTTCGAATACTAATCCACAAACCAATGCCCGTAATTCGCGACCTTCCCCATTCCCAATACAACATTAAAACACCCAACACAACCACCGAAAATTCCTCTCATCATAAATTAAGTTACTGCCCAAACTCCAACCTTGACTAGCTTTTTCAAAAAACCAATTATAACACGTCAACCTTGGGGGCTACCAGTTATACCCAACTCCGAGCTATACAACAAACTCGACCTGTTATACCTCGGCCATGAAAAAATAGGTCAAACTTGGGGGCTATGATCCAGTACCCAAACACTGACCCACAATCACGATAATCTCGGAGCTCGGGATAATTGCCACAGATTTCCTCCCCCAAACAAACCGCTCTAGTCAAACCACCACTATCCCAACAAACTAGGATAACACCCAAGGTGGATTCCGTCAAACTGGCAACAAAGATATCAATAACAAACCTGATACGAATAACAGAACGATTCAATATATATATTAGAAAACTACTACTCCAAAGGTACGAAATTCATTCCAATCTTATTTTGATCTCTCTCACACTCACACTTACTTGAGCGTTGGAGTCCCTTTGCAGGTACCCAACGCCGCCTCCCCACAGAGCAGATGACGTTCCATTCTCTTCACATCCAAGAATGCTAGTTCCAAAATTCGCAGAACAAACTATACTTCAGAGTGCACTTTCACACCGGAACAAATACTAATATTTGATATCCGATCCTATATATTTGTGGATTAGATCGAATAATATCTGACGAATTAAATACTATCTGATAGCCTAACAAATCGGATATTACTCGCAAAATTTGGATCATCAGATTCAGATCGAATTTCTAGGTTAGACATTAGAGTAAAATTTTTTTTGTACACCCCTACTCATATTCTATCTTTATTTTAAAAAATATCGATAGTAAAAAATTGATATTTAGATTTTTTATATAAAAAACTGTCGTATCATATCATAAATCATCCACTGAAAATATAAATTATTAGGTAAATATTTATAAATGAATTTAGATGTAAAAATAAGAAACTATAAAACTATTTTTTCTTTTAATTTTATCTAATGCTTTTCACTATTTTTCTACTTTGTTTTCAATATATAAGACTATTGCAAGGGTTTACCTGGTCTATTCTTTAGAATATAATATTTAGGTACAATTAATCGTGTTTTACTTTCTTACTGGAAAAGCAGAATTTAATCAATAAATCCTGTCAGGGCTATATATGAGACGATTCCTTTCGCCTCGGCAAACTAATTAAGAGCATCTTTAGTTTCAGGCATGGTTTTGGTTCTTTAAAGCCAATTAAAGTGCTCTATCATCTTGTACTCTATAAAGCCAATGAAAACAAAGTTTTATTTTTCAACATTTTATAAAAAGTAATATAATATTAAAAAACAATAACAAATTTCAGAAAACATTTTTGGCTTACATTTTTTAAAATATTAATTATTTCAATTATGTATTTATTATATTTAAGATTTTATGAATAATATGTCAAAGACAATTTTTACTATTATGAAAGTAGAAAATTCATCAAAAATATTTTTATATTTTAAAAAAGAATTATTTATTCTTTCACTTAGGCAAACCCAAAAAGTTTTACAGCATGCTGCTAGCATTTGATAATAAATTCATGAGTAAAAAATTATGTATTTGAAGAGAATTGTGTGCTATTACAACAAATGAATGCTCTTATTTTGCTATATCTCAACAATGTCGGCTAGTCCAAGATTAGTTTTTATTTTATTAATATTTTTAAATTTAAATTAAAAATAATAAATATCAACGTAAAAAGTAATGAATGTAATAAAATAAGAGCATTTAATTTCTCTCATAGCACCTAAAAATCTTTCGTGTTTAAACATATATATGTAAACTTAATTATTGCCAAGCATGCCGTCTAGAAATTATTCATAATATGAAAAATGAAAACATTTTACAATTATTTATGAAATATACCAAATGAGAAAAGTAGAAATAACACTGAAGAGCCTAATTTTCTTTCAGGATTTTGGTTTGTCTGTTCAATAGACAATGAAACTAATATTATGCCATATGCATGATAACATATGAATCTGGAATTTAATTCTTATATGATAACAAAATATATTGGAAAACAAACAAAGCATATATTTGTCGTGAAATTAGGATTTTTATTTATTTGAATAAAACAATTTCCTTACTTTTTTATTTTACATTATTTTTTAAAAAATTACGTGTTGGTATATTATCTCTTAATTTCGCATTCATTGTATGCGAAATAAACAATTTTTTTACTTCAATTTCACAGCCATTGCTAGCCAGCGTAATTGTGAAGAACGTGTTTCATCCTAAATTCGCAGCCACTATTAGCATAATTAAGTAAGATCGAATATAGTGCATGAAAATTAAAAAATACATAAAAATTAACGAGTACAATTAGAATGAGTACATGGAAATTTATAAATACATGAAAATTAACTACAATTGGATGTACACATTGATCTTTCTTTCATCCTCATAGTTGGACGGTTCCACAAACGTCTTGTTTGACTAACTTGTCTATACAAATTCGGGCGTTCAGATTAATACTTTATTATATATAATGACAAGTAAATCAAAATCAACAAGAAAAAATGAAATTAAATAACTTGATGTTAGATCAATTTGTCATTTTATTGTAGATCTTTATGGTCTCCTCTTTAATGATTGACTAAGTTAAAAAATCGTTAACTATGTCATTAGCCCCAAAAGTTCTAGTCATGAAAATAGAAACCCTAAAAGTTTATTTCAATTACACAAATATTCTTACTCAATTACGCTGACAATGACAGCAAAATTGGGATAGAAAAACTGTTTTCAATTTTGCAGCTAGTGAGTGCACAATTAGATTTTTCTTAATTTTGCTAACATAGTCTGCGAATTTTGACTGATTGCGAAATTGAAAATAATGCACAAAAACGTTAATTTTTTTTATAATGGTATAAAATGATAAATAAAAAAATTATTTTATTTAAATAAATAAAAAAGCTTGAAAGTTTAAGAAAATAAAAAAATATATAAATAATTATCTCTAACACAATTTCACATGTAAAAGTCTCTTTTTAATTTTGTATAAATTTTTTCTATAATTTTTTTATTTATATTATACTAACTTTTTTTAAAAAATTATAAAAATCAAACTTTAAATTTTTCAGTTATATAAATTATAAATTCGATATCACTTCTTCTAAAATTTAAACCGACAAAAAAAAAACACATGTACGATTATATCTCTAATATATATCTACAACTATTGTTGCCCCTTTTTCATATATAATATGCTTCTTGCCTACTTAGAATGAATGAGTCTTCATCACAAATCAATGGTATCACAGCCTTAAAGTTGACGAAACAAAGCAAGTACGGATTTGGAATTGACACAAGCTATTGCCATCATGGTGGGTACTAACAGTCACAGCGACTGCAAATGGAAGAAACAGGAAGAGTGATATAGATATTAATAATAACAACATTACTTGATCTCGTAGCTAGTTTATAAGAAGGCTAGTTCCATTTGGATTATGGTGAAGTTAATTTGATTCTGTCTTCACTTGGAAAGTCAGTTTCAGTTGGTGTTGTGCTATTTATGGTCAATGTTGATTTATTCAAATTAAAAGTTACAACACATATACATGATGATCTAAATATTATTTCTACTTCTACGAAAGTATAGAAAACTAATATAATAGAACTAAAAATAAGAGGTAAATGCTACCCTACCCTCTCTAAAGTAACATGTAAGTTACCCTCTCTGATATGTCATATTTTAATTGGGTGTTTATTTTAACCTGAGTTACTTTAATTTCATGAGAGTTAATAATATCTTGGAAGACGGTAACGGCTAATAAGACGGTGATACTTAGGAGACACAACGACGACGACAAAGGAATGGGGAGGAGTAAACGCAATTAGAGAGATGGAATACTTTTCTAGAAGAATGATTTGGGAAGAGAAAACAAGACACCCAATGAGACGGTGATTCTTGGGAGACGTAACGACGACAATGAAGGAGTACAATGAGGAGGAGTAAACGCAATTAGAGAGAGTTGGAGTACCTTATCTAAAAGAATGATTTGGGAAGATAAAATAAGATACCCACCGTGATGTTTGGGAGGCGTAATGAGGACGACAAAGGTACCTTTTCTAGAAGAATGATTTGGGAAGAGAAAACGGAACACCAATGAGACGGTGATGCTTGGGAAGAGCAACGACGACGAAAGAGTGGAGAAGGTAACTCAGGTTAAAATAAACACCCAATTAAAATGTGACACATCAGAGTAACTTACATGTTATTTTAGAGAGGGTACGATAGCATTCACCAAAATAAGATGTTAAACAGAAAATATGTAGCTGTTATATGCTCTAATTTTAGCCGTTAACTTTTATTGTTTAGCTCTATCGCATAAGTTGTGTCGTACGATCTAGGAGTAAAAATAACACTACTATTATGACAAATACGTGCATAGGTGGGGAATATGCATTAATATCTCATAGACCACGGAAGATTCCTCCGATTTATTATTCAACTATGTTAAGTATACACTAAAATTAATTAATTAAAATCAATCACTAATATAAAATATATGAATATATAATAATTCATATAACTTTTATTTAACAATTTAAATTGTTTGAATTAATTATATATGCATTCATTATGACAGGCATTTAAATAAAATTTTGAAAAATATCATAAAAGAAATTGTTAAAATAATTAATTTTATCAACGATATTAGGAACTACACCTAAATTCTTATATTAGCTCGTAAATGTATATAAATTTACACGTTTTTAATAGAAAAAATACAAAAATATGTTTAGAATTTTAAAATAAATAAAATAAATTTATATATATTTTGGAGGCATATTTTCTATTATCTTAAAAAATAGTATAATACAAAATTTTTTAATTTATTTCTATATTTTTAGTTTATCTAAGTATTAAACACAAATTTTTGAAATATAAATCTGATCACAACTAACAATATGTCCAAGATAATCGGCTAAACCTGTGACAGTTTTCGTTAGAGTGTTAGACAATTTAGGGCTTATGCAAATGCCTTTGGAGTGATAGA
>NC_029772.3:42331752-42335841 GCF_000817695.3 Arachis duranensis | reverse complement strand
GTAGTTTTTGTATTTTTCTGTTTTCTTTTTCAAAAAGTCAACAGTTAAACCCTAGCATGGGGAAAACTGGGTCCAGTTGTGTCTAAGCTTTATGTGAGTGTAGCTACTAGTCTCTCCCTTTCAAAATGTTTCAATGTCGGGTAGGGTTACGATTTTGGATAGGACCATCTTGAAGGTGTTGTGTTGTGCTGTGTGAGTATAAAGGGGCAACAAACTTTAAAACTCTCCCCCTATTAGGAACATGTATGCGTGTGTATGTATATATATATATATTAATATTATACATACATCTAATTATATAATAAAATTAATTATTTTTTATATTAATTATATAAATAATCATCTAAAAACAAATGTAATTAAAAGACTTAGTAAAATATTTTAAAATTAAAGTGATATTATTTTGTTAAAATTGTTTTGCGTGTATGCATGTGTATAGAGAAGAGAGAAGAGAGAAGAGAGATAGAAGAGGGTAAGTGAGAAGTAGGAAGTTGCATGGCAATTTGATGAGAGGGGGGGATGGTAATGAATGAATGAATGAATGATGACAGCAATGCCTTTTTTGGGGATGATGAGGGAATCCCGCAGGGCTTACATGGGCATCGATGGCGACTCTTCTGATCCATCGGATCTCCCTCAAACCAATGGATCATGCAAAGCTGTTCCATGCCAACCACCATCAATTTCACCAAAATTTGAATATCATCCATCATTCTTCATACAACACCAACAATTTGAGAGCCCTGCCCCCGGATATACTATACTATATATTACTAGGGTTTTGATTTCCGCATCATGTGTCTGCTGTTTTAAAAAAATATGCTGTAAATACAAAAAGAGTTTAATTATTCGAGTTCAATTTAGTTTTTAAATTTTAAATTTTAAATATTTAATCTTAACTGTAAATCCTAAATCTAATAAAAAAATAAAAGTAAAAAAAAATTATAATAATATGTAGTTAGTGTTAACTAATTAAAGAGAAATGTTATAAGCTAACATTTTTTATTAGAAAATACTAAGTTAACATCTTATTTTATACTATTAGAATTTAGGATTTAGTGTATAAAATTTATAATTTATTTCTTAGAGTTTAGGTGTTGATTAAATATTAGCTAAAATTAATAAATTTTATTGATTGTATAACATTATTTTTAATTAAATTAGTTACATGTACTTATTCATTTTGGATTTTTAGTTTATCTCAAAATCCTAGTGCAGATTTGGAGTTTACACAATCTTGGGTAAAAATTTTTCTTTTATTGCTTAGTTTTAAAATTATGATTTTGCTACTTAGTACTTGTTAAGATTATTTTTATTAAAAATATTGTAATTAAATACATATAATTTATGTACTGAAAGTTTTTCATTTTCTATTTTTTAATAAAAAATTTTATATTGGGATTTTGAACAGAGCAGTCATTAGCAAAACTTTTAAAACGTTAAGCAGTATCGAAATTAAATAAGAAAATGTTGAGGATGATGATGAGAATAGCGAGGCGAAGGAGAGAAAAAAGATTCTAAGAGAAAAGAAATAGAAATATAGTAAAGGACAAAGGTGGTAAGCATAGCTAGCAAGAGGGAAAGTCTGCTCATGACTGAGATTGTTTTTTACTGCCTTAAATACGTATCAGTTCTGTGTATAGGCCAGCGAGATGGAGTTGTCAAATCACCAAAAGTAAAATAAGCCTTGCATTGTATGTTTATCTCTTTTTCACAAATATTATTATTATAATGTTGAATGTTGAATGTTGAATGATGTTGATGATGATGATGATGCTATCATGGAGCTTCTCAAGTTTCACTGGCTGTAGCTTCAATGAGGGTTATTATTCACTATTCACATTGAGCCAGCAGCCCTAAGGAGACGGAGAAGGTAACAAGAGATAGAGTAAGTGGGAAGAGAGAAGTGTTGTTAGGGCTACATTCAAGTGGGGCACGCTTTTCATCATCATTCTATCTCTCCCTTGTCGCCAAGTTTACCATATCTATATATTTCTGTCATTACTTATTAAATTCATCATCACTTCATAAAACAGAATGCCACTCACTTCTGAGTTCCCCTCCATTCTATTAGTTGCTTGTGCTCATTAGAACATAATACTATGGAAAAGTTTAGGGGACCAACAGTTTTGTTGAATTTTGGCCAACATGTAACTAGCAGAGGAAGGTGAGCCATTGAATGAAATCTCACACCAATCTCACACCATCAAATCATCATTGATGGCTAGTTGATGGCTAACAATCACAAAAATTACTGGCCTTAACATTGCTCTAATACTATTATAAAAACGGAAATATAACCGTATTTCAAATTAAAGAGACAAATATAATTTTATTAAAATACATATACTAAGTTTTTTTTACATCTATACTCAGTTATCTCTTTTTCATTTTCTCTAAGTGTTTCGAAACTAATTTATATACGTCCCACGAGTCCATAACTCCATATAATTTACATATATCTATAAAACAAAGAAAAGAAGAAAAAAAAAACTTCTTTCCGTTCTTTTTATGTATATTTGTATCTTCTCTCAAGTAATAAACAGAAGTATATATAATTTTCAAAAAATCGCTACTCCAAAACTATAACCATAGGCAAGGGCAAATAAATAATTATATTTTTAATATTTTTCTTTTAAATAAGAATATGTTTTGAGTTTGTTTAATTTTTGGATAGAATTTTTTTTTGTCTTATACTAAATTTTTTTTAAGAATGCCATTATACTACTTTTTTAAAAGTTTAAATTGATAAAAAAGACAACATAAATATTTATATCACTAATATCTTTTTTCAAACAAGAATTTTTTTTAAGTTTGTTTAGCTTTTGCAATAGACATTTTTCTTTTCTTTTTATTTGTCTTATATTTTTTTTTGAAATTTATTAAAAATTGAACTGTAAATTTTTTAAACATAAGATTTTTCTACGATATCATAATATTATTTTTAAAAAAATTTAAATTAATAAAAATTATTTTTTTTAGAAATTTAAGTTAATAAATAAATAGTTATATTTTTTATAATAATGATAAAGTAATAAATTATACAAGTTTATAAGAGAGAGAGAGAAAGAGAGAGGAGTTATGGTATGACTGTTGAGAATAAATAAAAGGAGGAGAGTGGTTTGAGAGGAAGCAGGCTCGAAGACAAGAGCGTCTTTAACTATTGAAAACAACAGGTGAGTGTGTGAAAGCTATATCACCCCATGCACACGTCCCTTTCTGGCTCCTCTCCCCCACATCTGCCGCCCTCTCTTTCTCTCTCCATTGGGAATGCCAACCACATACCATTCATGCATCCATCTATATGTTTCCATCTTACATAACATCATCACTTCATTCTCCCCCTTTCCCCCTCTTCCAACCTTGAAATGACACATCCATGCATGCACATCCATCCATCCATCCATCCATGTGCTTGTTCCATCGCTCTCTCTATAAACAAGACCAATAAACACAGGAACAGAATTGCCCCAAGCAACAAGAGACTCTTTCTCTTTCACTCCCATCCATCATCTCTTTGTTTCTCTTTCTGTTTCTGTGTGTCTCTGCGCCTTTCTTTCACAACTCATAATCAAAAAAAGCATATCCAAGGAGACGAGGGTGCTAGTGTGGTGCGTGGTGGTTAACCTGTCCATCATCCATCAATCAATCAATCAATCAATCAACCAACCAATCAAGAGACCAATCATCAAACTGAGAAGAATTATTTCTCTCTTTTTCTTTTAAAAAATATAGAAAGAGGAAATCACTTTTTTACTTAATTGAAGATGTCATCATCCTCCTCCTCTTCTTCTTCTTCAACTACATTATCACTGGACCACATCCCTCCTTCCGAACAGCTTTGTTATGTTCACTGCAACATTTGTGACACTGTCCTTGCTGTATGAATCTCAAACTCCCTACTTCATATATATCTTCTATATCATCATCCACCTACATCGGCCTAGGGTTTTTTTTGTTGTTGTCTCAGGTGAGTGTTCCTTGCACAAGCTTGTTCAAGACGGTGACGGTGCGATGCGGCCATTGCACCAATCTGCTGCCGGTGAACATGCGAGGCCTTCTTCTTCCATCGCCCAATCAATTCCATTT
>NC_029772.3:42331238-42331713 GCF_000817695.3 Arachis duranensis | reverse complement strand
TTCTCCCCAACTCATAACCTTCTGGTATATATACACTTTTCTAGTACATTCATAAAATGTGTTAGAGATATAATTATTCAGCTTAAAGCAGTTTCATGATAGCGATTTGCTAGTTGCTAATCAGTAATTTCTTGGTTACAGGAGGAGATTCCGAATCCATCCCCAAATTTCTTCATGAACCAGACAAACACACCAAATGAATTCTCCATGCCTACTAGGACTGTTGTTGATGAGCTTCCACGCCCACCTATCATAAACAGACGTACGTCACATACATTTTCATTTTCTTTCTTACACAACGTTATGTTTGGGGCAATGTTCAGGTTGATTTTCTCGGTGCCAAAATGATACTTTCCCTTTAATTTCTTACTATAAACTTCTTATTTTTTATGCTGAAAGCAACTTCAACTAGCATTATTGATTAAAAAATATGCTCTACTACTTTATTAACAGTCTCCAATTAGTACGATCCGTT
>NC_029772.3:42326099-42331150 GCF_000817695.3 Arachis duranensis | reverse complement strand
CCTCCTTGGTTCTTTATTAGCTACCATTTATAAATGTTGACTGATTATTTTATATAATTAGAAAACAGTAAGAATGTTCATTTTTCCCCTTACAATTGATTAGATTAATACCAAGCACCGACAGAGATAAAGGTTTCTTTTTTTACTTAAAAAAGGGTTATTTTGGCCTCTTATATAATTAGAGTAGTAGTATGGGAAAAGAGTTGAGTGGTTGAGAGAGAGAGAGAGAGAGAGAAAGATATATGATAGTTCAGATTTTATCATGCTTCTTTATTCATTCTCCCCCGGAATTATAGTTGCTTGAAACTTGTAACACTAATAATGCAGAAGAGAATGCATATAGTCCATAATGGTGATGCCAGAGAAAAGATTGAATTAATTATAAACTTTAAAACTAAAAGTCAAAAGGAATTATTGAAGTGATTTAATTTTGACATGATTGTGAATGCCATGCATGTTTCTCTCCCAGCTCCTGAGAAGAGACAGAGAGTCCCATCCGCTTACAACCGCTTCATTAAGTGAGTATATATCCATGAATAACCCTTTCTCTTCTTCTATTACTCCTTTTTAGCCAAAAATAAATACCATTTTTCATATATATATGAGTCCAAAATACATTTAAAAACGATACTTATTTTCGGATAAAAGAAATATCTTTTTCATATATATTATATATTTATGTCTGCATCATAGTTTCGTTATAAAGTTAAATCAAATCTGAATCTGAATATGTATGTATGTATATATCGATCTGCAGGGACGAGATCCAACGCATTAAGTCTGTCAATCCTGATATAACCCACAGAGAGGCCTTCAGTGCAGCTGCCAAGAATGTATGCTTCATTTTTCCACATTTCAAAAAAAAAAAATACAAAAATACAAAAATCAATACTATATATTAATCAATATAAATAATTATTAAATGTTAGTTGTTAGCCCTAGTGTATTTCCTTAGTAGCCTTTATTAGGGTTTCTATATATTGTCTATCATATAGTTTTTCTAATGCCCTAAATTTTTGCATGCAACGTGTCATTCAATCTATAGTGTTTTCCTCTCCTATGCTTTACTTAAAAATCAGCATTGTTTCTTTTACCTAGCTTCCTTTAATTTAGAATTATAGTAGTTTTGAAAGAACACTTTAAAGTAGTATCTCTATATAAAAGTAGAACAACATATGTATATGGAAAAAAGGCTAGAAAATACTTTCAGCTAATATTTAATAAACAAATACATTTTATGATGATTTTCTAATGGTTATTTTCAGAATGTATTTGTATGTGAAATAACATTATAAATTATAAAATATATTCAATTAAAGATATCAAACTATTTAACGATTTATAATATTTAAAGATGTTTCCATACAAATAACTATTACATTTTATATATGTTTTCCCCTTCGAAAAGATAATGTGCTAAAAATGTGGCATAAGAATTATTATGTTCAAGTTGAACAATCAAGTAGATTCTGTATATATCCGGTTTTCTAGTTCATTTTGGACTCCTTTTAATATGTGACGCGCTTTGTGTGTCAGTGGGCCCACTTCCCACACATTCACTTTGGTCTCATGCCTGATCAGACTGTGAAGAAGACAAACGTGCGCCAGCAGGTACCTTATCATGCAATCCCTTACTTGTATATATATATTTTGTGCATCTATTATCACATTCTATCTATTAATATGCACAAGTAAATTGTTGAGGAAATCAATCCAAAATTAAGTAATAACTATATTAGTCTTGTTCGATCGGACCATATACTTTTTATTTTCTTAACCCATACTTCCAATATTGTAATTTAAAATAAAAAATTATTATATACACACAAAAAATTATTATTAAACTAAATTAGTTATCAATTTTAATGTATATATATTTTTTTATACCGATAATTAATTTTTTTTATACACTTATAATGATTGATTTAGAATAGTTGAACAGTTTTATGTGTATTTTATTGTCAACGTGCCTATTAATATTTTGTTTTGTTTGTTTCAGGAAGGAGAAGAGGTTCTGATGAAAGATGCTGGGTTTTATGCTTCGGCTAATGTTGGTGTTTCACCCTACTGATTCAGCTAGCTATAGCACTATGATGTGACTTTTCTCTTTTAAGTAAATGCGAAAGTGAAAATTCTCCGATGGAATCCATCATCAACGTAACCCTTTCAAGTTCATTGGCGGAACTTTGATTCCTTTAGGTTATATATGTATGCACCTATTATTGTAGCTGATAATGATGATGATGATGATGGTTTATGTTGATAAGTTGATAACCAAGGACTAAGCTAGTTAGTACTAGCTCTTTTGGAATTGTTTCATGCCTGTTGTTCGTAGTAGACCTTGTTATTATTAACCTTTTAATTATGCTATTTAGTACTAGCTCCTTTGGAATTGTTATTAATGTTCTAGTGTATCTGATAATAAATTATTATGCGTTGAGTCAATCTTTTTCGATTAATATTCGTTAATTTTTTAAAAATATTTTTTATCTTAAATTTTAAATTATAAATTCTCCAAAAATAAATATTATAAAGTTAATATTAATTAACTAAAAATTAACTTTTTATAATTTTTCAATTATTATCTACCATTATGCTATACCTAGCTATCAATAACTAGGCATAATTTTTTATTATTATTCTATGGTTAATTAGTAATTTTTAACTTCCTAAAAAAAATAATTAAAGAGCTGTCTCACCTTTACAACGAAAAGCAGAAATGCCTTATAACCAAATTAATATAAACATGTGGATCTTTACTCATTTTCATTACATGAATACATATATCTATCTCATAATTAATATTATTTCGTACTTCAAACGAGAATCATATGTAGATATAGGAATATGCTAAACATAACTAACATTAAATTAGCCCGGAAAGAAAAATGTTTGTATGCATGCTATTTAAGGATGAAAAATGCTTAATGCCTACGTACATGGATTTTGTTTTGGTCTATGTACGGTTAGGTATAGCTTTTGTTTTTTGATTCCATATTGGCATGTTTTACTTATCATTTTCTTTCAATAGGATAACAATTCCATGCCCTAGAAAAGCTGATGAGTCATCTTTGTTCTCCGCATTTAACGACCAAAAGTCTATGTGTGACACAAGCTGTTTCAGGAATTTTTACCTTGATGTCAAAAAGAAGGCTTTTTGATTACCAAAATTAGGAACTCACATATCTTGTCATTGAGAAACTTAATCTCAAAATTTTCTTTATTAGGCACATTGGTGATTGAGATGTTAGTGCTATCGCAGCAACTTCCTAATTTGACTGCGCTAGTTACACATTGGTCATAGATGATTAGTTATCTTTATCTTTATAGTAATACAAATGAGAAGCTCATTTGTTGACGTGGCACTCATACGTTGAGTCTGGGAGTTTATTTGTTTACGTGTCGTCACTAGAAATTTTTAGATTTATATTTATAAATTATAAATTATTATTTGCTCATGTTGTTATTTTCAAATTTTAAATTTGAGTTATTTTACTTAGGTTGTTATTTTTTAAATTTTAAATTGTTTTATTTGTTTGGATTATTTTATTTAGGTTGTTATTTTTTAAATTTTAAATTATTTTATTTAAGTTGTTATTCTTTAAATTTTATTTAGATTTTATTTAGATTGTTCTTTTTTATATTTTAACACTATTTTTAAAAAATTTGTTAATTCTTTTTAGCATAATTTTTTAAAATTTTGTTGATTTTTTTAAATTGCAGCTACATAAATTCTTTTAAAGAAATTTAATTAGAATTTTTAAATTATTATTTATTTAAGTTGTTATTTTTAAATTTTAAATTTGGGTTGTTTAACTTAGTTTGTTGTTTTTTAAATTTTAAATTAAAGTCAACCAAATTTTAAAAAATTTAGTTATGATGCAACTATAAAAGGATAAGTTATGAGAGATGTAAAGCACCGCAATTTAAAGTACATCAATCCCTTTCTTTACATATATCCAAAATCTCCCTACTTATTCAAATGGCTGATATTCACAAAATTGCTGACATCAATCCTACAATCGACAATTTATGTGTACGTATACGAGTGATATGGTTATGGACACTATCAAGTTACGGAAATTCTCCATTGCCATACTCAATTGAGATGGTTTGATTCGATGAAGACGCGAGTTTTCTACTAATATCCTTTTATCCATGACTCCAAGGTTATTTATTTATTTATTTAAATTAAAGTCTATTTACATTGGATTAAATATTAAATAAGTCTATATTTAACTTTTTCTTGTATTATTTTCTTTTTTAAGCAGGTATCGAATAAAGCTTGGTGTCACTGATGATTCTGACTGTGCATGTTATGTAGTCTTTGACAAGGAGGCAAAACAAGTTTTGGAAGAGAGCTGTGTAGAGATACTTGATCCACTCCTATTGGTAAGATCTAACCAATATTTATTTCTAAAAGCATTAGTGAAGATATTTTTATTGGTACTTATTATATTATTTATCGTGATTTTTTTGTACAGAATTTGTTGCTTGAATTCTCCATTGAAGTTGCGGCCAATGATGAATCTGAATTGTTGGAAAGTGCTATTACACCAACTAAGTGACTATCCTCGGAGTCGAAAGATTCGAAGGTGGAAGGAGATACCTCAACTTGCAAGAAGATCAAGATTGAGAAAGAAACTTGAGAATTTAGATGCACATGTTTTGGAATCTCTTTTAGAGTCTATCTAATAGAATAATGCCAAGCATATATTTGTTTTGGTGGAAACATTGTCTTTTCTTGAGTTGTTATTTTTTTTTGGTTCTTTTCGATTTTTATGTTTGGAATTTAGAATTTTTTTTAAATATAAATTGAAGTTATTTGGTTATTACTTGTGATTTTATTTTTAATTTGATTCTCACCGTTAATATTCTGATAATTTTTAATTTAATATTTAATGTCATAAAGTTATAAATTTTTTCTTTGAATTATTGTTGATACAATTAAGTTAGTTATTAATTTTTAATGTGTATTTATTTAAAAAAATCTAATTATAATTTTTAGTTAAAGTATTATGTTTATAATTTTAAATTTAAATTCAAATATA
>NC_029772.3:42323241-42325900 GCF_000817695.3 Arachis duranensis | reverse complement strand
TTTCTAAATTTACGTAATTTATAAGGTTATTAATTTTTAGATTGTATTTAATTTTATTTATTTTTATCGATAAATAATAGGATTGATACTATTTATGACTAAACTAATAAAAATTATTTTTAAATTAACAAATTCTTATATTCTTAATGAATAACAAACGTTTAATTAAAAAAATTTATTTAAAAATTTTAAATTTGTACTAGCTAATTAAAAAATTCTATTTAAAAATTTGAAATTTAAAACTCTAATACTAATTCCTAATTAAGTGGCTTCTTAGTCGTTTTGATTTTTAAATTTAAATTTTTTTATTTGTCACATTTATAATTTTTTTCTATTTACTTCGTTTACATTGCTATTTTTTAGATTATAACAATAGAGGTACTTTTATCTTTTTCTCTCTTTTTACTTATAAGTTGTTCATTTTCAATCTCTTTAACTATAAGTTGAATTTATTGATCGTGAGATTAAACTTATATTTATTTAAAAAAAGATACTTTTGTAAAAAAAATATATATTATTTTCTATAAAATATGTTTACGTAACTAAATAAATGAGAATAAAAAAGAAACTAAAGCAGCCATTGAAAATAAAATCTGTGCGATTTTACATAGACATAAGAAGACACTAATTTCATATTCTATTTGGTAAGTTAGACATGAGAAAAATTTGTAAAAAAATTAGTGTCTCAAGTTAAAAATTAGTATTTCAGCATTTTAGAGAGACACAAAATACATGTTTTTAATGGGTGTTTGTGTACGACTATGTCTTTCATCATTTTTGTCTCAGTAAACAAACACCATATATGTACTCCTGTGTACTCCTGTGTCTATGTTTTGATGGACATGTATACCAAAAACAGAGGCTGTCATATGTGTACTACTTTATTTTTTTTAATAATATAAAAAATTTGATAATAGAAATGTATTATGTATAATGTATATATATATATATTTTTAATTGGTTAAAAAATTTATTTATTTGATATTTTTAGATATATATTGAAAGATGCAAGAAGTCCAAAGAGAAGTAAGATTATATTGAATAGAAAATTGATATTAAAAGACAAAGAAGATACAAAGCAAAGCACAATTCAAGGTAGATTCCATATAAAAAATAAATTAATTATTTTATCATTTTTGTTTTTAAGTTAGAATAATATATTTTTTATTTGGTATTTTTAAGTATGTCAGCTCTATATATTTAGTTTTTATTAGGTATACAAAATAACTAACATGTCATGAGTATTTTGGCCGATTAAAAACCCATAAAATACAATATTTTCTATATATTATTTAACTATTGACAAGTAATAAATTATTAATTTACATTGTCTTCGTAATATGTTACTAAATTTGTTTATGAAAAAATTATAGGAAATTCGAGTGATAGTTCCAATGGTGTGCATTTTCAATCGGTGTTGTCGAATATTACAAATAGGCATTAATACAGATTTATTTTTGGATGATTTTTTGGAACTTGATTATGGGAATGTATATGCACTTTATGTATTTTGATTTTCCTACTATTTATTCAATTATAAACTTTAACAGAAAATATGTTCAAAACTAATATCTCGAGTTATCTTATTAGGTAATAACCCAACACCACATTGATCAAGGTCTCCAACTACTAATCTACACTCTATGGATGAAAAAAAAACGATGCTCCAATATTAGTGATATTAGTAATTCGGGTATCACACATGAAGCATATGATAGTCCATGTCATCAGACAAGTTAACAACATCTTCAACAAACATCAAATAATATCTATCAGTTATTATGTTAATATGTTTTTATTACTTAAAGACCAAACATTTAACTTTTTAATTGGTCTATTAAAAATAATCATTGGTATATGCTAAATAATTATTATAGATTCATTGGAGTACACAAATCGAATTAGATTGCAAAGGGATGAAGACTGAATAGGGAGACTATGCTACTTCAAAAGAGAGATGGTAAGATAAGCATGATAAATTGTAATTATCACAAAGCTAAAATTTTACTTCTTTTATCTTTAATACTACCTTCATAATATATATTCATAATTCAGCTGATTCAAACATTTAACGTATATTCATTTTTCTTTTTTTATAAGATAAAGTACTTGATGTATTATCTCTAATGATTACAGGAGCAAGTACATTTAATTCAAATTTAGATACTAAAAAATTAGAAGAAGTGTGCATAGCTGAAAAAAAAAAGACATATGATACAAAGAGAAACATTTTTGAAGGAATTGACTACAAATCTTTCAAAAAATTTTCAAGAAGTTGAGGATATTATTGAAAATACGACTATTTTAGATGATTCTGTGCAAATTTAATACCCAGCCATATTCGATGTTGCTGAGAATACAAGTAATTTAAGAAGTAGCAATATCAGTACTTTATTATTTACTATTGTTATGCTTTTTATAAACAAAAAATTATCGTTTAGTGTTCAAGTTTTAAAATTCAAACTAAGATATGGTTATATATTATAATTTTTGTATTTGAACATTGATTTATTGTAAAACTTAAATCTTGAGGTTGGCACAATGAAATTGTATTATATGATTTCATCTTTTTAATCCATAAATTGTATTCTTCGGTAATCTTTTATAAATATTATTTTTATACTTAATATAGTGAAAGAAAGGTATATTTTTATATAAA
>NC_029772.3:42311396-42323229 GCF_000817695.3 Arachis duranensis | reverse complement strand
AAGCACTTGATTGGACGCTCAGGAATCTTATGTCAGTTACCGATCAACATAAGACACATAAACCATTTGGTGGTAAGATTGTTGTTCTAGGAGGTGATTTCAGACAGATACTTCCGGTGATTCCGAAAGGAAGTAGACACGATATATTAGCATCCGCTATTAACTCATCATATCTGTGATTATTTTGTAAGGTTCTGAAACTGCATACGAATATGAGGCTTCTAATGTCTTCTTCGGATCAAGATGAAGGTGAAATGAAGATATTTGCTAATTGGATACTTGATGTTGGAAATGGAAATATTGGCTCTGTTGTTGGTGATGAATCAGAAGTTGAAATTCTAGATGATCTATTGATTACAACTATTGATGATCCTCTCTCTCATTTGGTAGACTTTGCATATCCAAATTTGTTGCAAAACATGTCAGATTACAGGTATTTTTAGAGTAGAGCAATTCTTGCACCCACTCTTAAGAGTGTTGAGAAGGTAAACGATTTTGTCTTGACAATCTTTCTAGGGATGGAAAAGGAGTATTTGAGCTCTGACACAACATGTCAAGCTGATGAGAATGAAGATGTAAAACAAGAGTGGTTCACACCAGAGTTTCTAAATGATATCAAATGTTCGGGACTACTCAATCACAAGTTGACTTTGAAGCCAGGAGTCGCTGTAATGCTACTGTAAAACATAGACCAGACTTCAGGTTTATGCAACGGGACAAGATTAATAGTTAACAAACTTGACAGCAACGTAATTGGAGTGACGGTAGTGACGGGTAGAATTATTGGAGATAAAGTGTATATTCCAAGAATGAACTTGATCCCTTCAGATTCAGGATTGCCATTTAAGTTCCAACGGAGACAATTTTCATTAACAGTATGCTTTGCAATGACCATTAACATGAGTCAGGGTCAATCATTATCACATGTACGGTTTTATTTGCCAAAATCAGCGTTCACCCATGGACAACTTTATATTGCTTTGTCAAGAGTTAAAAGTCGCAGTGGCCTCAGGGTTTTAATTCTAAACGAAGACGGCAATCCAAAGTCATCAACAACAAATGTCGTGTTCAAAGAGGTTTTTAATAATATTTAGGTAAGAATAATATTATTTTCATTTTAATAGCATGTTATGATTTTACACTTTTGTACAAATCTTTACTATAGATATAACTAATTTATCTATGACTCTTTTTTCAAATTTGAAATGAAATGTGTAACAAAGATCACAATATCCAATGATTTTCTAATGAAGTTAGTAAGATACTAGGTTGTCGATAAAATTTTATTAGCTTTTTGATATAAAATTTAGGGTAAAATTAACATACTATTATTACAGTTATATATGTTCTTATTTTTTTATCTCCCTCCTTATGGTTCAAGAATATTATAAACTTCAAACTCTTCTATTCATATTTTACTTTGAATAAAGATAAAACAACATATTTAACACGTTTATTATATAACGATGATGATAGTATTATACTAAATTTAAAAAAATATATGATTATAAAATATTATTTTTAATTTAACTCATCAAATTTAAATATAAGTCCGTGCATCGCACGGATTTAACACTAGTATTGTGTACGTTTAAGGTAAGGTTCTCAAAATCGAACCGTCAATTATTTTAGTTAGTTATTTGTCGATTGATATTCAATAAATTTAACTATAATTTAATTAAAATAATTAAATTATAACAAAATAATATATAAAATTATAAATAAATACACAAAAATATAATTATATTTTTTAATATAAATTTTAAAAAGTATAAAAATAAAAAATACGATATCAACTGAAGTCTTGTAATTTCATATACACAAAATTGAAAAAAGTAAAAAAAAAGTAAATATTCAAATATTAATGGTCAATATTTAAGTTTATAATCAACAATCATCAAAATCCGAAAACCCTTGCTCGAGATTTGATTTATTGAGATTATATTCACCTTCATTTTCATTTTTATCGTCTTGACCAGAAAAATTTAAAAATACAGTATAAAGTTAAGTATACTATTACCATCACTTTGATGAATATAAACATCAATATCTTTTAACTAAATATGTGTTACATATGTTAAAAATTAAAATCATTCTAATAAATTAAAATATTTAAAAGCAAACTATAATACTCACAAGTTTTTAATATTACTAGAAAGATCAAGATTTTACTCGGTAACTTTTTTCTAACTCAAAAGTCAATTAAATTGATGTTTTTATAACCAATTAGATCAAAGTATACTTTTTTTTTTTCTTTTTCTTACTTAAAAAATTAAATACATCATAATAGACTATTATTTTACAAGTTTGTTATCCTAAATTTTGAATATGAAAGGCAGCATGACATATAATTTTTACATAGAAATCTAATAATGTGAAATATATATTATCTGAATTTAAGACGTAAATTACGTATAACAAATACAATATTATTTAGCCTATATGCATGCTCTAATTTATTTATTCTTTTAGTATGAATTTGACAAAAATAATTCTAATTCCTCCTACATCTTTAGGAAATATATGCTTGGCTAAGAATATAGAGGAATTGTCATGCTTTGAAAACATAGAGCAGAAACCTCTGAACAATCTCCACTATTTATATACAAGTTAGATTCAATTAACTATATTATTAGTTATCAATGAATGATATAAATGTATAAAAAAAATTACTATTAAACTAATATTCTTATCAGGTTTAAGTTATTTTGGCAACCTGAGTAACTTTTGGCATATCAAAACTTTTTTTTCGATCTTTATATAATTGTATTTTTTTCATTGCCTAAACTTAATATATATGAATGATTGCATTTATTATATAATGTAACCATGTTAAGTAGAACTTGCATAACTTAATGCGTTCTTATTTGTGTCCCATATTGAATTAATAATCTTTGTATAAAGTCGATATATGTGGTCTTATTCTATTTGAATATTTCTTTGATGGCATTTTCAGCCTTTAGAATACATTCGTCTACATATTCTAATGATAGTTTATCATTAGAATCCACAATTCTCAACAATTTAATAAAAAGGTTCACAAAGTTTTCATGCAATATGTAAAACACTCATCTCAAAATTTATTGTTTACAAGTTTTCATGCAATATGTTACGGATTCGATCCGGATCCCATTCTAGAACGGCCTCCCGACTCAGATGTCCAGAGCGGACCTCTTTTTGATGGTCCAAAATCGGTCTTACAATCTTTAACCGGTTTTTAATTCAAATATTCCCTTATCTTAATCAAGTAAGATAAAATAATATAACTATCCCAAATTATATAAAGGGAGGCAAAGACCCCCTCAAGTACGTTACTCATTTCACACACCTTATACCTCTAAAATCCATTATGACTTGAGCGTCGGAGTATCTTTGCAAGTACCATCCCTTACTATAAAAAAAAGGACTATGGTCACGGTAAAAAACATGACCATAGCTAGTGAAAAGGATGACCATAGATCTATGATCACGGTTTTAGACCTATGGTCACGGTTTTTTACCGTGGCCTATTCCGCCGTGGTCATAAGTCTATGGTCACGGTTTTTTTACCTATAGTCACGGTTACAATTTTCAAATTCTGACACTTTAGGCTATGGTTTTTAACCGTAACCATAGGGCAATTTATGGTCATGCATAAAAATCGTGACCATAGCGATATCTATGGTTACGGTTTTGGCTTCTATGGTCAGCCCTCCTCAAAACTGTGACCATAGCCTTATCTATGGTCACCATAGCTCTATGGTCACCCCACCTTAAAACTGTGACCATAGCCTTATCTATAGTCACGGTTGATCATAGCCTCTATGGTCACCCTCCTTAAAACCGTGACCATAGCCCTATTTATATGGTCATGATTTTTTTCCGTGACCATAGCCTCTATGGTCACCCCACCTTAAAACCATGACCATAGCCTTATCTATGGTCACGATTTTTACCGTGACCATAGCTTTATCTATGATCACGGCCTATTTTATTTTATGAGATTTAAGTTTTTTTTTAAGCATAATCACACCCAAAATGATGATAATTATAAAATAAATCTAAAAATAAAAAAGATAATCAACAATTAAGATAAGTTGTAATTAAAGTAACCAGCTAACATATCAATATAGTTGAGTGAATACACTTGTCTCAATCTTAATTTTATACATAGTGATATATACACTAACACTAAATAAACACTATTAACAGAATTGTTCCACAGACATGAGAGCAATACAACTTAGACTCTGCTAGGATAGATTGTTTCTGGTATTGCTATTCTTTCTTCTCAACGCTCGAGAACTTTTGTTTCAGCCACTTTACCATTTGAAAGCTCAGCACCTGCTTCATTAACATGCAAAATAAAGTCACATTAGACACAAACACCTACATTTATTCTTCTTCAACTTAGGAAAAAAAATATATCATAAAAACATATATACATCACACATATAATAGCTAGTACACACTATACAACACACATCCACATCATAGTATATGACACATTATAAAACAATATAAAGTACTTGAAGAGATACAGTATATAAATATAGCACAAGTAAAAAGAAAATGGAAATAAAAATTGAAACAACATAAACAACAAAGCAAACTTGAAAAGCTCTAGATTGGCAATCGATTTCAACTTTATAAAGGTATCTAGTATAGTATTAACTAAATTTAAAAAGTATACAGTCCAATCAATTTGAGCTACTTAATCATGCTGAAAATAACAACTTCAAGTTTTAACTTCTAACAAAAATAACGATCTATAAAGAAATACCTTCTCACCAACAGAACTCATATGCATTTCTATTCCCTGTAGCAAAGTTCCACTGTCAGACATATCTCAATCAAGAGAAGGATCAATTATACCTATATCCATTACATATAAAGCATCCAAAATTCAAATATGTGTTTTATCTAATTTCATTTCACCTCAAGAATTGAACAAGTGAGAGGAGGCAGGCAGGATCTCTGTAGTTCCAATCACTCAAATAGTTAGAAGGGAGGCATTGAACATATAAAGTTAATTTTACATTTTTTATGCTTTCTGCTTGATGTGAAACACGCAACTCAATGACTTGCAGAATTTTCTTCAACAGGAAACCTGCAAGTTGAGCCTAGAAACATGCAAATAAACTCAACAACTATTTATCAATAAAACCAATTTGGCAAGCACAAACAACATCAAACAGGAGCAATTTAGTAAACGGAGAAAGAGCACTTATTTAACATTATGGACTTCCTTTTTAGATTTAGAAACAGAATTGAAAGGCACAAATTCAGCTTGACAAAAATTTGACATCAATATAACAATAATGCAATGGAAGTTGATGCTGACTGATAAACCACTATTTTATGGTTTATATTGTATTTAATTGAGTGGTTTTATCAAGCTTTTCACCCACTTATTCACAGAATTTGCATGATTTTACAACTCCTTCCTAGTTTAGTTCTATGATTGAAAACATGCTTCTTTGGTCTTAATCTAGCTAATCTTAATCCTCTCTTATTACCATTCGATGCCTTGATCTGTGTGTTAAGTGTTTCAGGTTTCATAGGGTAGGAATGACTTAGAGAATAAAGAGGAGGCATGCAAAAATGGAAGGAACACAAGGAATTGAGGAGATGACCAGCGAGAAGTCACGCGGTCGCATGGCTCACGCGACCGCGTGAATTAGAAGGAATTACCGTGACGCGCTCGCGTGCCTGACGCGACCGCGTGGATTGGAAGCTGCATGAACGACGCGAATGCATGGACGACACGCACGCGTGGTATGAAAAACGCTGAGTGATGCGATCGCGTGGACGACACGGACGCATGACGTGCGCGATCTGCAGAATTACAAAAGTCGCTGGCAGAGATTCTGGGCCGCATTTCAACCCAGTTTTCGGCCCAGAAACACAGATTAAAGTCAGGGAACATGCATAGACTCAGGAGAGGAATTCATATCAAATCATTGCTCACAATTTTAGGTTTTAGATGTAGTTTTTAGAGAGAGAGGTTCTCTCCTCTCTCTTAGGATTTAGGATTAGGATTTCTATTAGGATTAGGATTGTTTCTTCATACCAGGTTCAATAATTTATGTTTCTCTTCTATTTTTGTTTACTCTGAAGCTTTTATTTGTGTTTGATTTATGTTGCCCAATTGGCTAATGAATATTTTCCATGTTAGAATTGACATCTCCATTCGGTTTAATTTGAGGTATTTGAAGAACTGAAGATTGATGGTTTAGAAGTTATAGTAAACTCTCGTTGTAAGTATAGTTACTAAACCAAGCAATCAACCTTTCCTACAAACGTTTTGGTTGTCACAAGTAACAAACCCCTAAATAAATTGATAACCGAAGTATTTAAACCTCGGGTCGTCTACTCAAGGAATTGCAGGAAGGTATATTCTTATTATTGGTTATGAGTTTTGTAAATTGGGGGTTTTAAGAATGAAGAACAATTATGATGAATGACAAGTAAAATAAATAATTGACTGTAAAATAAACTCTTGGCAAGGTATGAGAAATTAGAAGTCCTATCCTAGTTATCCTTATCAATTGTGATGAGAATTGGATTTTTCTCCCACTTTGTTAACCTCTAACTATGAAGGTAAGTTAAGTGGATGAATTAATTCGGATCCTCAAATTCCAGTCTTTCCTTGGGAAAAGTTAGAATTATTGGATCTCGAATTAATCCTTGAAGTAATTCCAATTTTCAGTCAACTATGAGTTTGACAACTCAAGAGTTACCAATTAATCAACCAAAGCCAAGAATGTAGAAAGCTAAATTAAAATCATATATCTGAAAACATCTCAGTAATGTATATTAAATAAGAAAATCAATCCTGACATGAAAAGTTCATAAGCCAATTGGGCAACACAAATCAGATACAAATGAAAGCATAAGAGTAAATGGAAGTAAAAGAGAAACATAAATTATTGAACCTAGTATGAAGAAACAATCCTAATCCTAATAGAAATCCTAATCCTAAATCCTAAGAGAGAAGAGAGAACCTCTCTCTCTAAAAACTACATCTAAAACCTAAAAAGTGAATTATGAAAGCCTCCTGAGTCTCTGTATGTTCCCTGACTTTAATCTATGTTTCTGGGCCAAAAACTGGGTTGAAATGTGGCCCAGAATCTCTACCAGCGACTTTTGTAATTCTACAGATTGCGTACGTCACGCGTCCGCGTCGTCCACGCGATCGCGTCACTCAGCATTTTTCGTATCACCCGTGCGCGTCATCCACGCATTCGCGTCGTTCGTGCAGCTTCCAATCCGCGCGGTTGCGTCAGGCACGCGATCGCGTCACTCTGATTTCTTCCATTTTGCGCGGTCGCGTGAGCCATGCGACCGCGTAACTTCTCGCTGGTCATCTCCTCAATTCCTTGTATTCCTTCTATTTTTGCACGCTTCCTCTTCATTCTCTAAGTCATTCCTGCCCTATGAAGCCTGAAACATTTAACACACAGATCAAGGCATCGAATGGTAATAAGAGAGGATTAAGATTAACTAAATTAAGACCAAAGAAGCATGTTTTCAATCATAGAACTAAACTAGGAAGGAATTGTAAAATCATGCAAATCATATGAATAAGTGGGTGAAAAGCTTGATAAAACTACTCAATTAAATACAATATGAACCATGAATAGTGGTTTATCAACCTCCCCACACTTAATCATTAGCATGTCCTCATGCTAAGCTCAAGGAGACTAAATAAATGAATAGGGAAGGGCAAGAATCATGCAATGAAACCTATGAATGTGAATGCAACTATATGCTAAAATGTTTCTACCTAATTGGTTAAAAGCAACAAGTTCTCCAAGACAAATATGAACCAAATTCCACTAATTCAAATTACACAATAAAAGACAAGTAAACTTGTAAGAAGACAGCTCATGAAAGCAGGGAACATAGAATTAAGCATTGAACCCTCACTGGTAGTGTATATCACTCTAATCTCTCAAGTGTCTAAGGTCAATCACTCTACTCTTCCCTAGTCATACTTTCTAAACTTTGTTCTACATCTAACCAATCAACAAATATTTAATGTATACATACAAACATCATGAGGTCTTTTCAGGGTTGTAATGGGACTGAGGTAAAGGTGGGGATGTATATATAAGGCTAAGTGAGCTAACAAAGTGAATCCTTGATTAGTCTAAGATCTTACCTAACATATACATACTTTATAAAATTTAAAATTATTTACCTAGCTAACCAAATTTTTCCCACTTTTGTATTACATGATCATGTGTCAGACTTATTTTTGAATTTTGTCCCATGTGCATTGCTTTATTTTGCATTTGGAGAATTCTTTTATATCCCCTTTATTTAAATACTGAAATTTTTTTTATATATGCACATGGTAATTTAATTACTTTGATTTCACATGAGCATGCTTCCCAATTTTTTTTTATTTTGGAATATCTTTATTCTTTTTAACTTTCTACCTTGTTTCTATCATCCGTGTTCCCATAAAGTTTTCCCACACTTAAACAATTACACAATTTCTATCTTAAGCTAACCAAGGATTCAACTTGGGATTTTTTTATTTTGTTTTTCTGCTTAAGGCTAGTAACGTGGTTATAAAACAAGAGGGGATTTAAAGGCTCAAGGGGGCTAACAAGGGTGATGTAAAGGTAGGCTAATTTGGGAATGGTGAGCTAGAATCAAACAATGGCCTCAATCATATGAAAGCATGTAAATATACTAAATAATGGACACATAGAATGGAACAAAGTAAAGATTGCAATTATAGAGAAGAAAACACACAAGAATAAAATATTATGGTTAGACAATGTAACCATGTAATTAAGCTCAAAATCTCACAGGTTGTGTGTTCTTTGGCTCAAAAACCATGTTCCAAATACAACTTCAAACAAATTTAGCACAAATTTTTTTCAATTTAAATTAGTGAAATACTATAAAAATTTCTTGAAAAAGAAAATATTACTTCAACCAAGTGGCAAAATATGCAAAAAATCAAACAAACAAGAAAATGCAAGTCAAACAAACATGCAAATGCAACAACTAACAAGGAAAATAAACCATTGGTGTTGAGACAGAAGAGTAACTAACCCATGGAGATCGGTATCGACCTCCCCACACTTAAAGATTGCACCGTCCTCGGTGCATGCTAAGATGTACAAGTGGACGGGGGTTGTTGTTCCTCAGCTGGTGCTCGCTTTGTTCCTTTCCTTGCCGGTGGTTTAGGAGTAGCTTTCTCTATACCCTTCTTGGTGGCCATCCAGAAAAGGGAAAAAGAAAGTAACAAGTAAAGCTAGGGGATCCAGCAAGGAAGGGAGCGGGAAAGGTGGTAATCAATGCACAGTAAAGAAGAATGATGTTAACACATGGTCATGACTACATGTGAAAAGTCATCAATGAAAATATAATTTCACAATCACATAGTATGCATAGTAAATAAGGTATGGAAAATATTAATTAGAACATGCAGGCACCCTTATAATAATATATAATTGTTTAAACAAATCCCAAATAATCCATAAGCAAAATATGGGGAATAGTGACCCAAATAAATTTCCAACACCAATTAAAAGAAAAAAGAAGAAAAAGAAAGGAAGGAAGAAAGAAATAAGAAGGGAAAGAAAAGATTAGATTTGGGGAAGAAAAGATGAGATATCTTGGTTGATCTGGATAAGCTGTGCGGCACAGGCGACGCGAACGCGTGAGGGACGCATTCGCGCGGTTGGCGCTATTGTCAAGTGACGCGGCTGCGTAGGGCACACGGTCGCGTGGGGCACGCGGTCGCGTGAGTGAATTCGTGCTACTAGCGCGAGGGCAGCCGCACGCTCGCGCAACTTTCTGTTTGAAACTCATTTTGCCAATATTTTGGGTGACGCGATCGCGTGATAGGCCATAGTATGGGGATTGACGCTAACGCGTGGGGCACGCGTTCACGTGGCAGGGCTTGTGCTGCTAGCACGAGTCCAGCCCAATTCTAGCGCAAGTTTCGGCCATACACCCTTTTTACGTCGAATTTGAGGCACGCGTTCGCGTGGGTGACGCGGATGCGTGGAAGGCATTTTTTTTCACATGACGCGGACGCGTCAGCAACGCGGTTGCGTGGGATGATTTGTGCCAAAGACACGCCTCCAGCCGCGCTCCCGCGTGACTCTCTATTCGATTTATCATTCTCTTTGAGCCACCTGCGACGCGATCGCGTTGGCGACGCTGTCGCGTCGCGGCTCTCCCTTTTTATTTTTATTTTTTTTATGCAGAATGCAATGCTAATATGAATGTAGTGCAAAACTCTAGGTTCAATACAATAAAATAAAATAAAACTCGAAAACAAATAAAACTAAATAAAAATGAGAAAGGAACGATCATACCATGGTAGGTTGTCTCCCACCTAGCACTTTTAGTTAAAGTCCTTAAGTTGGACATTTGGTGAGCTTTCTGCTAGGGTGGCTTGTGCTTGAATTTGTCCAGGAATCTCCACCAGTGTTTGGAGTGCCAGTATCCTCCGGGGTCCCAAACAAAGTACGTAAAGCCTTTAGGTGAGTTCAAGAAGGCTTCAAGGCTCCCGGAGTGTTGAATGTCGGAATAGATTCCAGGATCCCAAATGCTACTTTTACACCCATCTTTGTCTTGATTTGCATTTTTCCAGCCGGGTGGTGAGTAGTCTGAATTCTCACTGCAGTGACCAAACAGCTTCCGAGATCCTTTCAATTGAGCTTGACACCAATCCTTGCACCTCAAATTGAAGTGTGAAACCTCATTGAATCTTGCATACCATCTCTGAGTGCGAGTCATTTCCCTTTTATTCTTAAAGCCGCAGAGAACTCTAAGCTGGCCATCTGTTTCAAGTAAACCATATTCAAGTGGAAAAATAAAGATAAGAGCTAAGGATTTTACCCACTCGAAGTTTGTGTTGGTTGGTAGTGGCCTTGGGATCGGTGTTTTTAGTCGTTCTGCAAGCTCTAATCCCTTGTGTTCTTCAGTGAATTCCTCCACTTCTTTGCAAACCTTTTCCACTTCAACCATGTCTTGATCAAAGTCATTGATATCTTCCTCATCACTTGAGTCATAAATAGGAGGTTGAGAGAAGTCGACCTCGGCATCATCTTCATATTCACTTGGGGAAGATTCTTCTGTCTCAAAGAATTCACTTGCGAATGCAAGTTCATTACTAAGAGGACTTGACTTGTGATCATCATTGATGCACGAATTTGTGATTCGCACAACTAACCAGCAAGTGCACTGGGTCGTCCAAGTAATACCTTACGTGAGTAAGGGTCGATCCCACGGAGATTATTGGCTTGAAGCAATCAATGTTGTTTTATTAATCTTAGTCAGGAGGCTAAAGAAGTTAATTGGATTTATTTGTAAAAAGCCAAACTACAAACTACTTAAAATTGTAAGTTAAAATAATAGAGTTACTTGTTGTGCAGTAATGAGAAACATGTTGGAGTTTTGGAGATGCTTTGTCCTTTGAATTTCTACTTCTCCTTGAAATCCTCTTCTCACACGCAAGGTTCCTTCCATGGCAAGCTCTATGTAGGGTGTCACCGTTGTCAATGGCTACTTCCCATCCTCTCAGTGAAAACGTTCCTATGCTCTGTCACAGCACGGCTAATCATCTGTCGGTTCTCAATCAGGTTGGAATAGAATCCATTGATTCTTTTGCGTCTGTCACTAACGCCCAGCCCTCAGGAGTTTGTAGTTTATACTTTCCGGATTCTCATGAATGCCGCCATCTATCTAGCTTATACCACGAAGATTCTGTTGGGGAATCTAAGAGATATTCATTCAGTCTGATGTAGAACGGAGGTGGTTGTCAGGCACACGTTCATAGATTGAGGAAGGTGATGAGTGTCACAGATCATCACCTTCT
>NC_029772.3:42307776-42308688 GCF_000817695.3 Arachis duranensis | reverse complement strand
TGAAGCTCAACATATCCATATGGTGACACTCCTGTAATCACATACGGACCCCTCCACCGGGATTTGAGTTTTCCTGGAAACAATTTGAGCCTAGAGTTGAAGAGCAGGACTTTTTGTCCCAGCTCAAAGACTCTGGATGACAATTTCTTATCATGCCATTTTTTTGCTTTCTCTTTGTAAATTTTTGCATTCTCGAAAGCATTGAGTCTGAATTCCTCTAGCTCATTTAACTGGAGCAATCGTCTTTCTCCAGCTAACTTGGCATCAAGGTTCAGGAATCTGGTTGCCCAGTAGGCCTTGTGTTCCAGCTCTACTGGCAGGTGGCATGCCTTTCCATACACAAGCTGGTATGGAGAGGTCCCTATGGGGGTCTTGAATGCTGTTCTGTATGCCCACAGAGCATCATCCAAGCTTCTTGCCCAATCCTTTCTACGGTTAATTACAGTCCGTTCCAGGATTCTTTTAAGTTCTCTATTAGAGACTTCATCTTGCCCATTTGTCTGTGGATGATATAGAGTGGCCACCCTGTGGCTAACTCTGTATCGAACTAAAGCAGAGTAAAGCTGTTTATTGCAGAAATGAGTGCCCCCATCACTGATTAACACTCTAGGGATGCCAAATCTGCTGAAGATATGTTTCTGGAGGAATTTTAACACTGTTTTAGTGTCATTAGTGGGCATTGCAATAGCCTCCACCCATTTGGATACATAATCCACTGCCACCAGAATATAGGTGTTTGAGTATGATGGTGGGAAGGGTCCCATGAAGTCAATGCCCCATACATCAAACAACTCAATCTCCAAGATTCCTTGTTGAGGCATGGCATAACTCTGAGGCAGGTTGCCTGATCTTTGGCAACTATCACAGTTAAGCACAAATGCTCGGGAATCTTTATAGAGAGTAGGCCAGTAG
>NC_029772.3:42284913-42307676 GCF_000817695.3 Arachis duranensis | reverse complement strand
TGTTGGAGCAGAAAAAACATGTGGTCTAGAATTGATGCATAGAGAGAAACCCACTGAACCAGTGAACCACCAATCAGAAGCAATTTTCCTAAAGAATGAACAACAAATAAAATAATGAACATTCAACCAGCAATTAAACAAACAAACATTAGTAAAGATATAAAAATTTCAGGAACTACTAGAGCCAAGACTGAAATATAAAAAAATAGTGAAGTGTAAGCAACTATCAAACATTAGTATGTACACTTCCGTTCAAACATTCCTAATTTCATGTGCTGACTGGAATTGGACAAAAGGCAGAAATTTCTACTGCAAATTGTACAACTTTTCACTGTCACCATTAACAAAAAAATGTTGTGAAGGCTGTGATATTCATGACAAATCAATGGAACTTCTTCAGTAAAAATCAAATTCAATTAATCATGAAAATGAGCAAGAGCTCAGGACTGAGGATGGAGCAAAATACATTTTAGGAAGGAAAAGATAGGAGCCAGAACCATTCCTCTAAACAGTTTATAAAAAGAGTAGTATAATAATACAGAATATATATATATAACATCTTAACAATACAAAAAGAAAAGATGTTAATCCATTAATGACAGCATAAAAATAATAACTAACAACCAACTAAAAGGTGAGTGATGATTGGATTTTTGACGGTTTAGAATTTCACTAATGAAATCTCGTTGTAAAGTATAGTTTCTAAACCAAACAATAATCCTTTCATACAAAAAAGTTGTTTGTCACTAGTACAAACCCCTAAATTTATAAACCAAAGTATTGGACCTCGGGTCGTTCTCCCTAGGAATTACAATAAAGTGTCTTGTTATTGGTTGTGAGTTATAATTGGGGTTTTTAAGATTTTAGACAAGAAATATAAATGGCAAAGAAAATAAACTAACAACTAGCAAAGCTCTTGGCAAGATATGAGTACTAGAAGTCCTATCCTAGCTATCTTCCTCAATTGTGATGACAAATTGTCCATTACTCCCACTTAGTTAACCATGGAGGAAAGTCAAGTGGATGAATCAATTTGATTTCTCAAGTCCTAATCAACTCCTAAAGGAAAGACTAGCTTTAGAGGCATTCAAATCAATTAGCAGCTTCTAATTGTCAATCAACAAGGGAATTAGATAACTCAAGAGTCAGTAATTACTCTACCTAGGCCAAGGGGAACAAAACCTATACTAAAATCCAACCAAGCATTTCATCAAATACTTGGAAGGCACAAAAGAAAAGAATAGTAAATTGAGAACAAGAATAGAATCTAACAACAATTATTGCAAAGAATTAACAACAACAATCAAGGAAATCACAATTATCATGAATTACCTCAAATTGCATTATTGAAAGAAAACAAAGAACAACAATCTATCCAAAACAAAATGAAGAATTACAATTATTAAAGTACATAACTAGATAGAGGAAGAGGGGAAGATTAAGAATTGATAAAAGAAAAGTGAATCAAAGCATGAATTAAACCTAGATCTAAGAAGAGAGATTAACCTAAACCTAATCCTAATTTTAGAGAGAAGTGAGAGCTTCTCTCTCTAAAACTATTCTAAAACTAAAACTATGACTAATGGTAATGAACTCACTCCTTTCCCCCTTCAATCCTTGATCTTTTTATTCCTTTCTATCAGCAATTGGTGCCAAAATGGATTCAGAAACCCTTCCAAAGCGCCAGGCACGTGTTGTTTTAATGAAGTCATGTGCCGACTTCGACGCGTGCGCGCACGGTACGCGTGTGCGCCCCTGGCCGATTCTGCAATGTGCGCGCGAGCGCCTTGTGCGCGTGCGCGTGCTTGGCTAATTTCACTTCTTTGACTTTTCATGCTTCTCTCCACTTGTATGCTTCCTTCCTTGCTCCCTTTGATCCATGCCTAGCCTATTTCAATCCTGGAATTACTAGCAAACACATCAAGACATCTTATGGAATCAAAGTGGAATTAGAATTCATCAAAATAAGGCTTAAAAAAAACATGTTTTTACACTTAAGCACAAATACGGGAGAGATTACAAAACCATGCTAATTCATAGGTTAAATGCGAGAAAAGGTCATCAAAATACTCTAAATTCAATACAAGATAAACCGTCAAATTGGGGTTTATCACAGACATAGACAGACTGCAGGGTTGGCAAGTGAAAGTTGGAGTAGAATTCAATTACCCATGATAAATTAACCTATCGCGGCACTCAAGTGTTTAAGGGTTAATTCACTCAATTCTCTTCTAATCATGCTTTCCAAAAATTGATTTTCTTCTAACAATCAACACTTATTCAATGCATGCATACATTCATCATGAGGTCTTTCATTTAGGTTGTAGTGGGGTTAGGGTCAAGGTAGGATCATTTATGGTTAAGTGGACTAGAGTTTAGATCTTGGATTAGCATAGACTTTCCCACCTAACTATATAATAATCTATACAAATTCAAACTATTCTAACTACCCATTCTTCACTTTTTCTTACATATTCATGCATCTTATTTCTTGATTCGTAACACTTATGCATTGATTCCCTTTTATTGAACTTCACTTTGGGGTATTTTGTCCCCTTTTATTATTTTTCTTCTCTTTTTTTTCTATATTCCTTTTTTTTTCATTTTATTTTTCTCTTCTTTTTTTTTCTTTTTATACTTTGTACAAGGACATCAATTGCATAAGGTCTTATACATTCAACCAATGCATGAATATGTTCCCAATTCCTAAATGTAGAAGTGTACTACCCTTTTTATCCCATCCAATGTTCCCAAGCCTTACCAACTTTGAATAATAAATACTCTCGCTAGCCTAGGCTAATCAAAGATCCAAACAAGGGACTTTCATTGGTTTTTCGCCTTGGGCTTGTAATGTGCTAAATGAGAACAAGTTAGTTAAGCATAGGCTCAAAATTGGCTAACAATGGAGAGTAAAAGGTAGGCTATTTGGATAAGTGGGCTAACGAAATAATGGCCTCAATCATACAAATGCATGAATACACGAAATAAATGGACATATAGAATCAAGCAAATCAAGGATCACAATCATAAGAAGAGAACAATTGCACACAAGAATGGAAAATAAGTGGTTATAAAATGTAACCACATCAATAGGCTCAAGTCTCACAAGCTTGTGTTCTTAGCTCAATACATGATCCACAAAATATGAAATTCAAGCAAGTTTCACTAAAAATTTTCTTCAATCAATTAATTGGGTTGGTGCCCTATAAGTAGGTTTTCTTGGAAAATCTCAATATTTGACTAAGCATTGTTGTGATTGAAAAATTCAAAAATTTTCCTTGGTTTACCCTTTTCTTTTTTTCACTTAAAACCAATTTCTTATGCGAAAAGGGTGACTAAGTTTTTGCAATTTCAAACATGGTTTCTAATCAGAACCACAAACTAAAAAGAAAGATATACAAAAGAAGATATGCAAAAATGTATAAAGAAAAATCCAACTAAAAGTATGGAATCTATCATCCAAAACATCTAAAAGTCCAAAATAAGCAGTAAAGGTATCCAAAATAGTAAGAGTATCCAAAATAAACTCAGAGTGCATCAAATATATACAAAGGTATGCAAAGTAAGATAACTAGGAAAATGGCCAAAATGTTCACCGGTCCTCTAATGATGCTACCGGTGACCTCCCCACACTTAAGATCGAGCATCGTCCTCGATGCTAAACCGGAGGATCAGGGGAAGGTACAATGGTAGGTGCCGACTTTGGCTGAGGCTATGGGACCGGCTCCTCATGGGGCTGCGGAGTCTCTGTGGTGGCAGGTGCAGCTGGAGGTGCAACCTGCTGAGTCGGTGCGTCAGCATCCTCCTCCTGATGATTCTGCTCATCGGAGGCTGAAGAGTCTGGAAGGGGAGGTAACTCAGCGCCCAGGGAGATGAGTGCCTGATCCATCCGATCTAGTCGGCACCTAATGTAGTGCTTTTCGCGCTCCAGAAACCGAAACAGACGCTGAACCAGTAGATATGTGGGCTCATGTGCTGAAGAAGGGGCTGTCGAAGAAGATGGAGCTGCTGTAGAAGAAGATGGGGCTGCTGAAGGGCCAGCTGTCCCTACTACTGCTTTAGCCTGAGATTGGCGTCTAGCCGGGGGCTTCTCGTGCACCCAACCACCCCAAGGAATAGTAACCTCCTTGTCATCGTCATCTGGGGGTGGTGGTGTCACATCATCATCCAACTAGGGGACCTCAGCTAAGGCGGCCATACTGGTAACCAAGGTGGGAAACGGAAGTAAGCCACGAATATGTGCTCGCCTCATACACTGCCGAATCAATCGAGGAAAATACACTTCCTTGCCCTCCATAACACAACCAATCAGAAGTAGCATCTCCATAGGGATCTCAGAAAAGTGGGTGGTGGGCAAGACGTAGTGAGCAAATATCATCTGCCAAGTCTTGGCCTCTCTAGTCAGCTGAGCAAAGAGCATCCATTTAGGCTTAGTGTTGGTCGCATCCATGACCCAAGTGGCATCCGGTAAACCAATCACGCGCCTAAGCGCCTCATAGTCAAAGGTCATGCTGTGAATAGCCAACTCAGCCTGCTGATGAGCGCAGGTGCCATCAGTGAGATGTCAGCACTGCAATGCCTCCTCTATGGCTAACTCAGTGATCAGAATCTCTCTACCCCTCACCTGAACTGAATCCAAAGTGGGACGGAAGAAGTTGCAATAGAATTCCTTAACCCAAGAAATGTTGATATCTCCCAAATCTCTATCAACAAAGTCCATACCCAACTCTAGGATGCGACTAGTAATGGCGCATCTCACATCATTAGGTAGGAGTAATTTCTTCTCAGTATTTAGTTTCGTCGTCCGATATTTTTGGAAGCGAAGCTCACAGTAAAGATTGGGAAACTTTATTGGATCGGTAGAGGGTAGCAACTGATTTTCCTTTTCTTCATCATTCAACGGATTCTTAGCATATTTCTTGTAAGTGGAGGGGATAGAGGGTGTAGAATGTTTTCTTTTCTTGGAGGTAGTGGCTATGGCTTTTCCTTTATCCGACATCCTGAAAAATATGATAGAATATAAGCAATGAAACACTTAGCATGTAACAGAGAAAGCACGTTCAGAATATCAATTGACTAACAACAATTATGATGTGAACTGAACTTGAAAAGAATTGGTAAACAAGTACGCATAAGTGAACAAGGAAGCCAAGAATGCAATGTTCACTAAAGTCAACAACTCTTACTCAATAAGCAATAATATCATCATACTTTTGAAAGAATGGTTAAAGAGGGTTAAATGTAAGTAGAGGTTAAATGGTTAAAGAAATTAGTAAGTTAGAAAGGTGGATTAGTGGTATGATGATATTTAGGCTCAAATAAAAGAGAAGTTCTGGTTCATGTTCACAATGATAGGTGTAAATCCCGGAAGTCAAAAGGAAACGGAAATTAGCCCAAATTACAATAGAGACTAAAAGGAAAATAGATTTCTTGAAAATTGGGCAGTATTCCGGCTTAAAATTAGACGTTTTCGGATAGCCAGGTAGCAAAAGCAGCAAGAATACCACATCAATCTAGCATAGCAGCAGTGGTACAGCATGCAGGCAACACAATTTGCATAAAATAGCAACCCAAAATCAGCATACAACACCCAAGTAAACAAACAACAAATAAGCACAGACGGAGCACTTATCAGGCCTAGAATCCTCTATCCAGCCCTAGCTACCTAACCGCAGTTATTTCTAACTAACCTATCATGCAAAATTTCAGTTCTAACTAACTAACAGAAACAAAAAAAATTAACAAAAAGCAGAGTTGGAATGGGAACCTGGGAGCATAGTAAGAAGAAATGGAAATGGAAAGTAGAGAAGTAGAATTGGGATGGGGATAGGTGCTGGCAAGGTAGAACGTGCCGCCGTGGACGGTGGTCACCGCGGAGCAACGGCGGAGGGAGTGAGAGACAGGGAAGTGTTGATTGATGGAGAAAGAGAGAGGAGGGGACCGGCCTCGCGGTGTTTGTCGCCGGCGGTGGAGCAGCAGAGGCGCGCCGGTGGTGGAGGAGAGCAGAGGGGATAGTGAGTGGGTGGGAGAGGCAGAGCAGTTGAGAGGGTGAGGGAGAGAAAGGCAGAGGGGTTGGGTGGTGACGGCGGCGCAGTCGCCGGCGGTGATGGCGGTAACGGCAGAGTGACGGGATATTGGAAGGAGAGGGAGATGGCGAAAGGGAGAAGAAGAGGGGTGCGTGACTGTGCAGTGCTCTTTGCGCATTAGGGTTATCCCATTTTTTTGATTTGGCGCGGGCGCGAACAGGGTGCGTCCGCGCACATTGGCAAAATTAGAGACCTACGCGTGCGCATACAGCGCGTGGATGGGGAAACTATATAGGTGCGTGTGCGCGTACAGTGCACGCACGCGTACATTGAGTTGGGCTGGAGGCTTAGAGTGGGCGCAGTGCGCGCCCAACTCTCTGGACAAAGGCCTGGAGTGGCGGCATCATATAGGGGACGCGCACGCGACAAGTGCGCGTCCGCGTACTTTGGTAGTTTAGCATAAAGCGCGCAAGCGCGATGCGTGCGCTCGCATCCTTTCCTCCCTTTGTCATATGGGCGCGCATGCGACGAGTGCGCGTCCGTGCGAGATGAGTTGGGCTGGGGGCTCAAAGTTGGCCCAGATCCAGTGCAACTCTCTGGAGATTGGCTCAGAAGTTGCAGCAGCAGATTGACGCGGATGCGGCAGGTGTGCGTCCGCGTGCATTTCCCTTTTGCTGTATGGACGCACACGCACGTAGTGCGCGTCAACGTGGAATGAGTTGGGCTTGAGGCACAACGCTGGCCTAGGAGAGGCCCAACTCTCTGGAATATGGGTAATGATGCATCCGCTCATGGATGCGTACGCGTACGGCGTGCGCGCGCGTCTACCTTCCCTTTTTTTATATATATTACCCCTTTAAGCAGAAAAATTGTGCTCAGGTGCTCCCTATACTGCTCACAACTCTTTATTCAATCAACCATCATACAATTCACAAAAAATGCAATTTGATATTATTCATCTACTACTAAACACAACATACCTGTGACTATGCTAACAATTAAGTTGTTCAATCAAATCTATATGAGACATCTACCTAGCACTTTTATTTTAAGTCCTTAAGTTGGACATGTTGAGAGACTCATTGTCATGGTGGCTTGTGTTTGTACTCATCCTTGAATCTCCAAGGATCTTTGCTTCTCAATTGGTTGACAGAATTTCCAACCATCTTCACCAATTTAGGTAGAGTTCTACCCAAGATATGAGTCCCCATAGTTGGTCTTCACTTAGCGAACTGGGATCCCATATCTTATCTTCACACCCATCCGTGAGTTGAGCTGCATGATTTTCCCGTACGGGTGGTTGACATAAGGGCGATCGACACATAGAATCCTCTTTAGTCCACCCATTCTTCCTTCTAAACCCATACAAAGTGGTTCTTGTCCATCATAATCCCTATACCTTAAAGCTTTGACCTTAGTGAGCTTTATACCAAATTTCCAACCACTACACAATTCTCTTTTTCCTTTAAGTCCACAAAGAGCTCTAAGTTGTCCATCCGTTTCAATCAAACCATATTCAAGTGAGAAATTAAAGCTTAGAGATAGAGATTTTACCCACTTAAATGTTGTATTGGATGGTAACTTGGGAAGGGGGCTTCCCCACACTTACACAATGCAAGGTCCACCTCCTTGTGCTCTTCTTTGTGTATTTTCACCTCTTGACAAATTTCTTCAAGTTCAAATTTTCCCTTTCATCACTCGGCTTAGTGTTGTCTTCAAGAACTTCATCTTGCCCTATAGGAGGTGATTCAATTTTGGATAGGAATTCATTGATGAATGAATCCATCTCTTGATCAACCTCTTCATATTCTTCAACTTCAATATACACCATGCCAACGTTTTCCTCTTGGTAGTTCTCTTTCTCATTGCTCACCAAGGGTATGGGAGGTTGTGCACACTCTCCTATAATTTCAACTCCATGTCCAATGGGAGAGGATTCCATTGTAGAGAGAAATTCATCCATGATTGAATCCATCTCTTGATAAGCCTCTTCCAAATCTCCAACGATGATACGCCTTGGAGGTTGCGCACCCTCTTCAACATCAACATCAAGCTTCTTGTAAGAGTGCTCCAGGATGCTACATTCCCTTGGACTTTCAACATCTCCTAAATCTTCGACCACTTCCTCCTTTTCTTCAATAATCATGGCTTCCTCTAATTGCTCCAATACAAAATGGCATCCCTCATCCCCCACCGGAGTTTCCAATCTCTCCTTCATGCTTTGCTCTTCTTTAGGTTTTCCACATGTGGCTACGGGGGAACCTTGAGTAATCAAACATTGGTGGGCTAGAGTATGCACCACCTTGGTCAAATTGGTCACAAACTTAAATGTATCCCGCTTCATGGCTTCTTGCCCTTGAAGTAACAAAGTGAGAGAATTGTCCATTGGGGCTTGGGGTGAGTAGGAAGGTTCATTATTTTGGAGAGAGGATTCATGGTAGGAAGGTGGTTCCTCTTGATAAAATTGTGGAGATGGTGTGTATTGAGGTGGTTCTTGGGAGTAATCTTGATAGGGTTGTGGTGGTTCTAAGGGTTCTTGCTCATAATGGTCATAAGAATATGGCATGGATGATTGGTCATATGGTGGATATGGGTCATAGGAAGGTGCTTGATGTGGAGAGGCTTGTGAGTATGGTTGAGGTTTATGTTGAGGATATGGTTCATAGGCATATAGTGGTGGTTCTTGAAAGTCACAAGTAGATTCACCATAGCCATTGGATTGATATGCATCATAGAATGGCTCTTCTTCATAGTGCATTGGTGGGGGTTGTTGCCATGAGGATTGATCATATGCGTATGGCTCCTCCCACCTTTGATTGTCCCATCCTTGATACACATTTTCATTGAAGCTCTCATTTCCTACAACATAATTAGAACCAAACTCAAAGCCAAAGTGAGAATTCATAGTGAGAGAACAAAATAAACTAACAAAAATTAAGAAACAAACAAAAGATAAACCTATTCACAATATTCACATATGTACAATAACCAATAACATAACACCATTGCAAATCCTCGGCAACGGTGCCATTTTGATGATTGGATTTTTGACGGTTTAGAATTTCACAAATGAATTCTCGTTGCAAGTATAGTCTCTAAACCAACAATAGTCCTCTGATACAAAAAGTTGTTTGTCACTAGTACAAATCCCTAAACTTTATAAACCGAAGTATTGGACCTCGGGTCATTCTCCCTAGGAATTACAATAAAGTGTCTTGTTATTGGTTGTGAGTTATAATTGGGGTTTTTAAGATTTTATACAAGAAATATAAATGGCAAAGAAAATAAACTAACAACTAGCAAAGCTCTTGGCAAGATATGAGTACTAGAAGTCCTATCCTAGTTATCCTCCTCAATTTTGATGACAAATTGTCCATTACTCCCACTTAGTTAACCATGAAGGAAAGCCAAGTGGATGAATCAATTTGATTCCTCAAGTCCTAATCAACTCCTAAAGAAAAGACTAGTTTTAGAGGCATTCAAATCAATTAGCAACTTCTAATTGTCAATCAACAAGGGAATTAGATAACTCAAGAGTCACTAATTACTCTACCTAGGCCAAGAAGAACAAAACCTACACTAAAATCCAACCAAGCATTTCATCAAACACTTGGAAGACACATAAGAAAAGCATAGTAAATTGAGAACAAGAATAGAATCTAACAACAATTATTGAAAGGAATTAACAACAACAATCAAGGAAATCACAATTATCATGAATTACCTCAAATTGCATTATTGAAAGAAAACAAAGAAACAACAATCTATCCAAAACAAAATGAAGAATTACAATTATTAAAGTACATAACTAGAAAGAGAAAGATGGGAAGATTGAGAATTGATAAAAGAAAAAGTGAATCAAAGGATGAATTAAACCTAGATCTAAGAAGAAAGATTAACCTAAACCTAATCCTAATTTTAGAGAGAAGTGAGAGCTTCTCTCTCTAAAACTATTCTAAAACTAAAACTATGACTAATGGTAATGAACTCACTCCTTTCCCCCTTCAATCCTTGATCCTTTTATTCCTTTCTATCAGCAATTGGCGCCAAAATGGGTTCAGAAACCCTTCCAAAGCACCAGGCACGTGTTGTTTTAATGAAGTCATGTGCCGACTTCGACGCGTGCGCGCCCCTGGCCGATTCTGCAATGTGCACGCGAGCGCCTTGTGCGCGGTGCGTGCTTGGCTGATCTCACTTCTTTGACTTTTCATGCTTCTCTCCACTTGTATGCTTCCTTCCTTGCTCCCTTTGATCCATGCCTAGCCTATTTCAATCCTGGAATTACAAGCAAACACATCAAGGCATCTTATGGAATCAAAGTGGAATTAGAGAATTCATCAAAATAAGGCTTAAAAAGCATGTTTTTACACTTAAGCACAAATACGGGAGAGATTACAAAACCATGCTAATTCATAGGTTAAATGCGAGAAAAGGTCATCAAAATACTCTAAATTCAATACAAGATAAACCGTTAAATTGGGGTTTATCAGTGAGAACCAAGTATATTAGCACTGGTACGTGTTTAACCAATAACCAGCAGAAGCAGAAGCAAAAATATCAATAGGTTGACCATAAAAAAATCAAGGAAAAAAATATATTAACAACATGATAAAGATTGAAACTATAATGAAATAAAAGATCACAGAATCTGCTGTTTGGTAAGTTTTTCACAGCATTGGACCCAAATCCTCGATCCAAGCCAATAAATCTATCTCGTGCCACAATCCCTGCATCAATAAAATAGACTTCCAAAAATCAATAACAAATACATTGATTAAATACACTGAACAAATAATTAAAAAATCAGAAGCATAAATTCAAACAAATACATTCAGCAAATATATTCAACAATGAACAACAATGTAAATGCCGGTGAATAAATCCATACCTGAATCATGACTTCCAGAGGTTGAATGCATGATGTAACATACTTATTAAGTCTCAGAGATTCAAATTTTTCATTAGAAGCTGGAAAAAAAAATACTAATAATAGTTTTGTTAATTGTGAACTACAATGTAAATGCAAATAGAAGCACTAAAAATCAGAAGTTTAAGGTAAAATACCAAAGTCTACAGGTTGTAAACTTCAAAGGGAGGTCTTCAATAAGACTCTCTGTTCTCTCGCTCGTGCTCTCTTTCATCTTCGTCCTGCTCAATGACGATGGCGAGCTCTAGGGCAACAGCGGTGACGGCGGAACAACGCAACGACGGTGGCTCTACGGAGGTCATGGTGGCTGGACTGTGTGGCGCTACATCTCGCGAGGATGACGAAGACGGTGACGGTGAAGAGCCCCCAGCGGCGGCTCTGGCTCAACGGCGACGCTTCTCACTCCGCGATGGCAATAGCTCCCCGCGTGTGGCAGTTCGGTGGCGGATCGGCAGTAGAGTGCCGCTCCCTCTCTCCCTCAACGCCTCTGATGAGAGAAAAATGATTCACACAAACTCACCGGCAAGTATACCGGGTCGCATCAAGTAGTAATAACTCACAAGAGTGAGGTCGATCCCACAGGGATTGATGGATTGAGCAATTTTAGTTAGGTGATGAATTTAGTTAAGCGAATAGTTGATGGTTTGAGTGATTTTGATTAAAAGAGCATTTTATTATGTCAAAGAGCATTTTACAAAGAGCATTTTATTATGTGTTTTTAATGAATAAGGAAGGAATTGTAAAACCATGCAATTTATATGAATAAGTGAGCAAAAACTTGATAGAAACCACTCAATTGAGCATAATATAAATCATAAAATAGTGGTTTATCAACCTCCCCACACTTAAACATTAGCATGTCCTCATGCTAAGCTCAAGAGAAGCTAAAAGAGTGAATGGGGGAAAGTAAGACTCATGCAATGCAATGCAATGCAACCTATGTATATGAATGCAATTATACACTAAGATGTTTCTATCTTCTTGGTTAAAAGTAAATAAGTTCTCCAAGACAAACATAAATCTGATTTCACCAATTCAAATTACACAATAAGAGACAAACAAACTTGTAAGAAGATAGCTCATGAAAGCAGGAAACATAGAATCAAGCCTTGAACCCTCACTAGTAGTGTATATGCACTCTAATCTCTCAAGTGTCTAGGGTTAATTTACTCTACTCTTCTCTAATCATGCTTTCTAAACTTTGTTCTTCATCTAACCAATCAACAAATATTTAATGTACTAATGCAAACATCATGAGGTCTTTTCAAGGTTGTAATGGGGCCAAAGCAAAGGGTGAGGATATATGTATGGCTAAATGAGCTATAAATTGAATACTTGACTAACATAAGCTCTCACATAAACACACACACACACTCTATATAACTTTTTAAATCATGCCTAGCTATCCAAAAGTCCCACTTTTGCATCATATACTCATGTATCAACTTTTCTTTTAATTTGTATCACATATGCATTGATCTTTTATTAACTTAACATTGGGGTAATTTTGTCCCCTTATTTATTTATTTATATTATATATATATATTTTGTTTTTGAATTAAAAATATAAAAGTAAACATAACATATCAATGCACATGGATTTTTAATTTTTTTTTTCTGGTCTCACATGAGTAGGTACCCAAATTCCTAATATTTTATCAATAGAATTCAACACTTTTCTATCAACCCATGTTCCCACAGTTTCTCACACTTAATTGATACACAATCTCTATCTTAAGCTAACCAAAGATTCAATTTGGGGTATTTAGTTTGTTTTTCTGCTTAAGGCTAGTGATGTGGTAAGATATAGAATAAATGGGGATTAAAAGGCTCAAAGTGGCTAACAAAGGTAAATGGAAGGGTAGGCTATTTGGGATAAGTGAGCTGATAATCAAATAATGGCCTCAATCATATGCATACATTTAAATACACTAAATATTGGACATATAGATTGGAACAAAATATAGATTATAATTATAGAGAAGAAAACACACAAGAATAAAATATTATGGTTAAATAATGTAACCATGTAATTAAGCTCAAATCTCACAGGTGTGTGTTCTAGCTCTAAACCATGTTCTAAATATAAGCTTCAAACAAGTTTTAACTCAAAAGTTTTGATTTAAATTAGTAAAAATTTTCAAAAATAGGGTTTTAAAAGGAGACTTATTATTTTTCAACCAAGTAGAATATGCATAAAATCAAACAAACATGTAATTAAACATACAAATGCAATAATGAACTAACAAATAAAGTAAAATATTGGTGTTGAGAAGAAAATAACTAACCCATAGAGATCAGTATCGACCTCCCCACACTTAAGATTGCATCGTCTTCGGTGCATGCTAAGATGTGCAAGTGGACGGGTTTCTCTAACTGACGCTTGTAGGTGGAGGTGCCTTAACTGGAGGTCTCTTGGTTCCTTTCCGTGCCGGTGTCTTGTCAGTGGCCTTTTCTTTTCCTTTCTGGGTATCCATGTCTAAAGAAGAAAGAAAAGGAAGAATATTAAATATAGAGAACGAAAGAACCGGGAGGAAGAGATTCCAAGTGATAATGAATGCCAAAGAGAAGATAATAGCTTAAATACATGGAAGCAACAACATGTAAGTAAGATAACAATTAGGAGCAAAAAGGCAATTCATAATAATGAGATGCAGGAGTGTTTATGGCATGCAGAAATAGGCATGAGAAGCATAGCTCAAGCATCATGTATTAAATGTGCCAATTGAAAGATCATATCTAATAATGACAATTGTGAATGATAATCCCAAATACAGATGGTTTGCAAGTGTTATGAAAAAGAGGTATTCAGGTAAAAGAGTAGAAAGAAAATAGAATTCAGAATACCATAAGAGCTTTTTTTTCACAAACACTTGGTATGCAAGTTAAAATAGGAATGAAAATAATATAATCCAAATGTATGGGAGAGCCAAATTAATATGTCAATTGTCAAATCATTCCACATAAGATCCATAAGGTCAAATTAATAAAATAACATCCAAATGAAGCTCCAACACCAATATAATAATGCATGAAAAGGAAAGAAAAAGAAAGAAGAAGAAACAGTAAATAATTAAGCTAAAAGAAAATTTAGAAGAAAGAAAAATAATTAAATGCAATAATTAAAAGATGAATAAAAGAAGGAATGGAGGGGAGGAAGAAGAGAAGAATAAAAGAAAGAGAAAGAATGGAAAAAGATGAGAGAATAAAGAAGATAGAAAAGAAAGAAGAAAGAAAAAGAAAGAAATTAGGATTTAGAAAGATAAGATATGAAAAACAAGGCTGCGCAGGGTTCAGGTGCGGATTCGTGAATGATGCGTACGCGTACTCCACGCGTACGCGTGGGTTGGGCACTGAGGGGGGCGACGCGTAGGCGTCGGTCACGTGTACGCGTGACCATGTTTGTGCTATTCGCGCGAGGGTATCGTGGCACTCGCACAACCCTCTGTTCGTCTTGGGGTGTGTGCCAAAATGTCCTATGACGCGTGCGCATCAGGCTCACGCACGCGTGGGAGTGCTTATTGTAAAAGTGACGTGCACGCGTCCACGACGCGTACGCGTGATGTGATTTGTGCCTCGGGCACAGTGGACGCACCAAGCCAGCCCAACTTTCGGCCAATACACCTTTTACGTCCAATTCACAAGGTCACGCGTGCGCGTCATTGATGCGTACACGTGAGGTGCCAAATTCTCAGATGACGCGTACGCGTGGGGGATGCGTACGCGTGGTAATGCTTGTTTGATTGGCACACTTTCTGCACTGTTTCCACGTAACTTTCTGTTCATTTTTTATACAATATGCAGATGCAAAAGCAGAATGCAGGTGAATATGCATATATTATGAATGAACACTAGTAAAATTAAAATAAAATAAACTAGGAATAAAAGAATGGATTATACCATGGTGGATTGTCTCCCACCTAGCACTTTTAATTATAGTCCTTAAGTTGGACATGTGGTGAGCTATTTGTCATGGTGGCTTGTGATTGAACTGATCTAGGAATCTCCACCAATGTTTGTACTTCCAATAGCCTCCGGGATCCCAAACTAGGCGCAAAAAGCCTTCAAGCAAGTGGAAGCAAGTGACAAGGCCCCAAGAGTGTTGATTGCTAGACTGAATTCTAGGGTCCCAAACCTTGCTTTTGCACCCGTCTTCTTGTTGACCATCTTGTTTTCCAGGTGGTAAGCAATCTGAATTCTCACTGAGGCATCCAAACAGCTTCCTAGACCCATTTAATCGAGCTCTACACCAATCCTTATACTTCAACTTGGTGCGTGCAACCATATTAAACTTTGCATGACAACTCTTACCATTGACCATCTCCCTCTTACTCTTATAGCCAGAAAGAGCTCTGAGTTGCCCATCCGTCTCAAGCAAGGCATATTCAAGTGGACTATTGATGACTTACATCATCTACCCTTTTTCTTGCATAAAAAGGACCATAAAAGAGGCATAATCTCATTTGATCATTGGAATTCATGCCTTAATTGATGAATATCATAGTACATTGCTTTGAAAAGAGTTTGTGCTGGATTTCAGGTGGAGAAGACATCAAAAATGGGAAAGAAAACAACAAAACAAGTGGGGCGTGTGAAGCAGGCGTGCCACTTGAAACAAATGCCATAAAAATGTATTGGCGTGGCACGCCAAAAGCTGGGCGTGGCATGCTGGTACAACATTCCAGAGAGCAAAAATGAAGACCATCAAAGGGGCGTGGCATGCCAGAAGCAGGGCGTGGCACGCCAATTCGTTACTAAAAGAACCATCACTATGGCGTGCCACTTTGTGTCGAAGGCGTGGCACGCCAGCCCCAGAGTTCACTTGGGCGTGCAACTTGAGGACCAAGGCGTGGCACGCCAAGCTTATGAGACCCATAATTGGATGGGCGTGCCACTTGGCATCGAAGGCGTGGCACGCCAGCTCAAGAAGTCCCACTAAGGCATACCACTTGAGTGATGAAGTGTGGCACGCCAGCACCTAAGGAGGCCAAATAAAGCTGGGTGTGCCACTTGGTATCGAAGGCCTGGCACGTCAGCTCAATTTTCTCACTTTGGCATGCCACTTGAACATCCAGGCATGGCACGCCATCCTCTGGAACAATGGCAAATGAAGGGCGTGACACGCCAGTCTCATGGCGTGGCACGCTGGTAGTGCTTTCCAGAGGAGGAATTAAAGGGCCAGTGAACTCAGGCGTGCCACTTGGGAGATGAGGCATAGCACGCCAGCAAGAAGATGAAGCAAATGAAGGGCGTGACACGCCAGTCTCATGGCGTGGCACGCTGGTAGTATTTTCCAGAGAGGAAGAAGAGGAGCCAATGAACTCAGGCGTGCCAATTGGATGACGAGGCGTGGCACGCCAACAAAGGGGTGAAGCTTTAAGAAGGGCGTGGCACGCAAGACCCTGGGCGTGCCATGCTGGTACAAATTTCCAGAAGGATAGAGATAAGGAAGATGACCTTGGGCGTGCCACTTAGGCTCGAAGGCGTGGCACGCCAGGTTACTTGGCCATTTAAAATGTCCTGGGCATGCCACTTAGGCTCGAAGGCGACACGCCAGAGAAGTGCTAGTCACACGCCAGCTAGAAGATCACGTTTGTTGAGTTTCTTTTCCCTCCAAATTATAATTTTCTTTTCACTTTTGTAATTTTCTTTTATCTTCTAGATCTAGGAGTAGTATAAATATCCTTGGAAGTATTGGAAAAGGGGTTAGCAAGTCACAGAGTTTAGTTTGGGATTTCACTTTTTTAGTTTTCACACCATCTCTTCCATCTTTTGTAATTTTTCTCTCTAAGCTCTGAGTAGCTAAATTCCCTCTCATTGAGAGAGGGAGCTCTATTGTATTTGATGGATTAATGACAGTGAATTTCTTCTTCTCTTAATCTTCTCTTTGATTTGCTTGAAGAAATTTCAATTTTCATGCTTAGTCTTCAATTAACTTGGAAAAGAGATTGAATGCAAAATGGGTTTCATGGGAACCTTGGAAAAGGAAACATGAAACCATGCTATAAATCCCTTCTCACACTTGAGTAGAATCTGGGTTTTGGTGTTTGGATATGGTGACTTACAATCCTCCCTCTATCTGGACCTATGATGATGTGTGGTATAATCAGGGACCAAGCATATCTCTCTTCATGAGCAATTAGACCAAGGAATTGGCTATTGATCAAGATCTGAGAGATTGAGTCACCAAGGGATTGGAGCTCAATCAATTATGATTGCCAAGAGGTCAATGAGTTACATGATTGAAGAGGATATGAGCTGGATTTAATCCAAAGAGACAATATCTTCTGATCTCAATGAATTCTCCCATTCTTATCTCTCCCGTTCTTTTAAAGCTTTATTTACATTCTGAAAAATCCTATTCCCCTTTACATTCTTGTTATTTCTATTTCTTCATTTTATTGCTTTCTTTTATTCCTTTGCCATTTATGTTTCTGTCATTTATAATTCTGCACTTACAACTTATTCTGTTGAGCTTGACTAATTCACCAATCAATTAAAATTGCTCAAATCTACCAATCTCTGTGGATATGATCCCACTCCACTGTGTGTTAATACTTGACGATAATTTTGGTGCGCTTGCCAAGAGCGGATTCATCAATATTATTGGGAAAGGGTAGTGAATTCCGCCGATCAAGTTTTATGGCGCTGTTGCCGGGGATTGGTTTGAATTTGAAAATGATTAAACTGATTGGAGAGCTAGATTAAGCATTTTTTTATTTTTATTTTTTCTCCTTAATTGTTTTCTTATTCATTTCCTAGTGTAACCTTTAAATTCCTTTCTAATCTCTGTTTTTCTTTCTTATCTTTCTGAGATTTCTTTAGCTATTCATTGTTTATACTTTCACTCTTCTAACTGTTTGATTAATTGTATCACTCAAGCTAATCACTAATTTTAACTAAGGAGAGTCCTTCATTTGCTCTTTTCTTGCTGTGTGTTGACTGTATGACAGGTAAAAGAGGAGAGACTTCATCCTCTTTTGATAGTGAACCTGAGAGAATCTTCCTTAGATTGAGGAGGGAGGCAAGAGGCAAGGGTATAGTTGGAGAAGAACCAGTAGAAGAAGATCTAACGACCTCCATGGAAGATGAAGTGCACAAAGATGTTGGAGGAGGAGCTGGAAATCAAGCTGGGCAAGAGAGGAGAGTCTTAGGCTCCTATATCAACCCAAATCTAGGAAACTGTGGCAACAACATCCTCAAGCCAACAATGCATACCAACAACGTTGAGTTGAAACCTCAACTCATCACACTAGTCCAGAATAACTGCTCATATGGAGGAGGTGCTCAAGAAGATCCAAATCAACATCTCAACACATTCTTGAGGACATACGATACTGTAAGTCCAATGGTGTACACCCTAACACCTACAAACTACTTCTGTTCCCTTTCTCGTTCAGAGATAAGGCAACAAAGTGGTTAGAATCATTCCCCAAGGAGAGCCTAACCACATGGGAGGATGTTGTGAACAAATTTCTAACGAGATGTTACCCTCCACAGAGGATCAACAGGCTAAGAGCTGAGGTGCAAACCTTCAGACAGCTAGATGGTGAAATACTCTATGAGGCCTGGGAGAGGTTCAAAGTTCTAACAAGAAAATTCCCACCAGATATGTTTAATGAGTGGGTGCAGCTCCACATTTTCTATGAAGGATTAACCTATGAATCGAAGAAGGCTGTGGACCACTCTTCAAGGGGTTCACTCAACAAGAAGAAGACAATTGAGGAAGCCATGGATATCATTGAAACTGTAGCTGAAAATGACTACTTCTATGCTTCAGAAAGAGGCCAAAAGAAGGGGGTGCTGGAACTCAATTCTATGGATGCCCTGTTGGCACAAAACAAGGCAATTGTAGCACAATTAGCAGCCTTAACCAAGAAAATGAAAAACAATCAAGTTGCAGTTTTTAAAGCTCAAGCACCACCCCAAGAAGAAAATGAACCAGAAGTTGAATGTGAGCAAGCAAACTATGTGCATAACCCCTCTCGACCACCATATGACCCTAACTCCAAGACATATAACCTAGGATGGAAGAACCACCTAAATTTTGGGTGGGGAAACCAACAAAATCACAACCAAGATCACAACAAACCATACCAAGCCAATCAATACCAGGATCATAACTCCAACCATCAGTCAAATAGCAACAGACCTTACCACAATCCACCTCACACATCATATCCTTCCAACCAGCAAACACACCACCATCAAGACACACTAACCCCAATCTCACAACCATGTGAAATCAAGGGTAACTTTGAGAGAGTTGAGGCCGCAATAGCATAGCTATCATCACATCTCACAAGGGCCATTTTCACCCTATTGGAAAGGCAAGCATAAGCTTAAAAGAAGATAGATGCCAACCAAGAAGAATACAGGTCAAATTTGAAGAACCAAGGTGCAGCAATCTCAAAGCTGGAAGCACAAGTGGGGTTCTTATCCAAGCAAATCCCAATACCTACACACACATTTCCAAGTGACACCATGGCCAACCCAAGAGGGGAGTGCAGGGCCATCACACTTATAAGTGGAAAAGTGATAGAAGAAGCCACCCAAAACCAGGAAAACCACGAAGAAGAAGCTATAGAAAGGCCTGAAAACAGGAAGAAAGAAGAGGTCCCTAGCCCATCTTCACCAAAGCCAATCTTGAAGCCTTATGTGGCAAAGGAACCATACCCACAAAGGCTAAGGAAGGATGGGAAGGACAGGCAATTTTCCAAATTTTTGGAAATCTTCAAAAAGCTCCAAATCAACATACCGTTTGCTGAAGCACTGGAGCAAATTCCCCTCTACGTAAAGTTTTTGAAGTGAGAAACTGGGGAGAAAAGGAGACTGTAGTCCTAACTGAGGAATGTAGTGCCATCATACAAAAGAAACTCCCCCAGAAAATGAAGGACCCAGGGAGTTTCCAAATCCCTTGCATCATAGGGGATATCACTATTGAAAAGGATTTATGTGACTTGGGGGCTAGCATCAATCTCATGTCCTTGAACATGATGAGAAGGATGAGAATTGAGGATGTGATGACTTACATCATCTACCCTTTTTCTTGCATAAAAAGGACCATAAAAGAGGCATAATCTCATTTGATCATTGCAATTCATGCCTTAATTGATGAATATCATAGTACATTGCTTTGAAATGAGTTCGTACTGGATTTCAAGTGGGGAAGACATAAAAAATGGGAAAGAAAACAACAAAACAAGTGGGGTGTGTGAAGCAGGCGTGCCACTTGGAACAAATGCCACAAAAGTGTATTGGTGTGGCACGCCAGAAGCTGGGCGTGGCACGTTGGTACAACATTCCAGAGAGCAAAATTGAAGACCATCAAAGGGGCGTGGCACGCGAACTCGTTACTAGAAGAGCCATCACTATGGCGTGCCACTTTGAGTCGAAGGCGTAGAATGCCAGCCCCAGAGTTCACTTGGGCGTGCCACTTGAGGACCAAGGCGTGGCACGCCAAGCCTATAAGACCCACAATTGAATGGGCGTGCCACTTGAGCAACAAGGCGTGGCACGCCAGAGAACAAGGAGACAATGCAAAAGCTGGGCGTGCCACTTGGTATCGAAGGCGTGGCACGCCAGCTCAAAAAGTCCCACTAAGGCGTGCCACTTGAGCAACAAGGCGTGGCACACCTGCACCTAAGGAGGCTAAATAAAGCTGAGCGTGCCACTTGGTATCGAAGGCGTGGCACGCCAGCTTAATTATCTCACTTTGGCATGACACTTGAACATCCAGGCGTGGCACGCTAATATCTGGGACCATGGCTGATGCCCAGAAACTTGTCTCTCAACAAATTTCCCTTCGGAAAGTATACCGAGTTATCGTCAAGTAAAAACTCACAATAGAGTGAGGTCGAATCCCACAGGGATTGATTGGTCAAGCAACTTTAGTTGGAAGAGTATGCTAGTTGAGCTAAACAGGATGTAGTTGGAGAATTGCAGAAAATTAAATAGCGAGAAAGTAAATAGCAGAAAATAAAGTGCAGAATCTTAAATGGGGATTTGGGGAAATGAGCATGGAAATAAATGGCAGAAAGTAAAGAGAATGGGTAAGATCATAAATGGGGAATTCATTGGGCTCAGGAGATGTTGTATTCTCCGGATCAAATTCATTTTCATCTCTTCCCCAATCAAAGCATCTATTGATCTCCTTGGCAATCTTAGGTGATTGGGTTCCAATTCCTTGGCAACCCAATCTCTCTAAGCTTGAACAATTACCCAATTCCTTGATTTAATTGCTCATGGGAAGAGATGAAGTGTGGTCACTGATTATACCACATGTATTTCCAAATTAAAGTGTTGGGAGGATTACATGTCACTATATCCGCCCAGACCCCAATTTGGTCCAACATGAGAAAGCATTTCTAGCATGATCTCCTCATCTCTTTTCCAAAGCTCAGAGGAGATCTAATTATGGAGAGTTTCTTTTCCAAGACAACTAACCAATTGATTTAAGATCAAAAGCTTTCTAGTAAATCAAAAGAGAAGAAAGAAGATGAAGAATAAAGACTATAGTTGATCCATCAAATTACAACAGAGCTCCCTAACCCAAAGAAAGTGATTTAGTTGTTCATAGCTCTAGAAATGAAAAATGGCAGAAAAGAATACATGCTTAGCTAAAAGTATAGAAAAGTAAATATACAGAGGGTAGTTCTCCAAAGTGCCAAGCTTCTCTATAGTTCAAAACTACTCCTATATATACTACTCTTCTTGATCTTCTAGTGAGTTCTCCAAGTCCTGGATATGGGCCTTAGATCTTGAGTTGAAGCAGTTACAATCTTTAGTGGGCTCAGCTTGCAGAAAAGTGTGAGTTAGGCATGTGCGTTAGTGATGTTAACATTAAGTGAGATTGTGGGTTCGATAACGTTACTGGCAATCACCTTTATCACTAACGTTCCAACCCCATATAGCCCACGTTAACTCCAACGTTAGTGGTACTAACGTGACCACTAACATTGCCTTATGAACCTTCGCAAGCGTTATTGGGACTCACCTTTCCCAATAACGTTGCCTTGTGCCCCTTGTCCCTACGTTAAAGTTCACGTTAGTGTAACTAACGTGGCTCTTAATGTGGGTATGCCTCATCTTCGAGAGCGTTAGTGACACTTACCTTTGTCACTGATGAGCGGATAATTTGTACGCTTTTTGGCATTATTTTTAGTATGTTTTTAGTATGTTTTAGTTAGTTTTTAGTTAAAATTCACTTTTCTGGACTTTACTATGAGTTTGTGTGTTTTTCTGTGATTTCAGGTATTTTCTGGCTGAAATTGAGGGACCTGAGCAAAAATCTGATTCAGAGGCTGAAAAGGACTGTAGATGCTGTTGGATTCTGACCTCCCTGCACTTGAAGTGGATTTTCTGGAGCTACAGAAGCCCAATTGGCGCGCTCTCAACTGCGTTGGAAGGTAGACATCCTGGGCTTTCCAGCAATGTATAATAGTCCATACTTTGCCCGAGATTTGATGGCCCAAACCGGCGTTCCAAATCAGCTCAAAACTGCCCGGCGTTAAACGCCGGAACTGGCACAAGAATGGGAGTTAAACACCCAAACTGGCACAAAAGCTGGTGTTTAACTCCAAGAAGAGTCTCTACACGAAAATGCTTCAATGCTCAGCCCAAGCACACAACAAGTGGGCCTGGAAGTGGATTTTTATGTCATTTACTCATTTATGTAAACCCTAGGCTACTAGTTCTTTATAAGTAGGACCTTTTGCTATTGTATTTTCATCTTTTGATCACTTTAGATCTCTAGATCATCTTTGTATCTCGAGTATTAATGCAATTACTATTGTTCTTCTATTCAATTC
>NC_029772.3:42237254-42284616 GCF_000817695.3 Arachis duranensis | reverse complement strand
GCGTTGAACATTTTCACTGAGAGGATGGGAGGTAGCCACTGACAACGGTGAAACCCTACATACAGCTTGCCATGGAAAGGAGTAAGAAGGATTGGATGAAGACAGTAGGAAAGCAGAGAGACGGAAGGGACAAAGCATCTCCATACGCTTATCTGAAATTCTCACCAATGAATTACATAAGTATCTCTATCTTTATTTTATGCTTTATTCATAAATCATTCATAACCATTTGAATCCGCCTGACTGAGATTTACAAGATGACCATAGCTTGCTTTATACCAACAATCTCCGTGGGATCGACCCTTACTCGCGTAAGGTTTATTACTTGGACGACCCAGTGCACTTGCTGGTTAGTTGTGCGAAGTTGTGATAAAGAGTTGAGATTGCAATTGTGCGTACCATGTTGATGGCGCCATTGATGATCACAATTTTGTGCACCAGTCACTAACGCTCCAAGTGCCGCTACTCTCCATGTTAGAGCTCACGTTAACTAAGTGAACGTGGCCACTAACGTGGTAGTGAATGCCATCTCCAACGTTAATGACAAAGGTGAGTGTCACTAATATTGGCTCATCAATCTTAGCTCCACGTTAACTTTCACGTTAGTGGTCTTAACGTGACCACTAACGTGGGCAATGCTAGTTTGATCCAACGTTAGTGACAAAGGTGAGTGTCACTAACGTTGGCATTGTTCCTCTCCTCCACGTTAGAGTTCACGTTAACTAAGTTAACATGACTCTTAACGTGGCTCATTGCCAATTTTTGGAGCATTAGTGGTGTTCACGTTTACCACTAACGTTGGAGCTTTCTTTGTCTCCACGTTAACTACCATGTTAGCCTAGTTAACGTGGCAATTAACGTGGGCTTATGATGGCTTCGCAGGCGTTATTGGTGATCACTTTTCTCATTAACGTTGCAAGCTCATTCCCATTCCACGTTAGTGGTCATGTTAACTAGGTTAACATGGCTACTAACGTGGTTCTTCCTTGCTTCCTTTGTCCTGAAATCAAGCAAATAAAGTGTATCAAAGCTCTAGCCAAAGTATTGAGATTATGCATCATCAATTTGTCACTCAATTCTTGCAAAATTCTCAAGATATCATGTAAAATTCACAATAGTTACTTGAATCAAGGTGTGAGTGTATTTTCATCCAAAACTTGCCTTATTCTCTAAGAAAATGCATGAAACTACCCTAAAATAGTAAAGAAAAGGTCAGTGAAACTGGTCTAGATGCCCTGTCATCAATGGTAAATGACGAGCGTGACACGCTAGTCTCATGGCGTGGCACGCTGGTAGTATTTTCCAGAGGATGAGTTAAAGGGCCAGTGAACTCAAGCGTGCCACTTGGGAGATGAGGCGTGGCACGCCAGCAAGAAGATGAAGCAAATGAAGGGCGTGACATACCAGTCTCATGGCGTGGCACGCTGGTAGTATTTTCCAGAGAGGAAGAAGAGGAGCCAATGAACTCAGGTGTGGCACTTGGGAGATGAGGCGTGGAACGCCAGCAAGGGGTGAAGCTTTAAGAAGGGTGTGGCACGTCAGACCCTGGGTGTGCCACGCTGGTACAAATCTCCAGAAGCATAGAGATAAGGGAAGTGACATTGGGCGTGCCACATTGGTTCGAAGGCGTGGCACGCCAGGTTGCTTTGCCCTTTAAAATGCCTTGAGCGTGCCACTTTGGTTCGAAGGCGTGGCAAGCCAGGCTACCTTGCCCTTTAAAATGTCCTCGGCGTGCCACTTAGGCTCAAAGTCGTGGCACGCCAGGGGTGTAACAGAGGATGGCGTGCCACTTGAATAGAGAAGCGTGGCACGCCAAATCAGAAACAGAAGGAGCGTGACACGCCAGAGAAGCGCCAGTCACACACCAGCTGGAAGATCACGTTTGTTGAGTTTCTTTTCCCTCCAAATTATAATTTTCTTTTCACTTTTGTAATTTTCTTTTATTTTCTAGATCTAGGAGTAGTATAAATACCCTTGGAAGTTTTGGAAAAGGGGAAGCAAGTCACAGAGTTTAGTTTTGGTGGATTTCATTTTTAGTTTTTCACATTTCATTTCTTCCATCTTTTGTACTTTCTCTCTGAGCTATTAGTAGCTAAATTCTCTCTCATTGAGAGAGGGAGCTCTATTGTACTTGATGGATTAATGATAGTGAATTTCTTCTTCTCTTCATCTTCTCTTTGATTTGCTAGAAGGAATTTCGATTTTAATGCTTAGAGTTCAATTAACTTGGAAAAGAGATTGAATGCAAAATGGGTTTCATGGGAACCTTGGAAAAGAAAACATGAAACCATGCTAGAAATCCCTTCTCACACTTGAGTAGAATCTGGGTTTTGGTGTTTGGATATGGTGACATATAATCCTCCCTCTACCTGGACCTATGATGATGTGTGGTATAATCAGGGACCAAGCATATCTCTCTTCATGAGCAATTAGACCAAGGAATTGGCTATTGATCAAGATCTGAGAGATTGAGTCACCAAGGGATTGGGGCTCAATTAATCATGATTGCCAAGAGGTCAATGAGTTGCATGATTGAAGAGGATATGAGCTAAAATTAATCCAAAGAGACAATATCTCCTGATCCCAATGAATTCCCCCATTCTTATCTCTCCCATTCTTTTATAGCTTTACTTACATTCTACAAAATCCCATTCCCCTTTACTTTCTTGTTATTTCCATTTCTACATTTTTATTGCTTTCTTTTATTTCTTTTGTCATTTATGTTTCTGTCATTTATAATTGTGCACACACAACTTATTCTGTTGAGCTTGACTAATTCACTAATTGATTAAAATTGCTCAAATCTACCAATCTCTCTGAATACGATCCCACTCCACTGTGGGTTAATACTTGACGATAATTTTGGTGCGCTTGCTAAGAGCAGATTCATCAATATTATTGGGGAAGGGTAGTGAATTCAGCCCATCAAGTTTTAAGGCGCCGTTGCCGGGGATTGGTTTGAATTTGACAATGATTAAACCAATTGGAGAGCTAGATTAAGCATTTTTTTATTTTACTTTTCTTTACTCATTTCCTAGTGTATCCTTTAAATCCCTTTCTAATATCTGTTTTTCTTTCTTGTCTTTCTAATATTCTTTAGCTATTCATTGTTTATACTTTCACTCTTCTAACTAGTTGGAAAAGAACCAGTAGAAGAAGATCTAACAACCACCATGGAAGACGAAGTGCACAAAGATGTTGGAGGAGGAGCTGGAAATCAAGCTGGGTAAGAGAGGAGTCTTAGGCTCCTATATCAATCCAAATCCAGGAAACTGTGGCAACATCATCCTTGGTGCACGAAATTGTGATCATCAACAATGGCGCCAAAAACTTGGTAGCGCTCTTAAACGTGAATCACACTTTGTCACAACTCCGCACAACGAACCAGCAAATGCACTGGGTCATCCAAGTAATACCTTACGTGAGTAAGGGTCGATCCCACGGAGATTGTTGGTATGAAGCAAGCTATGGTCATCTTGTAAATCTCAGTTAGGCATATTATAAATGGTTATAAAGGTTTCGAAAATAATAATAAATAAAGCATAAAATAAAATAGAGATACTTATGTAATTCAATGGTGGGAATTTCAGATAAGTGCATAGAGATGCTTGTTCCTGTTGAATCTCTGCTTTCCTATTGCTTTCATCCAATTCTTCATACTCCTTTCCATGGCAAGCTGTATGTAGGGCATCACTGTTGGCAATGGCTGCTTCCCATCCTCTCAGTGAAAAAGGTCCAAATGCTCTTGTCACAGCACGGCTAATCATCTGTCGGTTCTCGATCATGTCGAAATAGAATCCACTGATTCTTTTGCGTCTGTCACTACGCCCAACAATCGCGAGTTTGAAGCTTATCACAGTCATTCAATCCCTGAATCCTACTCGGAATACCACAGACAAGGTTTAGACTTTCCGGATTCTCAAGAATGGCCGCCAAAGGGTTCAAGCTTATACCACAAAGATTCTGATTAAGGAACCCAAGAGATTTGCGCTCGGTCTAAGGTTGAACAGAAGTGGTTGTCAGTCACGAGTTCATAAGGATGGATGATGATGAGTGTCACAGATTATCACATCCATCAGGTTGAAGTGCAACGAATATCTTAGAACAAGAATAGGCTGAATTGAATAGAAAATAGTAGTAATTGCATTAAAACTTGAGGTACAGCAGAGCTCCACACCCTTAATCTATGATGTGTAGAAATTCCACAGTTGAAAATACATAAGTGATGGTTCAGGCATGGCCGAGAGGCCAGCCTCCAAAACATGATCAATAGTCTCCTAAGATGAACAACAGATTAAAACTGAGACCAAAGATGTGGTCTAAAGACACCTAGTACATTAGTAAAAAGTTCTATTTATACTAAACTAGCTACTAGGGTTTACATATATAAGTCTAAGTGCAAAAATCCACTTTCGGGGCCCACTTTGGTGTGTGCTTGGGCTGAGCTTGAGCTTTACACGTGCAGAGGCTTCTCTTGGAGTTAAACGTCAAGTTGTAATGTGTTTTTGGCGTTTAACTCTGGTTTGTGACGTGTTTCTGGCGTTTGACTCCAGAATGCAGCATGGAACTGGCGTTGAACGCCAGTTTGCATTGTCTATGCTCGAAAAAAGTATGGACCATTATATATTTCTAGAAAGCTCTAGATGTCTACTTTCCAACTCCGTTGAGAGCGCGCCATTTAGAGTTCTGTAGCTCCAGAAAATCTATTTCGAGTGCAGGGAGGTCAGAATCCAACAGCATCAGCAGTCCTTTTTCAGCCTGAATTAGATTTTTGCTCAGGTCCCTCAATTTCAGCCAGAAAATACCTGAAATCACAGAAAAACACACAAACTCATAGTAAAGTTCAGAATTTGAATTTTGCATAAAAATTAATGAAAACATCCCTAAAAGTAGCTAGATCTTACTAGAAACTACCTAAAAATAATGCCAAAAAGTGTATAAATTATCCGCTCATCACAACACCAAACTTAAATTGTTGCTTGTCCCCAAGCAACTGAAAATCAATTAGGATAAAAAGAAGAGAATATACTATAAATCTCAAAACATCAATGAAGATTAGTTCTAACTAGATGAGCGGGACTTGTAGCTTTTTGCTTCTGAACAGTTTTGGCATCTCACTTTATCCTTTGAAGTTTAGAATGATTGGCATCTATAGGAACTCAGAGTTCAGATAGTGTTATTGGTTCTCCTAGTTCATTATGTTGATTCTTGAACATAGCTACTTTTATGAGTCTTGGCCGTGGCCCTAAGCACTTTGTTTTCCAGTATTACCACTGGATACATAAATGTCACAGACACATGACTGGGTGAACCTTTTCAGATTGTGACTCAGCTTTGCTAAAGTCCCCAGTTAGAGGTGTCCAGAGCTCTTAAGCACACTCTTTTGCTTTGGATCACGACTTTAACCACTCAATCTCAAGCTTTTCACTTGGACCTGCATGCCACAAGCACATGGTTAGGGACATCTTGATTTAGCCGCATTTAGGCCTAGATTTATTTCCTTGGGCCCTCCTATCCATTGATGCTTAAAGCCTTGGATCCTTTTTACCCTTGTCTTTTGGTTTTAAGGGCTATTGGCTTTTTCTGCTTGCTTTTTCTTTTTTTTCTTTTCTTTTTTTCGCCACTTTTTTTTCTTTTTTTTGCAAGCTTCTTCTTTTTCACTGCTTTTTCTTGTATCGAGAATCAATTTTATGATTTTTTAGATTATCAATAACATTTCTCTTGTTCATCATTCTTTCAAGAGCCAACAATTTTTAACATTCATAAACGACAAGATCAAAAATATGCACTGTTCAAGCATTCATTCAGAAAACAAAAAGTATTGTCACCATATCAATATAATTAAACTAATTTCAAGGATAAATTTGAAACTCATGTACTTCTTGTTCTTTTGTATTAAAAACATTTTTCATTTAAGAAAGGTGAATGATTCATGGAATTATTCATAGCCTTAAGACATAGTTGTTAAATACTAATGATCATGTAGTAAAGACACAAACATAGACAAACATATAGCATAAAAATCGAAAAACAGAGAAATAAGAACAAGGAATGAGTCCACCTTAGTGATGGTGGCGTCTTCTTCTTGAAGGACCAATGATGTCCTTGAGCTCCTCTATGTCTCTTCCTTGCCTTTGTTGCTCTTCCCTCATAGCACTTTGATCTTCTCTAATCTCATGGAGAATGATGGAGTGCTCTTGGTGCTCCACCTTTAATTGGTCCATGTTATAACTCAAGTCTTCTAGAGAAGTGTTGAGTTGTTCCCAATAGTTGTTTGTGGAAAGTGCATCCCTTGAGGCATCTCAGGGATTTCTTGATGATGAGCTTCCTCATGCGTCTCTTGAGATCCATGGATGGTCTCTCTTGATTGCTCCATCCTTTTCTTAGTGATGGGCTTGTCCTCTTCAATGAGGATGTCTCCTTCTATGACAACTCCATCTGAGTAGCATAGATGGCAAATAAAATGAGGAAAAGCTAGCTTTGCCAAGGTGGAGGGCTTTTCGGCTACTTTGTAGAGTTCTAGAGAGATGACTTCATGAACTTCTACTTCCTCTCCAATCATGATGCTATAGATCATGATGGCCAGATCCACAGTTACTTCGGATTGGTTGCTAGTGGGGATGATGGAGCGTTGGATGAATTCCAACCATCCTCTAGCCACAGGCTTAAGGTCCAATATTCTCAATTGAACCGACTTGCCTTTAGAGTCTCTTTTCCATTGAGCTCCTTCAACACATATGTCCATAAGGACTTGGTCAAACCTTTGATCAAAGTTAACCCTTCTAGTGTAGGGGCATGCGTTTTCTTGCATTATAAGCAAGTTGAACGCCAACCTTATATTTTTCGAACTGATATCTAAGTATTTCCCCCAAACTATTGTAAGATAATTCTTTGGATTCGGGTTCATACTTTGATCATGGTTCCTAGTGATCCATGCATTAGCATAGAACTCTTGGACCATTAATATTCCGACTTGTTGAATGGGGTTGGTTAGAACTTCCCAACCTCTTCTTTGGATCTTATGTCGGATCTCCGGATACTCATTTTTCTTGAGCATAAAAAGGACCTCAGGGATCACCTTCTTCTTGGCCATAACTTCATAGAAGTGGTCTTGATAGACCTTTGAGATGAATCTCTCCATCTCCCATGACTCGGAGGTGGAATCTTTTGTCTTCGCTTTCCTCTTTCTAGATGTTTTTCCGGCCTTAGGTGCCATAGATGGTTATGGAAAAACAAAAAAGCTATGCTTTTACCACACCAAACTTAGAATGTTGCTCGCCCTCGAGCAAAGAAAAGAAAGAGTAGAAGAAGAAGAAGAAGATATGAAGGAGAGGGAGAGGGGTGTGTATTCAGCCAAGGGGGAGAAGAGAGGGTTGTGATGTGTGAAAATGAAGAATGATAGAGGGGTTTATATAGTGGAAAGAGAGGGTAGTAGGTTCGGTCATTAGGGTGGGTTTGGGTGGGAAAGGGAGTGGATGGATGTGAGTGGTGAAGAGGTGATGGGGAAGAGAGATTGAGGTGATTGGTAAAGGGTTTTTGGGGAAGAGTGTTATTGGAAAGGGAGAAGGTGAGTTGAGGTAGGTGGGAATCCTGTGGGGTCCACAGATCCTGAGGTGATCCTGTGGGGTCCACAGATCCTGAGGTGTCAAGGATTTAACATCCCTGCACCAATTAGGCTTGTAAAACACCATCTGAGTGCAATCCTGGCGTTTAACGCTAGACTGCAGCATGTTTCTGGCGTTAAACGCCACTTCCATGCTTGTTTTGGGCGTTCAACGCCAGTCTGCAGCATGTTTCTGGCGTTGAATGCCAGTTCCATGCTTGTTTCTGGCGTTTAACGCCAGCTCTCCTCAGGGTGTAATCCTGGCGTTTAAACGCCAGACTGCTGCTTGTTTCTGGCGTTCAACGCCATATTCATGCTCTGTTCTGGCGTTGAACGCCAGCCAGATGCTCCTTACTAGCGTTTAAACGCAAGTAAACTCTTCCTCCAGGGTGTGCTGTTTCTTCTGCTGTTTTTGATTCTTTTTTTAATTTAAGTATTTGTTTTATGACTCCACATGATCATGATCCTAATAAGACATAAAAGAAAAATAAAAATATAGATAAATAAAAATTGGGTTGCCTCCCAATAAACGCTTCTTTAATGTCAATAGCTTGACAGTGAGCTCTCATGGAGCTTCACATATGTTCAGAGCATTGTTGGGACCTCCCAACACCAAACTTAGAGTTTGATTGTGGGGGCTCTGTTTGACTCTGTATTGAGAGAAGCTTATCGTGCCTCTTTTTCATGTTTGCAGAGGGATACCCTTGGGATTTAAACACAAGGTAGTCCCCATTCAATTGAAGGACTAATTCTCCTCTGTTAACATCAATCACAGATCCGGCTGTGGCTAGGAAGGGTCTTCCAAGGATGATGCATTCATCCTCTTCCTTCCTAGTGTCTAGGATTATGAAATCAGCAGGGATGTAAAGGCCTTTAACCTTTACTAACATGTCCTCTACCAATCCATAAGCTTGTCTTATTGACTTGTCTGCCATCTGTAATGAGAATGTGGCAGCCTATACCTCAAAGATTCCCAGTTTCTCCATTACAGAGAGTGGCATAAGATTTATACCTGACCCCAAGTCACACAGAGCCTTCTCAAAGGTCATGGTGCCCATGGTACAGGGTATTAAGAATTTACCAGGATCTTGTTTCTTTTGAGGCAAAGTTTGCTGAACCAATATATCTAGTTCACTAATGACCATGGGAGGTTCACCTTCCCAAGTCTCATTACCAAACAACTTGGCATTCAGCTTCATGATGGCTCCTAGATATTGAGCAACTTGCTCTCCAGTTACATCTTCATTCTCTTCAGAGGAAGAATAGCTTTCAGAGCTCATGAATGGCAGAAGGAGGTTTAATGGAATCTCTATGGTCTCTATGTGAGCCTCAGATTCCTCTAGGTCCTCAATAGGGAACTCCTTCTTGTCTGGGAGACGTCCCATGAGGTCTTCCTTATTTGGATTCACGTCCTTCCCTTCCTCTCTAGGTTCGGCCATTTTGATTATGTCTACGGCCTTGCACTCTCTTTTTGGATTCTCTTCAGTATTGCTTGGGAGAGTACTAGGAGGAGTTTTAGTGGTTTTCTTACTCAGCTGGCCCACTTGTGCCTCCAAATTTCTGATGGATAACCTTGTTTCACTCATGAAACTTAAAGTGACCTTAGACAGATAAGAGACTATGTTTGCTAAGCTAGAGGAGCTCTGCTCAGAATGCTCTGTCTGTTGCTGAGAAGATGATGGAAAAGGCTTATTATTGCTAAGCCTTTTTCTTCCACCATTATTAAAGCCTTGTTGGGGCTTTTGTTGATCCTTCCATGAGAAGTTTGGATGATTTCTCCATGAAGAATTATAGGTGTTCCCATAGGGTTCACCCATGTAATTTACCTCTGCCATTGCAGGGTTCTCAGGATCATAAGCTTCTTCTTCAGAAGATGACTCTTTAGTACCGTTGGACGCATTTTGCCATCCATTCAGACTTTGAGAAATCATGTTGACTTGCTGAGTCAACATTTTGTTCTGAGCCAATATGGCATTCAGAGCATCAATTTCAGGAACTTCCTTCCTCTGAGGCGTTCCATTACTCACAGAATTCCTCTCAGAAGTGTACATGAATTGGTTATTTGCAACCATGTCAATGAGTTCTTGAGCTTCTGTAGGCATTTTCTTTAGGTGAATGGATCCATATGCAGAATGATCCAGTGACTTCTTAGAGAACTCAGATAGACCATAATAGAATATATCCAAAATGGTCCACTCTGAAAGCATGTCAGAAGGACACCTTTTGGTTATCTGCTTGTATCTTTCCCAAACTTCATAGAGGGATTCACCATCTTTTTGTTTGAAGGTCTAAACACCCACTCTAAGCTTGCTCAGCTTTTGAGGAGGAAAGAACTTAGCCAAGAAGGCCGTGACCAGCTTATCCCAAGAGTCCAGGCTATCTTTAGGTTGAGAGTCCAACCATGTTCTAGCCCTGTCTCTTACAGTAAAAGGGAAAAGCATAAGCCTGTAGATTTCAGGATCTACTTCATTAGTCTTAACAGTCTCACAGATATACAAGAATTCAGTTAAAATTTGATAGGGATCTTCTGATGGAAGTCCATGGAACTTGCAGTTCTGTTGCATTAGAGCAACTAGTTGAGGCTTCAACTCAAAATTGTTTGCTCCAATGGTAGTGATTGAGATGCTTCTTCCATCAAATTTAGAAGTAGGTGTAGTATAATCACCAAGCATCCTCCTTGCATTATTATTTTCGGCTGCCATCTCTTCTTCCTTTTCAAAAATTTCTGTAAGGTTGTCTCTGGATTGTTGTAATTTAGCTTCTCTTAATTTCCTCTTCAGAGTCCTTTCAGGTTCAGGATCTGCTTCAACAAGAATATTCTTGTCCTTGCTCCTGCTCATATAAAAAAGAAGGGAATAAAAAATAATGATAGGGATCCTCTTTACCACAGTAGATAGATTCCTTTATGTTAGTAGAAGAATAAAAGAATAGAAGAGGGAAAAGGTAAGAATCCAAACACTAGGGGGAAGAGTGGGTTTGAATTCTTGAGTGGAAGAGAAGTATTAGTAGATAAATAAATAGAAGGAGATGAGAGAGACAGAATTTTCGAAATTAATTTTGAAAAAGGGTTAGTGATTTTCGAAAATTAGGAGAAGAAATAAAATTAAATTAAAATTTGAAACAATTAGTTAATTAAAAGAATTTTGAAAAGTGGGAGGTAATTTTCGAAAATTAGAGAGAGGAAAGTAGTTAGGTGGTTTTGAAAAAGATAAGAAATAGTAAACAAACAAAAAGTCAACTAGTTAGTTGAAAAAGATTTGAAATTCAATTTTTGAAAAGATAGGAAGTTAAAAAGAATTTTTGAAATCAATTTTGAAAAAGATATGATTTGAAAAAGATATGATTAAAAAGATATGATTGAAAAGCTATTTTGAAAAAGATTTGATTTTTAAAATTAAAATTGATTACTTGACTAACAAGAAACTAAAAGATATGACTCTAGAATTTAAAGATTAAACCTTTCTTAACAAGAAAGTAACAAACTTCAAATTTTTGAATCAATCACATTAATTGTTAGTAAAGTTTTCAAAATTTTGAAATAAAGATATGAAAAATATTTTGAAAATAAATTTTAAAAATTTTTGAAAATAATAAAAATTGAAAAAGATTTGATTTTTGAAAAATATTTTGAAAAGATAAGATTTTTAAAATTGAAAATTTGACTTGACTTATAAGAAATAGCTAAGTTTTAAAATTTTTTGATTAAGTCAACTCAAATTTTCGAAAATTATGAGCAAAATAAGGAAAAGACATTTTTTATTTTTGAATTTTTTTAATGATGAGAGAGAAAACCATAAAAATGACTCACAACATGAAAATTATGAATCAAAACACATGATGCATGCAAGAACACTATGAATGTCAAGATGAACACCAAGAACACTTTGAAGATCAAGATGAATATCAGACTTATTTTTGAAAATTTTCAAGAAAAGAAAAGCATGCAAGACACCAAACTTAGAAATTTTTAATGCTTAGACCCTATGAATGCAAAAATGCATATGAAAAACAACAAAAAACACAAAACAGAAAAATTGAAAGATCAAACAAGAAGACTTATCAAGAACAACTTGAAGATCATGAAGAACACATGCATGAATTTTCGAAAAATACAAAAGTTTTTAAAACATGCAATTGACATCAAACTTAAAAATTGACTCTAGACTCAAACAAGAAACACAAAATATATTTGGTTTTTATGATTTTATTAATTTTTTTTTGTATTTTTCAAAAATAATCTTTAGAAAAACGAAAAAGAGAAAAAAAATTTTTGAAAACTTTTTCTGAAAAGAAAATTACCTAATCTGAGCAACAAGATGAACCGTCAGTTGTCCAAACTCGAACAATCCCCGGCAACGGTGCCAAAAACTTGGTACACGAAATTGTGATCATCAACAATGGCGCCAAAAACTTGGTAGCGCTCTCAAACGTGAATCACACTTTGTCACAACTCCGCACAACTAAGCAGCAAATGCACTGGGTCGTCCAAGTAATACCTTACGTGAGTAAGGGTCGATCCCACGGAGATTGTTGGTATGAAGCAAGCTATGGTCATCTTATAAATCTCAGTTAGGCAGATTATAAATGGTTATAAAGGTTTCAAAACTAATAATAAATAAAGCATAAAATAAAATAGAGATACTTATGTAATTCAATGGTGGGAATTTTAGATAAGTGCATAGAGATGCTCGTTCCTGTTGAATCTCTGCTTTCCTACTGCTTTCATCCAATTCTTCATACTCCTTTCCATGGCAAGCTATTTGTAGGGCATCACCGTTGTCAATGGCTACTTCCCATCCATTGATTCTTTTACGTCTGTCACTACGGCCAACAATCGTGAGTTTGAAGCTCGTCACAGTCATTCAATCCCTGAATCCTACTCAGAATACCACAGACAAGGTTTAGACTTTCCAGATTCTCAAGAATGGCCGCCAAAGGGTTCTAGCTTATACCACAAAGATTCTGATTAAGGAACCCAAGAGATATGCGCTCGGTCTAAGGTAGAATGGAAGTGGTTGTCAGTCACGCATTCATAAGGATGGATGATGATGAGTGTCACGGATCATCACATCCATCAGGTTGAAGTGCAACAAATATCTTAGAACAAGAATAAGCTGAATTGAATAGAAAATAGTAGTAATTGCATCAAAACTCGAGGTACAGCAAAGCTCCACACCCTTAATCTATGGTGTGTAGAAACTCCACCGTTGAAAATACATAAGTGATGGTTCAGGCATGGCCGAGAGGCCAGCCTCCAAAACGTGATCAATAGTCTCCTAAGAAGAACAACAGATTAAAATTGAGACCAAAGATGTGGTCCAAAGACACCTAGTACATTAGTAAAAAGTTCTATTTATACTAAACTAGCTACTAGGGTTTTACAGAAATAAGTCTAAATGCAGAAATCCACTTCTGGGGCCCATTTTGGTGTGTGCTTGGGCTGAGCTTGAGCTTTACACGTGCAGAGGCTTCTCTTGGAGTTAAACATCAAGTTATAACGTATTTTTGGCATTTAACTCTGGTTTGTGACGTGTTTCTGGCATTTGACTCCAGAATGCAGCATGGAACTGGCGTTGAACGCCAGTTTGCGTCTTCTAAGCTCGACCAAAGTATGGACCATTACATATTGCTGGAAAGCTCTGGATGTCTACTTTCCAACACCGTTAAGAGAGCGCCATTTAGAGTTCTGTAGCTCCAGAAAATCTATTTCGAGTGTAGGGAGGTCAGAATCCAACAGCATCAGCAGTCCTTTTTCAGCCTGAATCAGATTTTTGCTCAGGTCCCTCAATTTCAGCCAGAAAATTCCTGAAATCATAGAAAAAATATACAAACTCATAGTAAAGTCCAAAAATGTGAATTTTGCATAAAAACTAATAAAAACATCCCTAAAAGTAGCTAGATCCTACTAGAAACTACCTAAAAACAATGCCAAAAAGCGTATAAATTATCCGCTCATCAATCTTCAAGCCAACAATCCATGTCAACAACTTTGAGTTGAAACCTCCACTCATCACACTAGTCTAGAATAACTGCTCATATGGAGGAGGTGCTCAAGAAGATCCAAATCAACATCTCAACACATTCTTGAGGATATGTGATACTGTAAAGTCCAATGGTGTACACCCTAACACCTTCAAACTACTTCTGTTCCCTTTCTCACTCAGAGATAAGGCAACAAGGTGGTTAGAATCATTTCCCAAGGAGAGCCTAACCACATGGGAGGATGTTGTGAACAAGTTTCTAGCGAGATTTTACCCTCCACAGAGGATCAATAGGCTAAGAGCTGAGGTGCAAACCTTCAGAGAGCTAGATGGTGAAACACTCTATAAGGCTTGGCAGAGGATCAAAGATCTAACAAGGAAATGCCCACCGGATATGTTTAATGAGTGGGTCCAGCTCCACATCTTCTATGAAGGATTGATCTATGAATCGAAGAAGGCTGTGGACCACTCTTCAGAGGGTTCACTCAACAAGAAGAAGACCATTGAGGAAGCCATAGATGTCATTGAAACTATAGCTGAGAATGACTACTTCTATGCTTCAGAAAGAGGCCAAAATAAGGGGGTGCTAGAACTCAATTCTATGGATGCCCTGTTGGTACAAAACAAGGCAATTGCAGCACAATTGGTAGCCTTAACGAAGAAAATGGAAAATAATCAAGTTGTAGTTGTCCAAGCTCAAGCACCACCCCAAGAAGAAAATGAACCAGAAATTGAATGTGAGCAAGCAAACTATGTGCATAACTCCTCTCGACCACTATATGACCTTAACTCTAAGACATATAACGTAGGATGGAAGAACCACCCAAATTTTGGGTGGGGGAGCCAACAAAATCACAACCAAGAGCACAACAAACCATACCAAGCCAATCAATACCAGAATCATAACTCCAACCATTAGTCAAATAACAACAGACCTTTCCACAATCCACCTCACACATCATATCCTTTCAACCAGCAAACACACCACCATCAAGACACAATAACCCCAACCTCACAACCATGTGAAATCAAGGGTAACTTTGAGAGAGTAGAGGCCGCAATAGCACAACTATCATCACAGCTCACAGGAGCCATTTCCACCCTCTTGGAAAGGCAAGCACAAGCTGAAAAGAAGATAGATGCCAACCAAGAAGAATATAGGTCGAATTTGAAGAACCAAGGTGCGACAATCTCAAAGCTGGAAGCACAAGTGGGGTTCTTATCCAAGCAAATCCCAATGCCTACACACACATTTCCAAGTGACACCATGGCCAACCCAAGAGGGGAATGCAAGGCCATCACACTTAGAAGTGAAAAAGTGATAGAAGAAGCCACCCAAAACCAGGAAAACCACGAAGAAGAAGCTGTAAAAAAGCCTAAAAAAAGGAAGAATGAAGAGGCCCCTAGCCTGACTTCACCAAAGCCAATCTTGAAGCCTTATGTACCAAAGGCACCATACCCACAAAGGCTAAGGAAGGATGGGAAGGACAACCAATTCTCCAGATTTTTGGAAATCTTTAAAAAGCTCCAAATCAACATATCATTTGCTGAAGCATTAGAGCAAATGCCTCTCTATGCAAAGTTCTTGAAGGAGCTCATGACAAGAAAAAGAAACTAGGGAGAAAAGGAGACTGTAGTCCTAACTGAGGAATGTAGTGCCATCATACAAAAGAAACTCCCCCAGAAAATGAAAGACCCAGGAAGTTTCCAAATCCCCTGCATCATAGGGGATATCACTTTTGAAAAGGCCTTGTGTGACTCGGGGGCTAGCATCAATATCATGTCCTTGAACATGATGAGAAGGATGAGAATTAAGGAAGCCAAACCAACAAGAATGGCACTCTAACTAGCTGACAGAACATTCAAGTTTCCACATGGAGTGCTGGAAGATTTATTGGTGAAGGTGGGAGAATTCATCTTCCCAGCTGACTTTGTTGTGCTGGATATGGAAGAAGAGGCAAACACTTCAATTATCCTAGGAAGTCCATTCCTAGCTACTGCTGGAGCCATCATTGATGTGCATAATGGAGAACTAGTCTTGAGATTACATGAGAAAAAGATGGTCTTCAATGTCTTCAAGGCAATGAGTTATCCCAAGGAAGCAATAGGAGAATGCATGATGGTGGACACCATAGAACAAATAGTCCAAGGAGTTTTGGAGGAAGAGCAATATGAAGGAAATATGGGATTGGAGCAACAAGAACCACGTGAGGAACCACCACAAGGAACCATAGAAAGTTCAATCATAACAAACCACAAAAACAACAATGAAAAAGAGGCACCGAAACTAGAGCTAAAAACCTACCTCCAAGCTTGAAATATGCCTATCTAGGTAACAACAACACCAACTCAGTGATCATCAACTCAAGCTTGAGCAAGGAGCAAGAAGAGGAGCTCATCCAAGTGCTGAAACAACACAAGGATGCTATAGGCTGGACACTCACAGACCTAAAAGGGATCAGCCTTTCAATGTGTATGCATAAGATCCTACTTGAGGAGGGTGCCAAGCCCTCAAGACAACAACAAAGAAGGTTGAATCCAATCATGAATAAGGTAGTCCAGAAGGAAGTGTTGAAGTTGTGGCAAGCTGGGGTGATCTATCCCATCTCAGACAGCCCTTGGGTGAGCCCGGTACAAGTAGTTCCAAAGAAAGGAGGAATCACTGTTGTACCAAATGAGAAGAATAAGCTGATACCAACAAGAACAGTGACCGGTTGGCGCATGTGCATCGACTACAGGAAGCTCAATGAAGCCACCAGGAAGGACCACTTCCCCCTACCATTCAAGGACCAAATGCTTGAGAGGCTGGCTGGACATGAATACTACTGCTTTCTTGACAGTTATTCGGGTTACAACCAAATAGTTGTAAACCCAAAAGACCAAGAAAAAACCCCATTTACTTGTCCATATGGTGTTTTTGCTTACAGGAGGATGCCCTTTTGGACTGTGCAATGCACTTGCAATATTCCAAAGGTGCATGCTCTCTATATTTTTGGATATGATTGAAAGGTTCATCAAGGTGTTTATGGATGACTTCTCTGTATTTGGTAACACATATTCTGATTGCTTGCATCACTTATCCCTGGTGCTAAAGAGATGCCAAGAGACTAACCTTATTTTAAACTGGAAAAAATGACATTTCATGGTTACAGAAGGAGTGGTCCTTGGTCATAAAATTTAAAAGAAGGGCATAGAAGTAGACAGGGCAAAGGTAGAGGTGATTGAAAAGTTACCTCCACCTTGCAATGTCAAAGCAATCAGAAGCTTTTTGGGACACGCTGGTTTTTATAGGAGGTTTATTAGAGACTTCTCTAAGGTTGCCAAGCCATTGAGCAACCTACTTGTCTCTAATGTGCCTTTTGTTTTTGATAATGAATGCATGTTAGCCTTTGAGGAGCTTAAGAACAAACTTTCCTCTGCACCTATCACAGCACCACCATGTTGGGATCTACCATTTGAGTTGATGTGTGATGCATCAGATTTTTCTGTGGGTGCTATTTTAGGACAGAGGAAGGATAAATTGGTGCATGTCATTTATTATGCCAGCAAGGTCCTTAATGAAAATCAAAGGAACTACACCACTACAGAGAAGGAATTACTTGCCATTGTCTTTGCTTTTGATAAATTTAGATCATATCTCATTGGTTCTAAAGTAATTGTATTTACTGATCATGCAGCACTCAAATACTTGCTTACAAAACAAGAATCCAAGCCAAGGCTAATAAGATGGATCCTGCTCCAAGAGTTTGACATCGAAATTAAGAATAGGAGTGGAGCAGAGAACAAAGTTGTTAACCACCTCTCAAGGATCCTACAAGAGGAAGAAGGAGCACACCATCTTGCAGTGAATGAAAGCTTCCCGGATGAGCAATTGATGATGATACAAGAGACCAATTGGTTTGCTGACATAGCCAATTTCAAGGCCAGTGGGGAACTACCAACTAACATCAACAAACATATGAAGAGAAAGGTCAATAAAGATGCCAGATACTATATCTGTGATGAGCCATACTTGTTCAAAAAGTGTGCTGATGGGATCTTGAGGAGGTGTATATCCCATGGAGAAGGACAAGAGGTACTTTGGCAAAGTCATGGATCTGCATATGGAGGCCACTTTAGTGGAGAAAGAACATCAGCCAAGGTGCTCCAATGTGGATTCTACTGGCCAAGTATTTTCAAGGATGCAAACGACTTGGTGTCAAGGTGTGATGAATGCCAGAGGGCTGGCAATATACCCAGGAATAATGAGATGCCACAGAGATTTATAATGGAGCTAGAACTATTCGATGGATGTGGATTAACTTCTTGGGGCCTTTCCCATCCTCCTACTCAAATAGTTATATACTTGTTGCTGTAGATTATGTGTTAAAGTGGGTGGAGGCTATTGCCACCACCATAAATGACAACAAGGTTGTAATGAGCTTCTTAAGAAAGAACATCTTCAGCAGGTTCGGAGTTCCCAGAGCACTCATTAGTGATGGAGGGACACATTACTGCAATAAATAATTGGAAGCACTCCATCTTAGATATGGAGTTAAACACAAGGTGGCAACCCCTTATCATCCATAGACCAACAAGCAAGCAGAGATTTCCAACAAGTAGCTAAAAAGGATCCTCAAAAAAACTGTTGGAAGCTCAAGGAAGGACTGGTCTAAGAAACTAAATGATGCCTTATGCGCCTACAGGACAGCCTTCAAAACCCCCATTGGGATGTCACCATACCAACTAGTATTTGGCAAGGCTTGCCACTTGCCAGTTGAACTGGAGCATAGAGTCTTCTGGGCTCTAAAACTACCGAATTTTGATGAGCAAGCTGCTGGAGAAAAGAGGCTGAGGCAACTCAACGCACTGGAAGAATTTAGGAACCAAGAATATGAAAATGCAAAGATCTACAAAGAGAACACAAAAAAATGGCATGATCAAAAGATAGCAAAGAGGGAGTTCACTGAAGGACAAAAGGTGTTATTGTACAATTCTAGACTTAGGTTCTTCCCTGGGAAGCTTAAGTCTAGATGCTCTGGACCCTTCACCATCATCAAAGTGTACCCCTATGGTCAAGTGGGGCTCATGGAGGACAAAACACAGAGAACCTTAACTGCAAATGGCCATAGACTCAAGCATTACCTGGGGGACTCACTGGATGAAAGAAGAGTGAGCTACCACCTCAACTAAAAAAGGAAGAACATCAAGCTAGTGACGATAAAGAAGTGCTGGTTGGGAGGCAACCCAACACTTTATATCCTTTTGATTTATTGCTTTATTAGAAGTAGATTGTAAATATTAGCTTAGGAAGTTAATTTCAGTTTTGATAGTTAAGATGGATTTGTGAGTTAAATTGTGTGCTATTTTTTTTTGGAAGTGCAGCTAGATGAAAGCATTTACTAATGGTGATGAGTGATTAGGCTAAGAACTAGCTAAAAAGTTAAGTTTGGTGTGGCCACTCACCAACTTGATCTAGGCTTACAAGCATTTGGATAAATTAAATTTTTAAGGAGTAAGCCCAGAGATTAAGTTTGGTGTGGCCACTACCGTACGAGAATCAATCAGCAAGCCCAATACTACTCAAATTGGAAGCATTGAATACATTGGTGGAGGCTTGAATGAGGATTTTATTGTGTTCAGGGGAGATTAGACACAACGAATGTGAAAGGATTGAAATTATTTCTTCTCCATGAACACATTAAAAACCCAATGATGAACCCAATTTATTGCGTGCGCGTATGCGTGCTAGGAGTTGCGCTGGAGGCTTTTGGTGGACGAAATTGTGATCATCAATATTGTATTCTTTGTTGTTGTATGGAATAATTATAATGGCTCTTTGCTATGTGTGGACACAACTCCGTTCAACTAACCAGCAAGTGTACTGTGTTGTCCAAGTAATAAACCTTACGTGAGTAAGGGTCGATCCCACAGAGATTGTTGGTATGAAGCAAGCTATGGTCATCTTGTAAATCTCAGTCAGTCGGATAATAATTGATTATGGATTTTCGAATACTAATAAATAATAAACAGAAAATAAAGATAATTAAAATAGGATAGAAATACTTATGTAAATTAATGGTGGGAATTTCAGATAGGCGTATGGAGATACTGTGCCCTTTCTTTTTCTACTTTCCTACTTCTTCCTTCCAGTTCTTTCATTCCTTCCTATGGCAAGCTGTATGTAGGGCATCACCATTGTCAATGGCTACATCCCATCCTCTCAGTGAAAAAGGTCCAAATGCTCTGTCACAGCACGGCTAATCATCTGTCGGTTCTCAATCAGGTTGGAATAGAATCCCTTGATTCTTTTGCGTCTGTCACTAACGCCCAGCTTTCAGGAGTTTGAAGCTCGTCACAGTCATTCAATCCCAGAATCCTACTCGGAATACCACAGACAAGGTTTACACTTTCCAGATTCTCATGAATGCCGCCATCAATCTAGCTTATACCACGAAGATTCTGTTTAAGGAATCTAAGAGATACGCGCCCGGGCTAAGGTAGAACGGAAGTCGTTGTCAATCACGCGCGTTCATAGGTGAGAATGATGATGAGTGTCACGGATCATCACATTCATCAAGTTGAAGTGCAACAAATATCTTAGAATAGGAATAAAGAGAATTGAATAGGATATAGTAGTAATTGCATTAAAACTTGAGGTACAGCAGAGCTTCACACCCTTAATCTATGGTGTGTAGAAACTCCACCGTTGAAAATACATAAGTGAATGGTTCAGGCATGGCCGAATGGCCAGCCCCCCAAAACGTGATCAATAGTCTCCTAAGATGAAGAATAAAACAAAACTGAGACCAAAGATGTCTAATACAATAGTAAATTATCCTATTTATACTAGACTAGCTACTAGGGTTTACATGAGTAAGTAATTGATGCATAAATCCACTTCTGGGGCCCACTTGGTGTGTGTTTAGGCTGAGCATGATCTATCCACGAGCTGAGGCTTCTTTTGGAGTTGAATACCAAGTTGTAACGTGTTTTGGGCGTTCAACTCCGGGCCGTGACGTGTTTCTGGCGTTTTACTCCAGACAGCAACATAGAACTGGCATTGAGCGCCAGTTTACGTCATCAATTCTCGAATAAAGTATGGACTATTATATATTGCGGGAAAGCTCTGGATGTCTACGTTCAAACGCCGTTGAGAGCGCACCATTTGAAGTTTTGTAGCTCCAGAAAATCTATTTCGAGTGCAGGGAGGTCAGATTCCAACAACATCAACAGTCCTTTGTCAGCCTCCAATCAGAGTTTTGCTCAAGTCCCTCAGTTTCAGCAAGAAATTACCTGAAATCACAGAAAAACACACAAACTCATAGTAAAGTCCAGAAATGTGAATTTAACATAAAAACTAATGAAAACATCCCTAAAAGTAACTAGATCATACTAAAAACTACCTAAAAACAATGCCAAAAAGCGTATAAATTATCCGCTCATCACAATACCAAACTTAAATTGTTGCTTGTCCCCAAGCAACTGAAAATCAAATAGGATAAAAAGAAGAGAATATACTATAAATTCCAAAATATCAATGAATATTAATTCTAATTAGATGAGCGGGAGTTGTAGCTTTTTGCTTCTGAACAGTTTTGGCATCTCACTTTTTCCTTTGAAGTTTAGAATGATTGGCTTCTCTAGGAAATTAGAATTTCAGATAGTGTTATTGACTTTCCTAGTTAAGTATGTTGATTCTTGAACACAGCTACATATGAGTCTTGGCCGTGGCCCTAAGCACTTTGTTTTCCAGTATTACCACCGGATACATAAATGCCATAGACACATGACTGGGTGAACATTTTCAGATTGTGACTCAGCTTTGCTAGAGTCCCCAGTTAGAGGTGTCCAGAGCTCTTAAGCACACTCTTTTTGCTTTGGATCATGACTTTAACCACTCAGTCTCAAGCTTTTCACTTGGACCTTCATGACACAAGCACATGGTTAGGGACAGCTTAATTCAGCCGCTTAGGCCTGGATTTTATTTCCTTGGGCCCTCCTATCCATTGATGCTCAAAGCCTTGGATCCTTTTTACCCTTGCCTTTTGGTTTTAAGGGCTATTGGCTTTTTCTGCTTGCTTTTTCTTTTTCTTTCTATTTTTTTCGCCATTAAATATAATTTTTTTTCACAAGCTTTTGCTTTTTTCACTGCTTTTTCTTGCTTCAAGAATCAATTTTATGATTTTTCAGATCATCAATAACATTTCTCTTATTCATCATTCTTTCAAGAGCCAACAATTTTAAAATTCGTAAACAACAAGATCAAAAATATGCACTGTTCAAGCATTCATTCAGAAAACAAAAAGTATTGTCACCACATCAATATAATTAAACTAAATTCATGGATAAATTCGGAATTCATGTACTTCTTGTTCTTTTGAATTAAAACATTTTTCATTTAAGAGAGGTGAAGGATTAATGGAATTATTCATAACTTTAAGACATAGTTACTAAACACTAATGATCATGAAGTAGAGACACAAAACATAGATAAACATATAATATAAAAACCGAACAGCAGAAAAAAAAATAAGAACAAGGAATGAATCCACTTTAGTGAGGGTGGCACCTTCTTGAAGGACCAATGGTGCTTTTTGAGCTCCTCTATGTTTCTTCCTTGCCTCAACAAGAGTGCCTTTTCCTTTATTCTTGCTCATATAAAAGAGAAGAGAAAGAGAAAAGGAAGAAGAATCCTCTATATATGGACAAAGAGGATCCTTATTATTAGTAGAAGAAGAAAGGGATAAGGGTTAGGAAGAGGGGATAAGAACTTGGTGGATGGATCCCAACACAAGGGTAAGGATAGGGGAAGTGATCTGAGATGAAGAAAGGTGAAGAGAAATGTTAGTAAATAAATAAATAAATAGAAGGAGAGGAGAGATAGAATTCGAAAATTAATTTTAAAAAGAAGTTAATAATTTTGAAAATTAGAGATAAGATAGAATTAAAATTAAAATTTAAAATAATTAATTAATTAAAAAGAATTTTTGAAAAAGGATGAGATATTTTCGAAAATTGAAGAGGAAAAAGTAGTTAGGTGGTTTTGAAAAAGATAAGAAACAAACAAAAAGTTAATTAGTTAGTTGAAAAAGATATTAAAATCAAATTTGAAAAGATAAGAAGATAAGAAGTTAGATAAGATATTTTGAAATCAAATTTTTGAAAAAGATAAAATTTTGAAAAAGATATGATAAAAGATAAGATAAAAAGATATGATAAAAAGATAAGGTTTTTAAGAAAAAGATATTTTGAAAAAGATCTAATTTTCAAAATTAAAATTGATTACTTGACTAACAAGAAACTAAAAGATAAGATTCTAGAATTTAAAGATTGAACCTTCCTTAACAAGAAAGTAACAAACTTCAAATTTTTGAATCAATCACATTAATTGTTAGTAAAATTTCAAATTTTTTTTTAAAAGATAAGAAAAAGATTTTGAAAATAAATTTTTAAAATTTCAAAAATTACAAAAAAATGAAAAAGATGTGATTTTTGAAAAAGATTTTGAAAAGATAAGATTTTTAAAATTGAAAATTTGACTTGACTTATAAGAAACAACTAATTTTTAAAAATTTTTGACCAAGTCAACCCAAAATTTCGAAAATTTGGAGGGAAATAAGGAAAATATATTTTTTTGATTTTTGAATTTTTAATGAGGAGAGAGAAAAATACAAACATGACCCAAAACATAAAAATTTTGGATCAAAACACAAGATGCATGCAAGAACACTATGAATGTCAACATGAACACCAAGAACACTTTGAAGATCATGATGAACATCAAGCACATAATTTTGAAAAATTTTTGATGCAAAGAAAACATGCAAGACACCAAACTTAGAAATCTTTAATGCATGGATTCTAACAAACGAAAAATGCATATGAAAAACAACAAAAGATGCAAAACAAGAAAACATCAAGATCAAACAAGAAGACTTACCAAGAACAACTTGAAGATCACAAAGAACACCATGAATGCATGAATTTTCGAAAAATGCATAATAATTATTTTTAAAACATGCAATTGACACCAAACTTAAAAGTTGACTCAAGACTCAAACAAGAAACACAAAATATTTTTGGCTTTTATGATATTATGATTTTTTGGTATTTTCTTTATTTATTTTCGAAAAAAAAAGAAAAAAAATTTTTGAAAAATTTTTGAAACAAAACAAAAAGAAAATTACCTAATCTGAGCAACAAGATGAACCGTCAGTTGTCCATACTCGAACAATTCCCCGGCAACGGCGCCAAAAACTTGGTGGACGAAATTGTGATCATCAATGTTTTATTCTTTGTTGTTGTATGGAATAATTATAATGGTTGTTTGCTATGTGTGGACACAACTCCGTTCAACTAACCAGCAAGTGTACTGGGTCGTCCAAGTAATAAACCTTACGAGAGTAAGGGTCGATCCACAGAGATTGTTGGTATGAAGCAAGCTATGGTCATCTTGTAAATCTCAGTCAGTCGGATAATAATTGATTATGGATTTTTGAATAATAATAAATAATAAACAGAAAATAAAGATAATTAAAATAGGATAGAAATACTTATGTAAATTAATGGTGGTAATTTCAGATAGGCGTATGGAGATACTGTGCCCTTTCTTTTTCTACGTTCCTACTTCTTCCTTCCAGTTCTTTCATTCCTTCCTATGGCAAGCTGTATGTAGGGCATCACTGTTGTCAATGGCTACATCCCATCCTCTCAGTGAAAAAGGTCCAAATGCTCTGTCACAGCACGGCTAATCATCAGTCGGTTATCAATCAGGTTGGAATAGAATCCCTTGATTCTTTTGCGTCTGTCACTAACGCCTAGCCTTCAGGAGTTTGAAGCTCGTCACAGTCATTCAATCCCAGAATCCTACTCGGAATACCACAGACAAGGTTTAGACCTTTTGGATTCTCATGAATTCCGCCATCAAACTAGCTTATACCACGAAGATTCTGTTTAAGGAATCTAAGAGATACACGACCGGCCTAAGGTAGAACGGAAGTGGTTGTCAATCACGCGCGTTCATAGGTGAGAATGATGATGAGTGTCACGGATCATCACATTCATCAAGTTGAAGTGCAACGAATATCTTAGAATATGAATAAAGATAATTGAATAGGAAATAGTAGTAATTGCATTAAAACTTGAGGTACAGCAGAGCTCCACACCCTTAATCTATGGTGTGTAGAAACTCCACCGTTGAAAATACATAAGTGAATGGTTCAGGCATGGCCGAATGGCCAGCCCTCCAAAACGTGATCAATAGTCTCCTAAGATGAAGAATAAAACAAAACTGAAATAGGTAAGTAATTGATGCATAAATTCACTTCCGGGGCCCATTTGGTGTATGTTTGGGCTGAGCTTAGTCTATCCACGAGTTGAGGCTTTTATTGGAGTTGAACGCCAAGTTGTAACGTGTTTTGGGCGTTCAACTCCGGGCCGTGACGTGTTTCTGGCGTTTTACTCCAGACAGCAACATAGAACTGGCGTTGAGCGCCAGTTTACGTCGTCAATTCCCGAATAAAGTATGGAGTATTATATTTTTCTGGAAAGCTCTAGATGTCTACTTTCAAACTCCGTTGAGAGCGCGCCATTTGGAGTTCTGTAGCTCCAGAAAATCTATTTCGAGTGCAGGAAGGTCAGATTCCAACAGCATCAGCAGTTCTTTGTCAGCCTCCTATCAGAGTTTTGCTCAAGTCCCTCAATTTCAGCTAGAAATTACCTGAAATCACAGAAAAATACACAAACTCATAGTAAAGTCCAGAAATGTGAATTTAACATAAAAACTAATGAAAACATCCCTAAAAGTAACTAGATCATACTAAAAACTACCTAAAAATAATGCCAAAAAACGTATAAATTATCCGCTAATCAGCTTGATTTTGGGCCAGAGTTGGCACAACTCTCGGGGCATTGGCCTGGAAGTCGCATCATTGGATCGGCACGCACGCGGCTTGTGCGCGAGCGCACGAATTCTCTTACAAACAAATGGGCGCGCAGGCGCACAGTGCGCGTTCGCGCGATGGGTGTTGGGCCAGAAGCTTAGTACTAGCTCGAGGGAGGCTTAACACTCTGGAAAGTATATGGGCTGGTGCCATCAGCCTAGGGACGCATACGCGGTAATTGCGCGTCCGCGTGCTTTCCCTTAAAGGTGTATAGACGCGCACGCATGTTGTGCGTGTCCGCGTGGGATGAGTTGGGCTAAGAGCACAATGTTTGCATAAGAGAGGCCCAACTCTCTGGAAAATGTGTGGGTTGTATCCGCTCATGGGCGCGTGCGCGTACAACGTGCGCTCGCGCCATTCCCTTTTTTTTAATCTGCTAAAAAGCAGAAAAATTCCCAAGAGCTCCCTATAATGCCTGTAACTTTTTATTCACTCAAAACCATACAATTCACAAAAAATGCAATTTGATTTATTCATCTACTACTAAGCACAACATACATGTGACTATGCTAACAATCAATTTATTAAGGCAACTAAAATGAAATGGGGAACTACCTACAATGGTAGCTCAAATCACTTATTAATGAAATCTACAAGAGAGTGGAAAGAATATACCATGGTGGGGTGTCTCCCACCTAGCACTTTTAGTTAAAGTCCTTAAGTTGGACATTTGGGAAGCTCATCGTCATGGCGGCTTATGCTTGTACTCATCCTTGAATCTCCAAGGATCTTTGCTTCTCAATTGGTTGATAGAATTTCCAACCATCTTCACCAAGCTTGGATAGAGTTCTACCCAAGATATGAGTTCCCATAGTTGGTCTTCATTCTTTGATCTGGGATCCCATATCTTATTTTCGCACCCGTCCGTGAGTTGAGTTTCATGATTTTTCCGTACGGGTGGTTGATATAAGGGCGGTTGACACATAGAATTCTCTTTAGTCCACCAATTCTTCCTTCTAGACCCATACAAAGTGGTTCTTATCCCATCATAATCCCTATACCTTAAAGCTTTGACCTTAATGAGCCTAATACCAAATTTCTGACCACTACACAACTCGTTCTTACTTTTAATTCCACAAAGAGCTCTAAGTTGTCCATCCGTTTCAATCAAACCATATTCAAGTGAGAAAGTAAAGCTTAGGAATAAGAATTTTACCCACTTGAATGTTGTGTTGGATAGTGACTTGGGAAGGAAGACCTCCCCACACTTAGACAATGCAAGGTCTACTTTCTTGTGCTCTTCTTTGTGTATTTCCACCTCTTTGTGAGCTTCCTCAATTTCAACCTTTCCCCTTTTATCACATGGCTTGGTGTTGTCTTCAAGAACTTTGATTTCTTGCCTAATGGGAGGTGATTCAATTTTGGATAGGAATTCATTGATGAATAAATCAATTTCTTGATCAACCTCTTCATATTCTTCAATTTCAATATACACCATGCCAACTTTTTCCTCTTGGTAGCTTTCTTTCGATTCACTCTCTTTCTCATTGCTCACCAAAGGTATGGGAGGTTGTGCACACTCTTCTATAATTTCAACTCCATGTCCAATGGGAGAGGATTCGATTGTAGATAGAAATTTATCAATGATTGAATCCATCTCTTGATAAACCTCTTCCAAGTCTCCAATGACGATATGCCTTAGAGATTGCGCACCCTCTTCAACACCAATATTAAGCTTCTTGGGAAAGTGCTCCAAGGTGCTACATTCCCTTGGACTTTTAACATCTCCTAAATCTTCAACCACCTCTTCCTTTTCTTCAATGATCATAGGCTCCTCCAATTGTTCCAACACAAAATTCGACTCCTCCTTCTCCACCAGATTTTCCAATTTCTCCTTCATGCTTTGCTCTTCTTTTGACCTTTCACATGTGGTCACGGAAGTACCTTGAGTCTTCAAACATTGGTGGGCTAAAGTGTGCACCAACTTGGTCAAATTGGTCACAAACTCAAGTGTATCCCGCTTCATGGCTTCTTGTCCTTGGAGTAACAAAGTGAGAGGATCGTCTATTGGGGCTTGAGGTGAGTAGGAAGGTTCAATTTTTTGGAGAGAGGGTTCATGGTAGGAAGGTGGTTCTTCTTGGTAAGGGTATGGAGATGGTGAGTATTGAGGTGATTCATGGTAGTAATCTTGATAGTGTTGTGGTGGTTCTATAGGTTCTTGCTCATAATGGTCATAAGAATATGGTATGGGTGATTGGTCATATGGTGGATATGGATTATAGGAAGGTGCTTGGTATGGAAAGGCTTGTGAGTATGGTTGAGGTTCATGTTGAGGATAAGAGTCATAGGCATATGATGGTGGTGATTGATTGTCACAAAAAGATTCACCATAGCCATTGAATTGACATGCATTAGGATGGTGATTATACCTATGAGTGTCCGGAGGTTGTTTCCAATAGGAGTGATCAATTCCTTGAGGTTCCTCCCATCTTTGTTGGTTCCATCCATAATGAGTGTCATCATTGAAGTGTACATTTCCTACAACACAATTAGGACCAAACTCATAGCCAAAGTGAGAATTCATAGTGGAAAAACAAAATAGAACTAACAAAATCTAGTAAACAAGCAAAAGACAAACTATTTACACTATTCACATCAATAACCAATAACATAACACCATTGCAATTCCCCAGCAACGGCGCCATTTTGATGATTGGATTTTTGACGGTTTAGAATTTCACCAATGAAGTCTCGTTGTAAAGTATAATCTCTAAACCAACAATAATCCTTTCATACAAAAAGTTGTTTGTCACAAGTACAAACCCCTAAAATCTATAAACCAAAGTATTTAAACCTCAGGTCGTCTCTCAAAGGACTTGCAGGGTAGTGTTCTTGTTATTGGTTATAGACTTGTTTATTTTAGGGTTTTAGATGAGAAACATGAATAGTAAATGGTAATGAAATTTTATTAACAAAATGGTCTTGGCAAGGTTTGATGGTCAAGGACTTATATCATTATCACTAATCACAATTATGATAGTTGCAAGGATCAATCTCACTAAGTCATCCTCTAACTAATAGCAAAGGAAAGTCAAGTGAGTTATATCAATCCAAATCCATAAATCCTAGCTTTCCACTAATTGAATTAATGAAGGCTAGAGTTAATGGCTATCAACTATCAATCACATGGATATTAGCAACTCAAGAGTTCCTAAGTTATCTTTCCAAGCCAAGAACATAAAATTCTACTCTAACATCCTTCCAAGCATTCCATCAAACACTTGAAAGGTACAAAAGAAAAGTATAGTAAATCACAACAAGAATGAATTCTAACAACAATTGAATGTAAAGAATTAATAACAACAATCAAGGAAATCATAATTATCATGAATTACCTCAAATTTCATTATTGAAAGAAAACAAAAGAACAAAAATAGATCCACAACAAAGTGAAGAATTACAAGAATTGAAATACAAAACTAGAGAGAAGGAGAGTAGAGGAGTAAGAATTGATAGAGGAAAAGTAAATCAAAGCATGAATTAGAATTAGATCTAAGAGGAGAGATTAACCTAAACCTAATCCTAATTCTAGAGAGAAGTGAGAGCTTCTCTCTCTAGAAACTACTTCTAAACTAATCCTAATGTGTATGAATGCTAAGTTGCCCCATTCCCCTTCAATCATTGGTCCTTTAAAGCACTTTGGCGCCAAAATTGGTTGTAACTGGGCCCCACGACTTCCCCGAAATTGTTGGGCACATTTTCTAATTAAAAGTCACGTGCGGCCTTTGGCGCGGACGCACACGATACGTGTACGCGTCCCTAGCCAATATCGCAATGTGTGCGCGAGCGCCTTGTGTGCGTGCGCGTCCTTGGCCGAGATCAATTCTTTGGCTTTTTGTGCTTCTTTCCACTTGCATGCTTCCTTCCTTGCTCCTTTGATCCATGCCTAGCCTATTTTAACCTGAGATTACTAGCAAACACATCAAGGCATCTTATGGAATCAAGGTTGAATTAAAATTACCAATTTAAAGGCTTAAAAAAACATGTTTTTATATTCAAGCACAAATACGGGAGAGATCACAAAACTATGCTAATTCATTGGTTAAATGTGAGAGAAGGTTATCAAAATGCTCTAAATTCAACACAAGATAAATCCTAAAAATGGGGTTTATCAGCCAACAAGGTCCTTAATGAGAATCAAAGGAACTACACCACTACAGAGAAGGAATTACTTGCCATTGTCTTTGATTTTGATAAATTTAGATCATATCTCATTGGTTCTAAAGTAATTGTATTCACTGATCATGCAGTACTCAAATACTTGCTTACCAAACAAGAGTCCAAGCCAAGGCTAATAAGATGGATCCTGCTACTCCAAGAGTTTAACATCGAAATTAAGGATAGGAGTGGAGCAGGGAACAAAGTTGCTGACTACCTCTCAAGGATCCTACAAGAAGAAGAAGGAGCACACCATCTTTCAGTGACTGAAAGCTTCCCGGATGAGCAATTGATGATGGTACAAGAGACCCCTTGGTTTGCTAACATAGCCAATTTCAAGGCCATTGGGGAACTACCAACCAACATCAACAAACACATAAGGAGAAAGCTAATCAAAGATGCCAAGTACTATATCGGGGATGAGCCATATTTGTTCAAAAAGTGTACTGATGGGATCTTGAAGAGGTGTATATCCCATGGGGAAGGACAAGAGGTGCTTTGGCAATGTCATGGATCTGCATATGGAGTCCACCTTAGTGGAGAAAGAACAGCAGCCAAGGTGCTCCAATGTGGATTCTACTGACCAAGCATTTTCAAGGTTGCAAATAACTTGGTGTCAAGGTGTGATGAATGCCAAAGGGTTGGCAATCTACCCAGATAGCAAGGATTTACAAAGAGAACACAAAAAGATGGCATGATCAAAAGATAGCAAGGAGGGAGTTCACTGAAGGACAAAAGGTGTTATTGTACAATTCTAGACTTAGGTTCTTCCCTGGGAAGCTTAAGTCTAGATGATCTGGACCCTTCACCATCATCAAAGTGTACCCCTATGGTCAAGTAGAGCTCATGGAGGACAAAACACAGAGAACCTTCACTGCAAATGGCCATAGACTCAAGCATTACCTGGGGGACTCACTGGATGAAAGGAGAGTGAGCTACCACCTCAACTGAAAAAGGAAGAACGTCAAGCTAGTGACGATAAAGAAGTGCTAGTTGGGAGGCAAACCAACACTTTATATCCTTTTGATTTATTGATTTATTAGAAGTAGATTGTGAATATTAGCTTAGGAAGTTAATTTCAGTTTTGATAGTTAAGATAGCTTTGTGAGTTAATTTGTCTCCTATTTTTGGAAGTGCAGCTGGATGAAAGCATTTACTAATGATGATGAGTGATTGGGCTAAGAACTAGCTAAAAAGCTAAGTTTGGTGTGGCCACTCACCAACTTGATCTAGGTTTACAACCATTTGGATAAATTAAATTTTTAAGGAGTAAGCCCAGAGATTAAGTTTGTTGTGGCCACTACCATACGAGAATCAATCAGCAAGCCCAATACCACTCAATTTGGAAGCATTTAATACATTGGTAGAGGCTTGAATGAGAATTTTAATGTGTTCAGGGGAGATTAGAAGCAAAGAATGTGAAAGGATTGGAATTACTTCTTCCCCATGAACACATTAAAAACCCAATGATGAACCCAATTTATTGAGATGCAAATGAATTAAGTTTGGTGTCCTAAGGGACACTCATCAGTTGCAACTCCATTCACTAGCATTGAAAAGGAATGTGGAGGATCATTTTGTCATTACTTATGGGGTTTTCGGTTTCTTTTTTTCTGGAGATTGAATGGGGCCTACTTGATAGATAACAAGGAGGTCAAAGTGTACTTACACTTTGGAACTCAACATATTCAGAGGACACAGTGGAATAAGGGTTGGTGCCTCTTCCCACGCTAGGCGCCACTCCCCAAGTGAAAAACATTGAATTCCCTTCTTTTCCCACCATTCGAACCACACCCTTCACCCCTATAAATCCCCTACCCTTCCCATTCCCTCCCACTTCAGAAACCATTCCATACACAAAACAAACTCACAGAGACCTTTCTTTTTTTTCTCATTCTTCTTTCTCTCTATCTTTCTACTTAATAGGGACAATCAAGTGCTAAGTTTGGTGTTAGGGCAAAACTTTGTTTTTCTTGTGTTTCTTTGTAACACTCCATTAATATCTCAGAACCCTCAAACACCCTCTCTCTCTACCCAATGGCACCACCAAGATCCTCAACATCAAAGATAAGAAAGACCAAAGAACCAACCTCAGGTTCCTCAAGCTCAAACTTTAATGAGTGCAAATTCCTCTCAGCATTCAATCGAAATCAATTCTATGGTTAGGTGAGTGAGAGGGAGATCATCCCAGAGGTCGGCTTCCAACTAGAAAGGAATGAGCACCTTGAGATCAACATTGAGATCAACAACAGAGGCTGGGCACTCTTCTGTAACCCACCAAAGAAAGTGGTGGAAGGAGTGGTAAGGGAGTTTTATGCCAATGCCGTGCCACAGCCAGGGCAAACTTATGGGTATACTAGCTATGTGAGGGGGAAGTCTATTGACTATAGTCCCTCTAACATAGAAAGGGTGCTGATGGTGAAAATGATCAACTCCACTCGGAGTTATGAGGTGAGGATTAAGCAACCAGACCTAGGATTTGATGAAATCCTGAATGAAATCTGTGTACTAAATGTACAGTGGATCAATAACAAAGACGAAAAATCCAACTAGCTGAGGAGAAGGGACTTGAGCCCCCAAGCTAGGGGGTGGTTAGACTTTGTGAGAAGATCTTTGATCCCTACATCAAACACATCTGAGGTGACCAAGGAGAGGGCTGTACTTATATACAGTATAATGAAGGGAGAGGACATGAATGTTGGGGAGTTGATTGCCAACAACATCAACAAGATACTAAAAATCACTAACGAGAGTACAAGATTGGCATTCCCTAGCATCATACAAGAGCTATGTGATGACGCTGGAGTTGAGAAGGTGATTGATGAGGTGTTGGTGAAGCAAGATAAGCCTATAACTGCCAAGACGATGGCTAAGGTGTTGGTCGTCAATCCACTTCAAAGGGCTAGAGAGCATAGAGCTTATGCTCATGTGCCACAACCATAACAACGAGAGGAAGAAGAGGCAGAGGATCAACCACAATTTCTGGCACTTCAACCACCACCATACCAACAATACCAACAATTTCCTGAAGGAATGAACTGGGAGCAGCTGCAAGGAGACATGCACCAAATGAAGGGAGATCTGCATCAATTGAGGGAATATGTCAACCAATTTCAAAGTAGCCAAAGGGCGAAATGGAACCAAGTGAATGAGAAAATACACAACCTCCAAGGAAGTTTTGAGCAAGCAAGGAAGGAGTAGCAAGAGGAGTTCGATTGGGGTGAGGTGCAAAGTGCACTTAACAAGGTGGTGGAGCAAAACAAATGGCAGCAGAAGAACCTTGCTGAGTTTGGGCATCTCTATGATGCCCGAACCATTTCAAGGAGACAATATGATAGCAACACACAAGCAAAGCTGAATCACTTGTGTAATGCTGTGGCCGCCATCAACCCCGGATACCCAACTTTCATGCAAGGGCTAGAAGAATTGAGTGCTAAACAAAAGGAGATCCTAGCTAAGCATAAGGAGGATGAAAGGAATTATATGGTAAGGCTGCGTTTCTGGAAGTCCAATGACAAGAAAGCACAAGAAGGATCCTCCAAAAAGGATGGAGATGACTCCTCCCCCTCCAAGAAGAAGGACAAAGGCAAGGGGCTAATGAACTAAAGAAGCTGCATAAGGTTGTTGAGTTCCATGGTTGACATTTCCCTGATTTTTGAATTCTATTTAAGTTTTTATCTGTTTACTTTATGTTTGAAAATAATTGATAATTTTAGGATAGTTATATTCTATTTTGCTTGAAGTCTTTTGTGAGTCCTTTGATATGCAAGAAAGAAAATGCAATGATAACTGTAGTCTTTATTTTCATCAATAAAATAGAGTTTGTCTCCATAAGAGTTGTTGTGAGTGTGAACAAGAGTAAATGAAACTAAGACCAAGAAAGCTTATTCAAAAGAACTAAGGAACAAAAGACTAAGTGAAGAACCTTGAATGAAGTGAAAACAAAACAATGAGTCATGAAAAGTAACTAGTCCTAGAAGGCATGACAAGTAGAAGTTGAGGGGTGTTCCTTGAATATCTATAGAACCAAGAAGTAGTAAGCAACAAAGACCCAAGGCTCTGAGCATCAACTACTATGGAGGGAAGAGAAACATTGAAAAACTCAAAAAGAGTTAGAAATCCTAGTAGATGCTTGTGGTGAAGATGTGTCCAGAAGAAGCCTGGGCAAGTAAATTCTCAGGGGTGTTTCAACACTTAGAACCCTAAAGCCAATTGGCTTGGGAGTGTTGATTGAAATCCCAACTAAAGGTTGTCTTGAGACAAAACACTTGGAGTCGTGGTTAATAAACAGAAAAGAAGCACAAAAGAGGAAAAAAAAGAGTTAACCCTTACTACTTCAAGGTGGCAATCAATGAAAAGGACCCCTAAGACACATACTTGGAAAAACCCTTAAGGATCTAGGAGCTCTTTGTGATATTCAAAGCATTCATACATGTGTTGAGCACTTAGTCCAATTCCTAGTTATATTGCATCCATTCAAGGTCAAGTCTCAATTCACCAAAAAGACCACTCACATTGATTTGCTTGGGACAAGCAAAGCTTAAGTTTGGTGTTGTGATGACTTACTTCATCTACCCTTTTTCTTTCATAAAAAGGACCATAAAAGAGGCATAATCTCATTTGATCATTGCAATTCATGCCTTAATTGATGAATATCATAGTACATTTCTTTAAAATGAGTTTGTGCTGGATTTCAGGTGAAGAAGACATCAAAAATGGGAAAGAAAATAACAAAACAAGTGGGGCGTGTGAAGCAGGCGTGCCACTTGGAACAAACGCCACAAAAATGTATTGGCGTGGCATGCCAGAAGCTGGGCATGGCATGTTGGTACAATATTCCAGAGAGCAAAAATGAAGACCATCAAAGGGGCGTGGCACGCCAATTCGTTAGTAAAAAAACCATCACTATGGCGTGCCACTTTGTGTCGAAGGCGTGGCACGCCAGCCCCAGAGTTCACTTGGGCGTGCCACTTGAGGACCAAGGCATGGCACGCCAAGATTATGAGACCCACAATTGGACGGGCGTGCCACTTGAGTAACAAGGCGTGGCACGCCAGTGAAAAAGGAGACAATACAAAAGCTGGGCGTGCCAGTTGGTATCGAAGGCGTGGCACGCCAGGTCAAGAAGTCCCACTAAGGTGTGCCACTTGAGTGATGAGGTGTGGCACACCAGCACCTAAGGAGGCCAAATAAAGCTGGGCGTGCCACTTAGTATCGAAGGCGTGGCACGCCATCTCAATTATCTCACCTTGGCATGCCTCTTAAACATCCAGGTGTAGCACGCCAACCTCTGGGATCATGGCAAATGAATAGGGGTGGCAGGAGTACCCGAACCCACGGGTCCAACCCTAACAGAGAAGAGGTCACCTCTTCCTCTTCAGCCGCAACCCTCTTTCTCTCCCGCCGAGCCAATCACCGCCGCGACGCTACCTTCCTCCGAGCCCCTCGCCCACTTCCTCTTCCTCTTTAGCCTCAACCCTCTTCCTTTCCCGCTGAGCCAATCACCGTCACGACGCTACCTTCCTCCGAGCCCGTCGCCCACTTCCTCTTCCTCTTCAGCTACAACCCTCTTCCTCTCTCACCGAGCCTCTCACCGCCGCGAGGCTACTATCCTCTGAGCCCCTCGCCGAGTCTTCATCTGCTGAACAGTGAACCCCTCGCTGTGTCACTACGCTGCCGTCCTGCGCTACCGAACCTCTGCGCTACCCTCTTTGTCGCCGTCTTCCTCCTCTAGTAACTGGTAAGTTTCCCCTTTCTCTATCTCATGCTCTCTCTGCTGCCATATCTTAAAGCTTGAGTGCATTAATATTGTCATATCTTAGTGAGGTTATGTAACTATGTTTCTGTTCAGGTCTTGCATCACATGTATGTTCATTTGTAGGAACAATTTCAGTTTATGGGGCCGATTTTGTCACAGGATTAACTGTTCAAAAGAATAAACACTGTTTGGAGAAAATTGAGATCTTAAATCTCATAATATATTCCATATCGTTATAAGTTTTTAAAGATACACCTGTTGTCCCACCTGTGTTAGAAATAATTTTCATATATGATGTGTTTGGCTTGACTCTTCAGCAGTTTTTATGTCTTGAGTTTGGACATAATTTCAATATATGCAACCAATTTGCACACTTGGGCTGCGTTTGGTATTGAGACAGAGCATGAGAGAGAAACAAAAATGTGTTTGATGCTAGAGACATGTACAGAATAGTATTCTGTAGTGCACAAACTTCATTTATTTTCTGTCCTAAAAACTGAATACGAAGGGAAGACATTTTTTGTATCTCTCAATATTTATATTTGTGTCCTATTTTAGTTACCAAACACAACCTTGATGAATTCATCCTTGATTCACACTGCATTATAACCATTAATTCATCCTGGGTTAGTATATGGTTTTATTGCTGTTGTAGAGTATTATTCTTCTTTTTCATTCCTTTGAAGTCATATATTCAACCTGTGCAGAATACTTCGAAGTCATATATTCTTCTTGTATTATTGTGATTAATTGAACATTCAATTTGATAACAAATATAAAAGAGTAAGTTGTACCGGAACTTAAAAAGATTCAATAGCTGTAACTGTTTTTGGATATTTCTGATGAATTATTTGGTTGATAAATGAAAAACCATAAGTGGAATAATTCAAAGGGATTCAGATTTTTAATGTTTTAGTGATGTGAACATAATTAAGGACTAGATACCTATATAGCACTGGAATGTTCATATTAACCTATCATGTCATGAGTTATGATAACTTAATCCACAGCTATGACAATTTGCCAATTCTTAAATTTTGTTTTGTGTTTTTTTTTAATTGTTTTCTCTTGTTCATATTTCGTCTTAATTGTTTTTTTCAGGAGGATCCATATTTCATTCTTTTTCTCTCAAAAGCTGCTCTCTCTTATCCTATTATTTGTACTCTAATTCTATTTCCCTGTTGATTCTTGGACTTGTGTACTTGAACCTGGATTCATCAGATTCTTCAGCTTCTCTAGATTCTGTTTAATTATATTTATCAATACAGTATATGTTTTATTAGTAGAGGATGTTTCTTTTTCTGCATGTGTATTTCTCTTCAAGCAATTTAGTTTGAGTGAATTAGATATCAAGCTATGTTGAGTATTACTTTCTTTCTTTTGTTTGAGCAAGTGATGGGAATTGTACCTATTTGGTATGCTTGATATTGATCTGATCATATCTTATTGTTGCCATGTTCTGCAACAAATTAGAATTTAGATATTGAAATTCTGCTTGTCACCCTTGTGTTATTACTAATTTTACCTATATTAGATTTGTCATAATATAAAGCATGCTTTCCCAGTGACATTTATTTGTGGACAAGAATTTGTTACTAATTTATATGCTTTGTGTTTTTAATGTAGGTTTGTTAAGGTAATTTTATGGATAGCAATGCTAGAGAAGATACACAAAGCAATAATGTTGCTCCGACCGATAATAAAATTGAAGTTGAGAGTAATATTAATCCAACTTTGGAAACTCCACAAGCAACGGATAATAATGCCTCGAATCCAAAAGGATCAACTCCTGTTGAAGGTGACAATAAGGCTAATGTTAAGAGTGCTTATTGGGAGTATTTTGATCGTTTAAAAGTTGAAGGTGAATGGAAGGCAAAATGCAAATTTTGCAAGAGTGTGCTTAATGCAAATCCGAAGAATGGTACCAAGTCACTGAGAAATCATGTGGACCGATATTATAAGAGAATAAAAGTGGCGACCTCAAGGCAATCATCAATTGTTGAATCTCTAGAAAAACAAGCACAAGTGCAAAAAGTAAACGAGGATGGCTTTCTGTTTGACCATTCAAAGACAAGAAAGTGTGTCGCCGAAATGATTGTCCTGCATGAGTATCCTTTGAGTTGTGTGGACCACCATGGACTGAGGCGAGCATTTGCATCAATGCAACCAACATTTAAAATGCCTAGTGGTAACACGATTAGGAAAGACATCTTGAAGATGTTTGGGGATGAGAAGCTGAAGCCAACTCTTCAACTAGATGAAAATGATAGTAGAGTTGCGATAACTAGCGACATGTGGACTTCCAATCAAGAAAAGGGTTACATGGTTGTCACAGCTCACTATATCGATAGTTCGTGAAAGTTGCGAATGCGCCTATTGAGGTACTTCAAAAATTTCGTAAACTTTTATACATTGTATTGTCTTTGTATGTTGAGCTTCGTCAATCTAAAATGCATGCATGTTTGTTTTATTTTTCAACTTTTGTTATGTTCCTTGTCTCCATACAAGTGAAGTTCTTACTCAAACATTGATGAAAATATTGTTAGAATGGAACGTTGATAGAAAACAGTCTACTGTTACATTGGATAATTGTTCCACTAATGATGCTATGATAGATAAACTATTGGGGCATCTAGATTCTTCATTCTTGATGTTGGGGGATAAATTGTTGTATATGCGTTGTTGTGCTCATATATTAAATTTGATTGTCAAGGATGGTTTGAGTATAGTGAAGGAAAGTATTGAAAAGATTCGTAGTAGTGTATTGTATTGGACTGTAACGCAGAAAAGGAACGAAACTTTTGTGAGTTGGTGTGCTAAAACAGCGATTCTATTTACTAAGAAATTGGTTCTTGATTGTCCGACTAGGTGGAACTCAACTTATTTGATGTTAAAAACTGCATTGTTATATAAATCTGTCTTTCCTAGGTTAAGGTAGAAAGAACCCCAATATAAAATTGTTCCAAGTAATGAGGAATGGGAACTTGCCAAGGAAATATGTGATAGATTGAAGTTGTTTTATGATGTTACTCAGCTGTTTTCTGGTTCTGAATTTCCAGCGGCCAATCTTTACTTTACTTTGGTTTGTAAAATAAAAGTCTCATTGGATGAATGGCAACTTTCTAGTAATTCTTTAATTGCTAATATGGCATCTAGCATGAAGAAGAAATTTGAGAAGTATTGGGATGAGATTCATGGCATTATGGGTGTTGCTGCTATTTTAGATCCTAGGTACAAGATGGTTGGAGTTGAGTTTTAATTTGAAAAAATGTATCCAGATCCAATAGAATGTTCCAAGCAAGTTGATAGAATTCATCATTTGTGTAATGTGTTGGTTAATGAATACAATAAAAAAATGAGTTCTGAAGTGTCACATGTTGGTACAAAGGAAGTTGATGAAAGTGGAAATACAAGCATATTTGGGGGTGATGATTATATGGTGTATCTTAAAAGAAGAAAAATGACAAGGAGTTCATGTGTAAATGTTGAGTTTGATCATTATCTTGAGGAGGAAATTCATCCTCCAAATGATCCTAACTTTAATGTTTTGAAATGGTGGAAGAATAATCAAATGAAATTTAAAGTTTTGGCAAAAATAGCCAAGGATATATATGCCATTCCAGTATCCACTGTTGCTTCTGAATCTGCTTTTAGTACAAGTGGTCGTGTAATCTCTCCTTATCGCGGAAAGCTCAAAGAAAGCATAATTGAAGCTTTGATGTGTGGCCAAAGTTTGTTGTGGGCAGCTTTAGGGAATATAGGTGATATATTACTTAATATTTATTTATGTTAATTTTTTACATCATAGTAATTAATATATTAATTGCTATCTCTTTTGATTTTTAGGTTTGAAGCTTGATCTTCAAAACTTTAATGATGATGAAGATGTGGAAAGTGATCAAGAATAAGGATTGAAGACTTTTTTATATTTTAATAATGTAATTTCTTTATGTTTGTATTTTAATTTAGTGTTTTGACATTCTATGAACTCTTTTTTAATTTTAAGTTATTTGACATTGTATAAATCTTATGTTTGTATTTTAATTCAGTTATGAATTTTAAGTTTGTATTAGTGGGGTACAAGGAGGGCGGGGCGGGGTCGGGTAGGACAAAAACCTGCCCCTACCCGCCCCATTGCCATCGCTACAAATGAAGGGCGTGACACGCTAGTCTCATGGCATGGCACGCTGGTAGTGTTTTCCAGAGGAGGAATTAAAGGGCCAGTGAACTCAGGCGTGCCACTTGAGAAATGAGGCGTGGCACGCCAGCAAGAAGATGAAGCAAATGAAGGGCGTGACACGCCAGTCTCATGGCGTGGCATGCTGGTAGTATTTTCTAGAGAGGAAGAAGAGAAACCAATGAACTCAGGCGTGCTACTTGGATGATGAGGCGTGGCACGCCGGCAAGGGGTGAAGCTTTAAGAAGGGCATGGCACGCCAGACCCTGGACGTGCCACACTGGTACAAATTTCCAAAACCATAGAGATAAGGAAGATGACCTTGTGCGTGCCACTTTGGCTCGAAGGCGTGGCACGCCAGGTTACCTGGCCATTTAAAATGTCTTGGGCATGCCACTTAGGCTCGAAGGCATGGCACGCCAGGGGTAATACAGAGGACGGCGTTCCACTTGAATGGAGAGGCGTGGCACGCCAAATCAGAAACAGAAAGAGCGTGACATGCCAGATAAGCGCCAGTCACATGCTAGCTGGAAGATCATGTTTGTTGAGTTTCTTTTCCCTCCAAATTGTAATTTTCTTTTCACTTTTGTAATTTTCTTTTATTTTCTAGATCTAGGAGTAGTATAAATACCCTTGGAAGTATTGGAAAAGGGGTTAGCAAGTCACAGAGTTTAGTTTTGGGATTTCACTTTTTAGTTTTCACACTTCATCTCTTCCATCTGTTGTACTTTTTCTCTCTGAGCTATGAGTAGCTAAATTCCCTCTCATTTAGAGAGGGAGCTCTATTGTACTTGATGGATTAATGATAGTGAATTTCTTCTTCTATTCATCTTCTCTTTGATTTGCTAGAAGGAATTTCAATTTTCATGCTTAGTGTTCAATTAACTTCGAAAAGAGATTGAATGCAAAATGGGTTTCATGGGAACCTTGGAAAAGAAAACATGAAACCATGCTAGAAATCCCTTCTCACACTTGAGTAGAATCTGGGTTTTGGTGTTTGGATATGGTGACATACAATCCTCCCTCTACGTGGACCTATGATGATATGTGGTATAATTAGGGACCAGGCATATCTCTCTTCATGAGCAATTAGACCAAGGAATTGGCTATTGATAAAGATCTGAGAGATTGAGTCACCAAGGGATTGGGGCTCAATCAATCATGATTTCCAAGAGGTCAATAAGTTACATGATTGAAGAGGATATGAGCTGGATTTAATCCAAAGAGACAATATCTCCTGATCTCAATAAATTCCCCCATTCTTATCTCTCCCATTCTTTTATAGCTTTACTTACATTCTGCAAAATCCCATTCCCCTTTACATTCCTGTTATTTCCATTTCTCTATTTTATTGCTTTCTTTTATTGCTTTGCCATTTATAATTCTGCACTTACAACTTATTCTGTTGAGCTTGACTAATTCACCAATCAATTAAAATTGCTCAAATCTACCAATCTCTGTGGATACGATCCCACTCCACTGTAGGTTAATACTTGACGATAATTTTGGTGCGCTTGCCAAGAGCGGATTCATCAATATTATTGGGAAAGGGTAGTGAATTCCAAATCAAAGTATTGGTAGGATTAATACTTGACGATAATTTTGGTCACTAATTATACCACATGTATTTCAAAATCAAAGTATTAGTAGGATTATATGTCACTATATCCATCCAACCCCCAATTTGGTCCAACATGAGAAAGCATTTCTAGCATGATTTCTTTATTCCTTTTCCAAGGTTCAAAGAAAATCCAAGTATGAGTAGCTTCTTTTCCAAGACAACTACTCAGATTTATGAAGATCGAAAGCTTTCAAGTAAATCAAAGAGAAAGGAATGAAAAAGAAGAATGAAAACTATAATTGATCCATTGAATCACAATAGAGCTCCCTAACCCAATGAAATGGGGTTTAGTTGTTCATAGCTCAATTCCAACAGAAAATGAAAAGGGAAAGAAAGTACATGAACTAGATACAAAATTACAGAGAAAGTCATTCCGGGTTTCACCTTTCAGTCTTCCTAAAAGTGTAAAATTAAAAGTCCCCTAACTAACTTCAATTATATCTATTTATACACTTTCTTCATTCAGTATTCAAGTCTTTGGATGTGGGCTTTGGCCTTTGTTGAAGCTAGTTGAGAGTGGCCTTTAGTAACATTGATGAGGACGTTAGCAAATTATCATTCATACTCTGCATGGGTGCCATTTTGCATTGAAGTTGGAATTGACGTTGGAGTTCACGTTGGGGGTCAACGTTTGAGCAAGAACGTTGGGTCAAACTTTGCAAAATAGTGCTGGGACATTTGCTATTAAGTTTGACCCAACGTTGGACCCAACGTTGGACTCAATGTTGGTGCATCAACATTTGTTTACCCACGCGTGCGCGTTGCCAGACGTACGTGTCACAACAGCGTTTTGCGCATGTGCGTCACTCATGCGTGTGTGCAATTGGCTAAAATACTCATTCACGCGTATGCGTCACTACACATTTTTCCAACTCCAAAAATTGAAAATCATCGAGCACGTTGGAGGTAACGTTGGATTACTAACGTTCCCTCCAAGATTGGCACTTGTTTCCTTCAACATTACCAGCAACGTTGTACCACTAACTTTGGCTCCAACGTTGCACCTTGAGCTCAGTAGTTTAAGGCAAAGTTGGAGGCCAGCTTTGGCTCTAACTATGCACCTTGAATTTCCCTTGGCCAACGTTTGAGGTAGCGTTTGAGGTCTAACTTTGGCTCAAACATTGCCTTCTCTTCCACATTTGAAACAAAGCTAGAGGCCAGCTTTGGCTCCAACTTTGCACCTCTTGAGCATGGACGTTTGAGGCAAAGTTGGAGGCCAGCTTTAGCTCCAACTTTGGCCTCTCCTCCTCTTTATTAACATTCGAAGCAACGTTAGTGAGCCAACTTTGGCCACCAACGTTGCTTCCCTTGCTCCTTTCCATGGCCCTTTTGTTGCTTGTTTGCTTTTCCCTTCCTCAGCTTCTTTTCCACCTATCATCAATCAAATAATTGCATTAAAGTTTGGTATAATCACAAGATGTTTGCATCATTCATTACAAACAAGAAAATATAGCATAAATCTTATGAAATTGCATCAATTTAACCATGCTTGAATGAATCAAGGTATGCATGAAACTTCCATCCAATTACTTACTTATTGCTCAAGAACGTGCACAAAATCTAATGAAAACAAATGAAAAAGGCTTGTGAAACTAGCCTAAGATACCTTGGCATCAGACATAAAGACAGTTGATCATGCACTAGAAACAGACAATAAAACAAAATACATGGAAAATAGAAAAATGACATAGGCAGCAGGGGAGTAAAAGGAACGAATCCACCTTAGTGATGGCGACTACTACAACTTGGTGGACGAAATTGTGATTCATACTTAAATTGTTGTTCGAAATTGATTCCTCGGTAATAGTCCCAAAAACTTGGTGCTCAATACCATGGTCTAAACATAATTTCACAACATCGCTCAACTAACCAGCAAGTGTACTGGGTCATCCAAGTAATAAACCTGACGTGAGTAAGGGTCGATCCCATAGAGATTGTTGGTATGAAGCAGGCTATGGTCATCTTGTAAATCTCAGTCAGGCGGATGATAAATAGTGATAGAGTTTTCGAATAATAATAGTAAATAAACAGAAAATAAAGATAAAAATACTTATGTAGATCATCGATGGGAATTTCAGATAGGCGTATGAAGATGCTGTGCTCCTTCTGAATCTCTGCTTTCCTACTGCCTTCATCCAATCCTTCTTACTCCTTTCCATGGCAAGCTGTATGTAGGGCATCACCGTTGTCAATGGCTACATCCCATCCTCTCAGTGAAAAGGGTCCAAATGCTCTGTCACGGCACGGCTAATCATCTGTCAGTTCTCGATCATGTCGGAATAAAATCTCTTGATTCTTTTGCATTTGCCATCACGCCCAACAATCGCGAGTTTGAAGCTCATCACAGTCATTCAATCCCAGAATCCTACTCAGAATACCACAGACAAGGTTTAGACTTTCCGGATTCTCATGAATGCCGCCATCAATTCTAGCTTATACCACGAAGATTCTGATCTCACAGAATGGAAGGCTCGGTTGTCAGGCGAGGGCAACCATTCGTCGTGCATCAAGAATCCAAGAGATACACACTCTAGCTTTCGCTTGTAGAACGGAAGTGGTTGTCTGGCACGCGTTCATAGGGACGGATGATGATGAGTGTCACAGATCATCACATCCATCAGGTTGAAGTACGAGTAATATCTTAGAACAGAAATAAGATTGAATTTGAATAAAAGATAGTAGTAATTGCATTAAAACTTCGAGGTATAGTAGAGCTCCACACCCTTAATCTATGGTGTGTAGAAAATCCACCTTTGAAAATACATAAGTGATGAAGGTTCAGGCATGGCCGAATGGCCAGCCCCTAAATGTGATCAAAAGACCGAGACCAAAGATGTAACGTGGTCAAAAGACTAGACACCTAGTACAATAGTTAAAAGTTCTATTTATACTAAACTAGCTACTAGGGTTTGTAGAAGTAAGTAATTGATGTAGAGATCCACTTACGGGGCCCACTTGGTGTGTGCTTGGGCTGAGCTTGAGCTTTACGTGCAGAGGCTTCTTTTGGAGTTGAACGCCAAGTTGTAGCGTGTTTTTGGCGTTCAACTCTGGTTCGTGATGTGTTTCTGGCGTTTGACTCCAAAATGCAGCATGGAACTGGCGTTGAGCGCCAGTTTACGTCATCTAATCACGAATAAAGTATGGACTATTATATATTTCTGGAAAGCTCTGGATGTCTACTTTCCAACACCATTGAGAGCGCGCCATTTGAAGTTCTGTAGCTCCAGAAAATTCATTTCAAGTGCAGGGAGATCAGAATCCAACAGCATCAGCAGTCCTTTGTCAGCCTTTTATCAGAGTTTTGCTCAGATCCCTCAATTTCAGCCAAAAAATACCTGAAATCACAGAAAAACACACAAACGCATAGTAAAGTCCAGAAATATGAATTTAGCATAAAAACTAATGAAAACTTCCCTAAAAGTAGCTAGATCCTACTAAAAACTATATAAAAATAATGCCAAAAAGCGTATAAATTATCCGCTCATCACTCCTTCTAGAGGATCCAATGAAGTGCTCGATTTCTTCTATATGACGCCCTTGCCACTGTTGTTCTTTTCTCATGGTTCTTTGTTCTTCCCTCATGGTTCTTTGCTCTTGTCTTATGTCAAGGATGATTACGGAATGCTCTTGATGTCCCATGCTTAGTTGATCCATGCTGGAGCTTAATTCTCCTAGAGAAGTGTGCAACTGGTCTCAATAGCCTTGGGAGAGAAAAATGCATCCCTTAAGGCATCTCAGGGATTTCTTATTGAGGTAGCTCCACATGCTCTTACTGTGGCCTATGTGTTGGCTCTCTAGTTTGCTTCATCTTTCTCTTGGTAATGGGCTTGTCCTCCTCAATAGGAATGTCTCCTTCTATGATAATTCCAGCTGAATTGCATAGGAGACAGATAAGGTGGAGGAATGCCAACCTTGCTAAGGGGGAAGGCTTTTCAGCTTTCTTGTACAACTCTTGAGGTATACCTCATGTACCTCCACCTCACTTCCAATCATGATGCAATGAATCATGATGGCTCTGTCAATGGTCACTTCTGACCGATTGCTAGTAGGGATGATAGAGCGTTGGATGAATTCCAACCATCCTCTAGCTACAGGCTTGAGGTCAAGCCTTTTTTGTTGGATAGGCTTGCCTTGAGCATCCCTCTTCCACTAAGCTCCTTCCATACAAATGTCTGAAAGGACTTGGTCCAGCCTCTGGTTAAAATTGACTCTCCTAGTGTAAGGATGTGGGTCTTCTTGCATCATTGGCAAATGGAGTGCCAACCTTACACTTTCCAGGCTGAAATCCAAGAGATGCCCTCGGACCATGGTATGCCAATTTATGGGACTTGGGTTCACGCTTGTATCATGGTTTTTTGTAACCCATGTATTGGCATAGAAGTCTTGTACCATCAAGATCCCAACTTCTGGGATGGGATTGGTTAGGACTTCCCAACCTCTCCTCTGGATTTCTCTACAGATCTCCAGGTACTCATTCTTTTTTAGGCTAAAGAGGACTTCAGGAATCACCATTTTCTTTGCCACTACTTCATAGAAGTGGTCTTGATGAGCTTTGGTGACAAATCTTTCCATCTCCCATGATTCAGAGGTGGAAGCAACTGCTTTTCCTTTCCTCTTTGTAGAGGATTCTCTGAATTTGGGTGCCATAAGTGTGAATGGAAAGCAAAAAGAAAGGCTTTTCCAACACCAAACTTAAAAGCTTTGCTCGTCCTCGAGCGAAATATGAAGAAAAGAGTAGAAGAAGAAGCGAATTGGTAGAGAAAGGGGGAGAGGAGGATTTGGCCAAGTGGGCTTTAGAATATGAATGGTGTGTGTATGAATGGTAGTAAGAAGGGGTATTTATAGGAGTGGAATAGGGTAGGGTTCAAATGAATGGGCAGGAAATTTTTTTTGCCTTTTTTTTCGCAAGCTTTTGCTTTTTCACTGCTTTTTCTTTCTTCAAGAATCAATTTTCATGATTTTTCAGATTTTCAATAACATTCTCTTTGTTCATCATTCTTTCAAGAGCCAACAATTTTAACATTCATAAACAACAAGATAAAAAATATGCACTGTTCAAGCATTCATTCAGAAAACAAAAAGTATTGTCACCACATCAATATAATTAAACTAAATTCAAGGATAATTTTGAAATTCATGTACTTCTTGTTCTTTTGAATTAGAAACATTTTTCATTTAAGAGAGGTGAAGGATTTATGGAATTTATTCATAGCCTTAAGACATAGTGACTTAATACTAATGATCATGAGGTAGAGACATAAAACATAAACACATATATAGCATAAAAACCGAAAAAACAGAAAAAATAAGAACAATGAATGAGTCCACCTTAGTGATGGTGGCGCTTTCTTCTTGAAGAACCAATGATGTCATTGAGTTCTTCTATGTCTCTTCCTTTCCTTTGTTTCTCCTCCCTCATTGCTTTTTGATCTTCTCTAATTTCATGGAGAATGATGGAGTGCTCTTGATGTTCCACCCTTAATTGATCCATATTGTAACTCAAATCTTCTAGAGAGGTGTTGAGTTATTCCTAATACTTGTTGGGAGGAAAGTGCATCCCTTGAGGCATCACCGGGATTTCTTGGTGATGAGCTTCCTCATGCGTCTCTTGGGTTCCATGAGTGGGCTCTCTTGTTTGCTCCATCCTTTTCTTAGTGATGGGCTTATCCTCCTCAATGGGGATGTCTCCTTCGATGATAACTCCAGCTGAGTAACATAGATGGCAAATAAGATGAGGAAAAGCTAGCCTTGCCAAGGTAGAGGGCTTTTCGGCTATTTTGTAGAATTCAAGGGAGATGACTTCATGAACTTCTACTTCCTCTCCAATCATGATGCTATAAATCATGATGGCCCGATCCATAGTAACTTCAGATCGGTTGCTAGTAGGGATGATGGAGCGTTGGATGAACTCCAACCATCCTCTAGCCACAGGCTTGAGGTCTAGTCTTCTTAATTGAACCGACTTGCCTTTGGAGTTTCTTTTCCATTGAGCTCCTTCCACACATATGTCTATAAGGACTTGGTCCAACCTTTGATTAAAGTTGATCCTTCTAGTGTAGCGGCGTGCATTTTCCTGCATTGTAGGTAAGTTGAACGCCAACCTCACATTTTCCGGACTAAAATCTAAGTATTTCCTCTGA
>NC_029772.3:42231663-42236835 GCF_000817695.3 Arachis duranensis | reverse complement strand
AAAGGGTTTTTTGGGGAAGAGTGTTTATGGGGAAGAGAGGATGAATGTGAAGAAGAGGAGAGAAGGTGAGTTGAGGTAGGTGGGGATTTTGTGGGGTCCACAGATCCTGGGATGATCCTATGGGGTCTACAAATCCTGAGGTGTCAAGGATTTACATCCCTGCACCAATTAGGCATGTAAAATGCCTTTGCATACAATTCTGGTGTTTAAACGCCGAAGTGATGCTTATGTTGGGCGTTCAACGCCCAATTGCAGCATGTTTCTGGCATTGAACGCCAGTTCCATGCTTGTTTCTAGCAATCAGCGCCAGCTCTCCTTAGGGTATATTCTTGGCGTTCAAACGCCAGGATGTTGCTTGTTTCTGGCATTCAACGCCAGATCCATGCTCTGTTCTAGCGTTGAACGCCAGCCATATGCTCCTTACTGGCGTTTGAATGCCAGTAAGTCCTTCCTCTAGGGTGTGATTTTTCTTCTGCTGTTTTTTATTCTGTTTTTAATTTTAGTATTTTTTTCATGACCCACATGATCATGAACCTAATAAAACATAAAAGAACAAGAAAATAAAATAAAATTAGATAAATAAAAAATGGATTGCCTCCCAATAAGCGCTTCTTTAATGTCACTAGCTTGACAGTGGGCTCTCATGGAGCCTCACAGGTGATCAGGTCAATGTTGTAGACTCCCAACACCAAACTTAGAGTTTGGATGTGGGGATTCAACACTAAACTTAGAGTTTGGCTGTGGCCTCCCAACACCAAACTTAGAGCTTGATTGTGGGGGCTTTGTTTGACTCTGTACTGAGAAAAGCTTTTCATGCTTCCTCTCCATGTTTACAGAAGAACACCCTTGGGTCTTAAACACAAGGTAGTCCCCATTCAATTGAAGGACTAATTCTCCTCTGTTAACATATATCACAGCTCCTGCTGTGGTTAGGAAGGGTCTTCCAAGGATGATGTATTCATCCTCCTCCTTCCTAGTGTCTAAGATTATGAAATCAGCAGGGATGTAAAGGCCTTCAACCTTTACCAACACGTCCTCTACCAATCCATAAGCTTGTCTTACTGACTTGTCTGCCATTTGTAATGAAAATATGGCAGGCTGTATCTCAATAATCCCCAGCTTCTCTATTACAGAGAGTGGCATAAGATTTATGCCTGACCCTAGGTCACACAGAGCCTTTTCAAAGGTCATGGTGCCTATGGTACAGGGTATTAAGAATTTACCAGGATCTTGTTTCTTTTGAGGTAAAGTTTGCTGAACCCATGTATCTAGTTTACCAATGAGCAAGGGAAACCCATGTATCTAGTTCACTAATGAGTAAGGGAGGTTCACCTTCCCAAGTCTCATTACCAAACAACTTGGCATTCAGCTTCATGATAGCTCCTAGATATTGAGCAACTTGCTCTCCAGTTACATCTTCATCCTCTTCAGAGGAAGAATAGTCTTCAGAGCTCATGAATGGCAGAAGGAGGTTTAATGGAATCTCTATGGTCTCTATATGAGCCTCAGATTCCTTTGGGTCCTTAATAGGGAACTCCTTCTTGCTTGAGAGACGTCCCATGAGGTATTCCTTATTGGGATTCACGTCCTCTCCTTCCTCTCTAGGTTCGGCCATATTGATTATATCAATGGCCTTGCACTCTCTTTTTGAATTTTCTTCAGTATTGCTTGGGAGAGTACTAGGAGGAGTTTCAGTGACTTTCTTACTCAACTAGCCCACTTGTGCCTCTAGATTTCTGATGGAGGACCTTGTTTCACTCATGAAACTTAAAGTGGCCTTGGACAGATCAGAGACTAAATTTACTAAGTTAGAGGTACTCTGCTCAGAATTCTCTGTCTGTTGCTGAGAAGATGATGGATAAGACTTGCCATTGCTAAACCTGTTTCTTCCACCATTATTAAAGCCTTGTTGAGGCTTGAGCCTATTTCTTCCACCATTATTAAAGCCTTGTTGAGGATTTTGTTGATCCTTCCATGAGAAATTTGGATGATTTCTCCATGATGAATTATAGGTGTTTCCATAAGGTTCACCCATATAATTTACCTCTGCTATTGCAGGGTTCTCAAGATCATAAGCTTCTTCTTCAGAAGATGCCTCTTTAGTACTGTTGGATGCATTTTTCCATCCATTAAGACTTTGAGAAATCATGTTGACTTGCTGAGTCAACATTTTGTTCTGAGCCAATATGGCATTCAGAGCATCAATTTCAAGAACTCACATCTTCTGAGGTGTACATGAATTGGTTATTTTCAACCATGTCAATAAGTTCTTGAGCTTCTGCAGGCGTTTTCTTTAGGTGAATGGATCCACCTGTAGAATGGTCCAGTGACATCTTAGACAACTCAGATAGACCATAATAGAATATATCTATCATGGTCCATTCTGAAAACATGTCAGAACGACATCTTTTGGTCATCTGCTTGTATCTTTCCCAAGCTTCATAGAGGGATTCACCATCTTTTTGTTTGAAGGTCTGAACATCCACTCTAAGCTTGCTCAGCTTTTGAAGAGGAAAGAACTTAGCCAAGAAGGCCATGACCAGCTTATCCCAGGAGTCCAGGCTATCTTTAGGTTGAGAGTCCAACCATGCTCTAGCTCTGTCTCTTACAGCAAAAGGGAAAAGCATGAGCCTGTAGACTTCAGGATCTACTCCATTAGTCTTAACAGTCTCACAGATCTGTAAGAACTCAGTTAAGAACTGGTAGGGATCTTCTGATGGAAGTCCATGAAACTTGTAGTTCTGTTACATTAGAGCAACTAATTGAGGTTTCAGCTCAAAATTGTTTGCTCCAATGGCAGGAATTGAGATGCTTCTTCCATCAAACTTGGAAGTAGGTGCAGTATAATCACCAAGCATCCTCCTTGCATTATTGTTGTTGGGTTTGGCTGCCATCTCCTTTTCTTGTTCGAAATTTCAGCAAGATTATCTCTGGATTGTTGTAATTTAGCTTCTCTCAGTTTCCTCTTCAGAGTCATTTCAGGTTCCGGATCAGCTTCAACAAGAATGTCTTTTTCCTTGTTCCTGCTCATATGAGAAAGAAGAGAATAGAAAAGGAAGAGGAATTCTCTATGTCACAGTATATAGATTCCTTTATGTTAGTAGAAGAAGAAAGGGATTAAGAGTGAAGAAGAATGAATAGTCCAAACACAAGGGTGAGGATAGAGGCAGTGATTTGAGATGAAGAGAAGTGTTAGTAAATGAATGAATAAATAGAATAAGATGAGAGAGAAGTTTTCGAAAATAATTTTGAAAAGGAGTTAATAATTTTTGAAAATTAAGAGGGAAATAAAATTAAAATTAAAATTTAAAATAATTAATTAATTAAAAATAGAATTTTTGAAAAAGAGGGAGGTATTTTCGAAAATTAGAGAGGGAAGAGTAGTTAGGTGGTTTTGAAAAAGATAAGAAACAAACAAAAAGTCAAATAATTAGTTGAAAAAGATTTGAAAATTAATTTTGAAAAGATAAGAAGATAAAAAGTTAGAAAAGATATTTTAAAATCAAATTTTTTTTGAAAAAGATAAAATTTTGAAAAAGATATGATATAAAAGATAAGATAAAAAGATATGATTAAAAGGATATGGTTAGAAAAGCTTTAATTTTTAAAATTAAAATTAATTACTTGACTAACAAGAAACTAAAAGATAAGATTCTAGAATTTAAAGATTGAACCTTTTTTAACAAGAAAGTAACAAACTTTAAATTTTTGAATCAATCACATTAATTGTTAGCATAATTTTCGAAAATAAAGATAAAACTAAGAAAAAAGATTTTTGAAAAATATTTTAAAGGATTTTCGTAAATTAATAAGAAAAATGAAAAAGATTCAATTTTTGAAAAAGTTTTGAAAAGATAAGATTTTTAAAATTTGAAAATTTGACTTGACTTACAAGAAACAACTAATTTTAAAAATTTTTGACTAAGTCAACCCAAATTTTTGAAATTTTGAGAGAAAAAAGGAAAAGATATTTTTTTGATTTTTTAATTTTTAATTGAGAGAGAAAAACATAAAAAATGACTCCCAACATTAAAATTATGAATCAAAACACATGATGCATGCAAGAACACTATGAATGTCAAGATGAACACCAAGAACACTTTGAAGATCATGATGAACATCAAGAGCATATGTTTGAAAAGTTTTTAATGCAAAGAAAACATGCAAGACACCAAACCTAGAAATATTTAATGCTTAGACACTATGAATGCAAAAATGCACATGAAAAACATCATACAACACAAAACAAGAAAACATCAAGATCAAACAAGAAGACTTACCAAGAACAACTTGAAGATCATGAAGAACACTATGAATGCATGAATTTTCAAAAAATGCAAGAACAATATGAATATGCAATTGACACCAAACGTAAAACATGACACAAGATTCAAACAAGAAACACAAAAATATTTTTGATTTTTAAAATTTTATTATTTTTTTGGATTTTATTTTATTTTTTTCGAAAAACATATAGGAAAAAGGAAGTAATGAATTCAAAGTCCTCAATCAAAATTCCAGGAATCATACCAGGTTAGTCTAAAGCTTGATGGCCAGCCAAGCTTCAGCATACCATTTTGAAACTCTAGAATTCATTCTTACAAACTCTGAAGGATTTTTCGAAAACAAAGGGAAAATTTTGAAAAATATTTTTGAAAACTTTTTGAAAAGAAAATAAAAAAGAAAATTACCTAATCTGAGCAACAAGATGAACCGTCAGTTGTCCATACACGAACAATCCCTGGCAACGGTGCCAAAAACTTGATAGGCAAAATTGTGATTTCTGATAATGGCATTTGATGAGCGGATAATTTATACACTTTTTGGCATTGTTTTTAGTATGTTTTTAGTATTTTTTAGTTAGTTTTTATTATATTTTTATTAGTTTTTATTTAAAATTTACTTTTCTGGATTTTACTATGAGTTTGTGTGTTTTTCTGTGATTTCAGGTATTTTCTGGCTAAAATTGAGGGACCTGAGCAAAAATCTGATTTAGAGGCTGAAAAGGACTGCAGATGCTGTTGGATTCTAACCTCCCTGCACTCGAAGTGGATTTTCTGGAGCTCCAGAAGCCCAATTGGCGCGTTCTTAACTGCGTTGGAAAGTAGACATTCTGGGCTTTCCAGCAATGTATAATAGTTCATACTTTGCCCGAGATTTGATGGCCCAAAA
>NC_029772.3:42231231-42231622 GCF_000817695.3 Arachis duranensis | reverse complement strand
AGTCACCATCAGAATTCCCAGCGTTAAACGCCGGAACTGGCACAAGGATGGGAGTTAAACGCCCAAACTGGCATAAAAGCTGGCTTTTAACTCCAAGAAGAGTCTCTACACGAAAAAGCTTCAATGCTCAGCCCAAGCACACACCAAGTGGGCCCAGAAGTGGATTTTTATGTCATTTACTCATCCTTGTAAACCCTAAGCTACTAGTTCTCTACAAATAGGACCTTTTGCTATTGTATTAGACATCTGGGTAGCTACCTTTCAGTAGTCTTATGCTATCTTAGATCATGGGGGCTGGCCTCTCGGCCATGCCTAGGCCTTGTTCTTATGTATTTTCAACGGTGGAGTTTCTACACACCATAGATTAAGGTGTGGAGCTCTGCTGTACCTC
>NC_029772.3:42196748-42231156 GCF_000817695.3 Arachis duranensis | reverse complement strand
ATATCACTTGTTCCTCAACTTGATGAATGTGATGATCCGTGACACTCATCATCATTCTCACCTATGAACGTGTGCCTGACAACCACCTCCGTTCTACCTTAGATTGAGTGGATATCTCTTGGATCCCTTAATCGGAATCTTCGTGGTATAAGCTAGAAATGATGGCGGCATTCAAGAGAATCCAGAAGGTCTAAACCTTGTCTGTGGTATTCTGAGTAGGATTCAAGGATTGAATGACTGTGACGAGCTTTAAACTCACGATTGTGGGGCGTTAGTGACAGACGCAAAAGAATCACTGGATTCTATTCCGACATGATCGAGAACCGACAGCTGAATAGCCGTGCTGTGACAGAGCACGTTGAACATTTTCACTGAGAGGACGGGTGATGCCAGGGTATCTAGGCCAGTTTCACTGACCTTTTTTTTACTGTTTTAGGGTAGTTTCATGCATTTTCCTAGTAAACAAGGCAAGTTTTGGGTGAACATACACTTACACCTTCATTTAAGCAACTATTGTGAATTTTTGCATGATTTCATGAGATTTTTGCCAGAATTACATGATAATTTAATGATGCATAATCTCATGACTTTGGCTAGAGCTTTGATGCACTTTAATTGCTTGATTTCAGGACAAATGAAGCATGGAAGAATCACGTTAGCATTCACGTTAACTTAGTTAACGTGACTACTAACGTGGGATGGCAAATAGCTTGCAACGTTAATGAGAAAAGTGATCACCAATAACGCCTGCGAAGCCATTCATAGCCTACGTTAAGAGCCACGTTAACTAAGTTAACGTGGTACTTAACGTAGAAGAAAAAGAGGACTCCACGTTAATGAGAAACGTGAACTCCAATAACGTTTCTCCTCAACGTTAGTGGTAAAAGAGAACACCACTAACATTGGGAAACTAGGCAATGCTCCACGTTAAGAGTCACGTTAACTAAGTTAACGTGAACTCTAACGTGGAAGAGGATCAACAATGCCAACGTTAGTGACATTCACTTTTGTCACTAACGTTGGATCATTAGCATTGCCTACGTTAACTCTCACATTAAGATTGTTAACGTGGAAGTTAACGTGGAGTGGGGGTTAAAGAGCCAACGTTAGTGACACTCACTTTTGTCACTAACGTTGGGAGAGGGCTTCATTACTATGTTAAGAGCCACGTTAACTTAGTTAACGTGGGTTCTAACGTAGGGGCTTAAGGCAATTGGAGCGTTAGTGACAAAGGTGAGTGTCACTAACGCTCTCGAAGGTGATAGATGCCCACGTTAAGAGCTACGTTAGCTAAGCTAACGTGAGACCTAACGTAGGGGGGCAAGAGGCAAGCACGTTAATGGGAAAAGTGATTCCCATTAACGTTTGCGAAAAGGGGCACAAGCCAATGTTAATGGGAAAAGTGAGTCCCATTAACGTTGGCCAAGAATTGAGAAGGAACGTTAGAAGTCACGTTAAGACTTCTAACGTTGAGAATAACGTGGGCATATAAAGGTGGAACGTTAGTGGAAAAGGTGAATGCCACTAACGTTCTCGCACCCAGAAATGTATTCCACGTTAATCTCACTAAATGCCCAAGCCTAATTCATAATTCTCTGCAAGCTGGGCCCACTAAAGATGAGAATTGCTTCAACTCAAGGTCCAAAGCCCACATCCAAGACTTGAAGAACTCACTAGAAGATCATGAAGAGTAGTATATATAGGAGTAGTTTTGAACGAGATAGGATTACCAAGGGATTGGAATCCAATCACTTAAGATTGACAAGGAGATCAATGAATGCATTGATTGAGGAAGAGATGAGAATGAATTTGATCCGGAGAATTGCAACATCTCCTAAACCCAATGATCTCCCCATTTCTGATCTTACCCATTCTCTTTAGTTTCTGCCATTTACTTTTATGAGCATTACCCAAATTCCCCATTTAAGATTCTGCACTTTAATTTCTGCTATTTAATTTCTAGTCATTTAAATTTCTGCATCTCAATCCCAATTCTGTTTAACTCAACTAGCATATTCTTCTAACTAAAGTTGCTTGACCAATCAATCCTTGTGGGATTCGTCCTCACTCTATAGTGAGTTTTACTTGACGATAATTCGGTATACTTGCCGAAGGGAGATTTGTTGAGAGATAAGTTTTCATGCATCAACGGGACTGTAGGCATTGACAACGGTGATGCCCAACATACAGCTTGCCATGGAAAGGAGTAAGAAGGATTGGATGAAGACAGTAGGAAAGCAGAGAGACGGAAGGGACAAAGCATCTCCAAACGCTTATCTGAAATTCTCACCAATGAATTGCACAAGTATCTCTATCTTTATTTTATGTTTTATTCATCTTTTAATCATTAATCCTCCATTACCATTTGAATCCGCCTGACTAAGATTTACAAGATGACCATAGCTTGCTTCATACCAACAATCTCCGTGGGATCGACCCTTACTCGCGTAAGGTTTATTACTTGGATGACCCAGTGCACTTGCTGGTTAGTTGTGCGAAGTTGTGATAAAGAGTTGAGATTGCAATTGAGCGTACCATGTTGATGGCGCCATTGATGATCACAATTTCGTGCACCAGCATTCATGTTCGTTCTCTCCCTGGCAACGGCGCCAAAAACTTGGTAGACGAAATTATGATTCATACTTAAATTGTTGTTCGAAATTGATTCCCCGGTAATGGTCCCAAAAATTTGGTGCTCAATACCATGGTCTAAACATAATTTCACAACTTCACTCAACTAACCAACAAGTGTACTAGGTCGTCCAAGTAATAAACGTTACGCGAGTAAGGGTCGATCCCACAGAGATTGTTGGTATGAAGCAAGCTATGGTCATCTTGTAAATCTCAGTTAGGCGGATGATAAATGGTGATAGAATTTTCGAATAATAATAGTAAATAAATAGAAAATAACGATAAAAATACTTATGTAGATCATCGATGGGAATTTCAGATAGGCGTATGAAGATGTTGTGCTCCTTTTGAATCTCTGCTTTCCTACTGCCTTCATCCAATCCTTCTTACTCCTTTCCATGGCAAGCTGTATGTAGGGCATCACCGTTGTCAATGGCTACATCCCATCCTCTCCGTGAAAAAGGTCCAAATGCTCTGTCACGGCACGGCTAATCATCTGTCGGTTCTCGATCATGTCGGAATAGAATCCCTTGATTCTTTTGCGTTTGTCATCATGCCCAACAATCGCGAGTTTGAAGCTCGTCTCCTAGAATCCTACTCGGAATACCACAGACAAGGTTTAGACTTTTCAGATTCTCATGAATGCCGCCATCAATTCTAGCTTATACCACGAAGATTCTGATCTCACGGAATGGAAGGCTCGGTTGTCAGGCGATGGCAACCATGTGTCGTGCATCAGGAATCCAAGAGATACACACTCTAGCTTTCGCTTGTAGAACGAAAGTGGTTGTCAGGCACGCGTTCATAGGGACGGATGATGATGAGTGTCACGGATCATCACATCCATCAGGTTGAAGTACGAGTAGTATCTTAGAACAGAAATAAGACTGAATTTGAATAAAAGATAGTAGTAATTGCATTAAAACTTCGAGGTACAGCAGAGCTCCACACCTTAATCTATGGTGTGTAGAAACTCCACTATTGAAAATACATAAGAACAAGGTCCAGGCATGGCCGTGAGGTCAGCCCCCAAAACGAGATCAAAAGATTATCAAAAGATGAAAATACAATAGTAAGAGGTCCTATTTATAATGAAACTAGCTACTAGGGTTTACAAAAGTAGGTAAATGATGCAGAAATCCACTTCTGGGCCCACTTGGTGTGTGCTTGGGCTAAGCATTGAGCTTCACACGTGTAGAGGCTTCTCTTGGAGTTAAACGCCAGCTTTGGTGCCAGTTTGGGCGTTTAACTCCAACTTTTATGCCAGTTCTGGCATTTTGACTTCAGAATAGAGTAGAGAAGGGGCGTTTGAATGCTAGTTTGCGTCATCAAAACTCCAGAAAGTCCACTTCGAGTGTAGGGAGGTCAGAATCCAACAGCATCAACAGTCCTTTGTCAGCCTCTGAATCAGATTTTTTCTCAGATCCCTCAATTTCAGCCAGAAAATACCTGAAATCACAGAAAAATACAGAAACTCATAGTGAAGTCCAGAAATATGAATTTTGCATAAAAACTAATAAAAACATCCCAAAAAGTAGCTAGATCCTACTAAAAACTACCTAAAAACAATGCCAAAAAGCATATAAATTATTCGCTCATCACAACACCAAACTTAAATTGTTGCTTGTCCCCAAGCAACTAAAAACAAAATAGGATAAAAAGAAGAGAATATACAATGAATCCCACAGTATCAATGAAATGTAGTTCCAATTAGATGAGCGGGGCTTGTCGCTTTTTTGCTTCTGAACAGTTTTGGCATCTCACTTTTTCCTTTGAAATTCAGAATGATTGGCATCTACAGGAACTCAGAATTTTAGATAGTATTATTGATTCTCCTAGTTAAGTATGTTGATTCTTGAACACAGCTACTTTATGAGTCTTGGCCATGGCCCTAAGCACTTTGTTTTCCAGTATTACCACCGGATACATAAATGCCACAGACACATAACTGGGTGAACCTTTTCAGATTGTGACTCAGCTTTGCAGCCATGTTGATTATATCAATGGCCTTGCACTCTCCTTTGGGATTCTATTCTATATTGCTTGGGAGAGTGCTAGGAGGAGTTTAAGTAACCCTTTTACTCGGCTGGCCCACTTGTGCCTCCAAATTTCTAATGGAGGATCTTGTTTTAGTCATGAAACAAAGAGTGGCCTTAGATAGATCAGAGACTATGTTTGCTAAGTTAGAAAGATTCTGCTCAGAATGCTCTGTCTGTTGCTGAGATGATGATGGGAAAGGTTTGCTATTGCTAAACCTGTTTCTTCCACCATTGTTATTATTGAAGCCTTGCTTCTGTTGATCCTTTCATGAAAAATTTGGATGATTTTTCCATGAAGGATTATAGGTGTTGCCAAAGGCTTCACCCATGTAATTCACCTCTGCCATTGTAGGGTTCTCAGGATCATAAGCTTCTTCTTCAGAAGATGCTTCTTTAGTACTGTTGGATGCATTTTGCAATCCATTCAGACTCTGAGAGATCATATTGACTTGTTGGGTCAATATTTTGTTTTGAGCCAATATGGCATCCAGAGCATCAATTTCAAGAACTCCTCTCTTTTGAGGCGTCCCATTACTCACAGGATTCCTCTCAGAGGTATACATGAACTGGTTATTTGCAACCATTTCAATAAGTTCTTGAGCTTCTGCAGGAGTTTTCTTTAGGTGAATGGATCCACCTGCAGAATGGTCCAGTGACATCTTGGAAAATTCATACAGACCATCATAAAATATATCTAATGTGGTCCATTTTGAAAGCATGTCAGAAGGACACTTTTTGGTCAGCTGCTTGTATCTTTCCCAAGCTTTATAGAGGGATTCACCTTCTTTCTGTCTGAAGGTTTGAACATCCACTCTAAGCTTGCTCAGCTTTTGAGGAGGAAAGAATTTGGCTAAGAAAGCCATGACCAGCTTATCCCAAGAATCCAGGCTATCTCTAGGTTGTGAGTCCAACCATGTTCTAGCTCTGTCTCTTACAGCAAAAGGGAAAAGCATAGGTTGTAGACTTCAGGATCAACTCCATTGGTCTTAACAGTATCACAGATCTGTAAGAACTCAGTTAAGAACTGATAAGGGTCTTCTGATGGAAGTCCATAAAACATGCAGTTCTGTTGCAGTAGAGAAACTAATTGAGGCTTTAGGTCAAAATTGTTTGCTCCTATGGCAGGGATTGAGATGCTTCTTCCATAGAAGTTGGAAGTTGGTATAGTAAAATCACCAAGCATCTTCCTTGCATTGTTGTTTGGTTCGGCCATAATTTTTTCTTTTGCTGCTTCCTTTTCGAAAATTTCAGTGAGATCCTCTTCAGAGTTTTGTGCTTTAGCTGCTCTTAGCTTCCTCTTCAGAGTCCTTTCAGGTTCAGGATCAGCTTCAACAAGTATGCCTTTAACTTTATTCATGCTCATATGAAAGAGAAGAAAGCAAAGAAAATATGTAATCCTCTATGTCACGGTATAGAGATTCCTTGAGGTGTCAGAGGAATACAAGAATAGAAGAAGGATGAGGTAGGTAAGAAAGAATTCGAACATTCAAAGAGAGATTGAGTTCGAAATGACAATGGAAGAGGAATATTATATTAGTGTTGAAAAAGATGAGAGAGGGGAAGAATTTTCGAAAATTAACATTTAAAATAATTAGTTAGTTGAAAAAGATTTGAAAATTAATTTTGAAAAGATAGGAAGTTTAGAAAATATTTTTGAAATCAAATTTTGAAGAAGATATTATTTGAGAAAGATTTGATTAAAAAGATATGATTGAAAAACAAATTAAAAAGATTTGATTTTTGAAAAAGATCTGTTTGAAAAGATATGATTAAAAAAGATATGATTAAAAATATTTGATTTGAAAATGAATTGATTTTAAAACAAAATTCCTCTCCTTGTGTCATCCTTGCGTTCAACGCCCAGGAGCTGCATGTTTTGGGCGTTTAACGCCCAATTTCTGCATGGTTTGGGCGTTTAAACGCTCAGCCAGGTACCCTGGCTGGCGTTTAAACGCCAGTTTTCCTTCTTCACTGGGCGTTTTGCATGCCCAGCTTTTTCTCTGTAAATCTTCTGCTTTATGTTCTTAGATCTTCATTTTGCTATATCCTTTATTCAAGAAGATATGTTTTCACTTTTGAAACACAGCAAAGTGAGTCAAAAACATATAATTCTTGGACCAAAACACAAGATATATGCAAGAACATTATGAACGTCAAGATGAACACCAAGAACAATCATGAAGATCAAGATGAACATCAAGAACTTAGTTTTCCATAAAATAAAACTTGCAAGACACCAAACTTAGAACTTTCTCATGTTTGGGCCATATGCTTTACAAGAATGCACATGTAAAACATCATGCAGTGCAAAACAAGAAATCATGAAGATCAAACAAGGCAATTCATCAAGAACAGCTTGAAGATCATCAAGAACATTATGCATATTTTTCGAAATTTGCAAGACTATTAAAATCATGCAATTGACACCAAACTTAAAATTTGGCCCTAGATTCAACAAGAACCATGAAATATTTTTGAGTTTTATGATTTTATGAAATTTTTTTGGTTTTTCAAAAATTGTTTTTAGAAAACACGAAAAAGAAGAAAATTTTTTTGAAAGATTTTTGAAAACTTTTTGAGAATAAAATAAGAAGAAAATTACCTAATCTGAGCAACAAGATGAACCGTCAGTTGTCCAAACTCGAACAATCCCTGGCAATGGCACCAAAAACTTGGTGCACAAAATTGTGATCATCAACAATGGTGCCAAAGACTTAGAGCTCTCAAACGTGAATCCAACTTTGTCACAACTTCGCACAACTAACCAGCAAGTGCACTGGGTCATCCAAGTAATAAACCTTACGTGAGTAAGGGTCGATCCCACGGAGATTGTCGGCTTGAAGCAAGCTATGGTTACCTTGTAAATCTCAGCCAGGCGGATTCAAATGGGTTATGGAGTTTTCATAATTAAAAGATAAATAATTTAAATGGGTTATAGAGATACTTATGTAATTCATTGGGGGGAATTTCAGATAAGCGTATGGAGATGCTTCATCCTTCTTGAATCTCTGCTTTCCTACTACCTTCATCCAATCCTTAATACTCCTTTCCATGGCAAACTGTATGTTGGATTTAACCGGTGTCAATGGCTACCTCCCGTCCTCTTAGTGAAAAAGGTCCTCTACGGTTTCCCGCATGGCTAATCAGCTGTTGGTTCTCGATCGTGTAGGAATAGGATTTACTACCCTTTTGCGTCTGTCACTATGCCCTATAGTCGCGAGTTTAAAGCTCGTCACAGTCATCCCTTTCCAGATCCTACTCGGAATACCACAGACAAGGTTTAGACTTTCCGAATCTCAGGAATGGCCGCCAATAATTCTAGCTTATACCACGAAGACTTTGATCTCACAGAATGGAAGGCTCGATTGTCAGGCGAGGCAACCATGCATCGTGGACCAGGAATCCAAGAGATACACGCCCAATCTTGTGTAGAATGGAAGTGGTTGTCAGGCACGCGTTCATAGGTGAGAATGATGATGAGTGTCACGGATCATCACATTCATCAGGTTGAAGTGCGAGTGAATATCTTTGAACAAGAATAAGCATGAATTGAATAGAAGAACAATAGTACTTTGCATTAATACTCGAGGAACAGCAGAGCTCCACACCTTAATCTATGGTGTGTAGAAACTCCACCGTTGAAAATACATAAGAACAAGGTCCAGGCATGGCCGTGAAGCCAGCCCCCAAAACGTGATCAAGAGATCAAAAGATGAAAATACAATAGTAAGAGGTCCTATTTATAATGAAACTAGCTATTAGGGTTTACAGAAGTAGGTAAATGATGCAGAAATCCACTTCCGGGCCCACTTGGTGTGTGCTTGGGCTGAGCATTGAGCTTCACACGTGTAGAGGCTTCTCTTGGAGTTAAACGCCAGCTTTGGTGCCAATTTGGGCATTTAACTCCAACTTTTATGCCAGTTCCGGCGTTTTGACTTCAGAATAGGGTAGAGAAGGGGCGTTTGAATGCTAGTTTGCGTCAACAAAACTCGAGCAAAGTATGGACTATTATATATTGCTGGAAAGCCATGGATGGCTACTTTCCAACGCAATTAAGAGCGCACCATTTGGAGTTCTGTAGCTCCAGAAAGTCCACTTCGAGTGCAGGGAGGTCATAATCCAACAACATCAGCAGTCCTTTGTCAGCCTCTGAATCAGATTTTTGCTCAGATCCTTAAATTTCAGCCAGAAAATACATGAAATCATAGAAAGATACACAAACTCATAGTAAAGTCCAGAAATATGAATTTTTCATAAAAACTAATAAAAACATCCCAAAAAGTAGCTAGATCCTACTAAAAACTACCTAAAACTAATGCCAAAAAGCGTATACATTATCCGCTCATCAGTACATAATCTAAGCAACAAGATAATTCGGTAGTTTGTCAAATTCGAACAATCCTTGGTAACAACGCCAAAAACTTAGTGCACGAAACTGGCTCCAGAGAATTTGCACAAATAGACTGGCAAGTATACCGGGTCGTCCAAGTAATACCTTAGGTGATTGAGGGTCGATTACACGGAGATTGTTTGTTTGAGCAAGGAGTGGACACCTTGCATATCTTAGTTAGGCGGATAGAAAATATAGTTTGTCAAGAAAAGCATATAAAACAGATAAATAGAACATTACTAAATAGATGAGAATTCAATGATGATAGAATGGTTGAGGCTTTGGAGATGCTTTGTCTTTTCGGATTAACTTTTCTTACTGTCTTCTTCAATAACCTTCTGATTCCTTCAATGGCAGCCGTAAGTGATTAACTCATGTCCTCTCATCAAGTTAACCTCCTCTACTGCAGCAATCCACCACGTTGAGATGACTTATGTTCTCTCATCAAGCCAGCTGTAGGTTTCTCACTGTAGCAGACGATGAAGCTCTAAGCAATCCACTCCCTTTCACAATCTTACTCAAGGTGCCATAGACAAGGCAGATCTTCTGGATCAGAAAGTGCTGCTTCTCTGACTCTCGCCTTAGCGCCACAGAGACCTCACGCACCCATTGTCAATGGGATTTCATGTAACATATCCAAAGTTGCTCAGATGTTCTATTGGAATCCGCAAGGTAATCTCTAACTTTAGTTCAATGCTACCCTGGTCAGAAATCACACGGAACCCATGTAGAATAAGGGTGATTGTCATGGGTCACCCTCAATTCATAAGATGAAGAACGAGATTGCATAAGAGAATAGAATCAGACCTATTGAATTAGAATAGTAATATTATTGATCCATGAAACTTAACAGAGCTCCTAACCTTAACCTTAGGAGGTTAGTGACTCATACTGTACATATTAGTGTTCAAAAATAATGGGGGAGGAAGAAGATCCTAAACATGGTTGATCTTCTCCTATATATACTAATATGCTAACTAAGAATTACAAAAATAAGATAAACTAGTCTAGTAGTGCGAAAATCCACTTATGGGGCCAACTTGGTGAGTGCTTGGGCTAAGCTTGAGTGTCTTCCATGAGCTAGTACCCCTTAGGGGCGTTGGATGCTGGCTAGGAGCTCAATTCTGGGTGTTGGACGCCAGCTACTCCCCTGCGGGCACTGGATGCCAGGAATAGGGCTGGTGGCTGGCATTGAATGCCAATTTTAAGCCTTTATTTCCAAGAAAAGTATGGACTTCTGAAAAGCCTTGGATGTTAGCTTTCCATAGCAATTGAGAACGCGTCATTTGAACTTCTGTAGCTCCAGAAAAGCTCCTTCGAGTACACAAAGATCAGATCTTGACAGCATCTGCAGTCCTTTCTCTACTTCTGAATTAGACTTCTGCTCAAGCTCCTCAATTTTAGCCAAAAACACCTAAAATTACCATAAAACACACAAACTCAAAGTGGAATCCAAAAAATTGAATTTTGCACTAAAATCTATAAAAACTTAATAAAACTTAAACAAAACATAATAAAAACTATATAAAAACAATGCCAAAAAGCGTATAAAATATCCGCTCATCAACCATGTGTTGGATTTTTCTGAAAATATCCATGATGGGGAATGGAAATGCAGCACTCTTTTCCTTGGTTCAAAAATCTCTTATGGGGATTCTCTTTTTTTTAACCCTTTAGTCTTTTTTAGAGTTTTCTCTTCCTCCATGCTTGATGATGCACACTTGATTATAGGAAGAGCTTCTTTGGTGGTTGTATTCTCTATTAGTTGCACCAATTCTTCTTCCTTTTCCTTCAAGTATGGAAGTGGAACTTCTAAAAGTACTTCATTAGGAGCTTCCTTCATATTTGGATCAATTAAATCAACCTTCATACAATTTCATCTTATTTGGAGATGCATGATTTTGAAGACATGAATTCACCGTTTTTTATATCAATGATGGCTCTTCCAATGGCTAGGAACGGTCACCCTAGAATGATGGAGGCATTCTCATCCTCCTTCATGTCAAGGATCACAAAATCTGCTGGGAAGAAAAATGTTCCCACCTTGACCAAGATATTCTCAACTATTCCATGTGCATACTTCATTGATCTATCCACTATTTGTAGGGCTATCCTTGTTGGTTTCATCTCTTTGATTTGTAGCTTCTTCATCATGGACAATGGCATCAAATTAATTATTTTCCCTAGATCACACAATGCCTTCTCAAAAGTGGTTTTCCAATGTGCATTGAATTTAGAAGCTCCTAGGATCATTTAATTTCTTTGGCAAGTTTCTTTGGATAATGGCACAACACTCCTTGGTCATCACCACAATCTCATTTTCTTTCAGCAATCTCTTCTTGGATAGAAACTCCGTCATGAATGTAATGTAAAGAGGAATTTTCTCCAAGGCTTCTATGAAGGAAATGTTGATTTGAAACTTCCTAAACACATAAAGAAACTTGGAATATTGCTTCTCTTTGTTTTCCTCGTTGAGCCTTTGAGGGAATGGAATTGTTGGTTGGTATGCCTTCACAGATTCCTTCTCCTTTTGGGCTTCGGTTGGTGACTTAGTATACTTTTTCTCTTTCCTCTATTCTGTCTCTATGGACTTCTCAGCTTGCTCCTCATTCTTCTTGTTAAGCACTCTTCCACTTCTCAAGCTAATGAACTTGTATTCTTCTTTTGGATTGGGCATTGTATCACTTGAAAAAGTGTCATTAGGTCTCGTTACCTATTGCTTAGCAATTTGGCGCACTTGCATTTCCAAGTTTCTAATGGAAGCACTTTGGTTCTTGAAGTTGGCTCTTGTCTCATCCATGAAGCTCCTTATTTGTTGCATGAAAGTGAAAGTTGGTTGAGCTAACGTAGATGTGGACTCAGACAACTTTTTTATGGAATTCTCAAGAGAAGAGAGCCTTTGGTTAATTTGTAGTTGCATGGGATAAGCTTGTTGTTGATGTGGTACACTGAAGTTCTTTTACTCTTAGTTCTCCTAACCAAAATTTGGGTTATTTCTCCATCCCAAATTGTAATTTTTAGAGAAGGGAGCATTATATGATTTTCTTGAAGTGGCTCACATCCTTCATCCTTGTGAACTTTTCCACGCAAGTTACAGACAACAACTTGTGTTTTCACTGTGGATACTTACATGTCCCCCAATTTCTTTGTGAGTGAGGATATTTGTTGAGACATAATTTTGTTTTGTGCCAAAAATGAATATGTTGCACTTAACTCCATCACTCTTCTCTTTAGTGCTCTTTTGGTTGAGTACATGTATTGATTGTTGGCCACTATGTCAATTAATTCCAATGCTTCCTCAGTTAAATATATCATGAGGGCTCTTTCTCAACATCTCCTTATATCTTTTCCAAACTTCATAAATGGACTCTGCATCTCTTTGGGTGAAGGTTTGTGTAAACCCCGAAAAATTAAAAGATAATTAGCTAATAAATTAATTATTATTTAAAGAAATTATGAAATTAAATTTTTATAATCTATATAGGTAAAAATATTTAAAATACTAATTTTAACAAAAATTTTAAAGATTTTGGCCCAAAAATTGGAGAACAGGCTGAATCGGTTGGACTGGACCTAAACTGAGCCTAAAGCCTGATATATATAACTTCAATTCAGCCACCCCTTCCCTTCACAATTGGTAAGTCACCCTGAAGAAGAGAGGGAAGATAGGAACCCTAATACCAAATATTTTCGAATTTCAATTCCACATATCTCTCAATCCGGAGTTCCGATCGCGGCACCATTTGTGGTCACACAACCATTATGTTGAGCTCTTCAAAACCATCTCTCTTGCTGCATATGCATGACAACCTTATTTTGCTAAAATTAAATTTTTGAGTTTTTAACCATTCCTTTAATTTTTCAAACCTCTGAAAACCATATTTAAGGCTCGATAGCTAGTTTTAGGCTACGAAATATGAGTAGGTGTATTGAGGAAGCTAGATTTGGTATCAAAGAAGAGTTGAGAAGTGAATAATTTATTTGATGAGATATTGAAAGTGATGAATGAGACATGAATGAGAATGGTATTGACATCAATGAATTATGATTGAAATATTCATGTGGCTTATATATTTGAATTATATGAGAGACGAATGTTCCTGGGTGAATGCAATGGCTTGTCACCACTTGCTCCAGGTTGAGACTTGATACTCTATTAATTCTTTGTCGCAAGATGTGATCGGGTGTAACGCCCTATCACACAGATCTTACACATAGGTCATAAAGTATATATATATAACAAGGATATTGTATCTAGGAGCCTTGAAGGAAAAAGATAGGCAAAACAAAGACTAGACAAAACGTCACACTCGAAAAGCGTTAAGATAGAAGGCTTATACAGAAAATCAAATCAAAACATAAAACTAGAATTCCAGAAGATAGCTATATATTCAAGTTCTAGACTCGACCTGCAAAGCAAAGGCTAGCTAGAATATATATATACATACACAACCTAACAGTAAACTAACAAACAATAATATAAATCCTAATTCTCCAAAGTCAACCTCTAGGAGGGGAAGAACATGTTTTTATACAAGATTAGAGAAGGTACACACACACACACACACACACACACACACACACACACATATCTAATTACATAACATAAACAGTCCCAAAAAGTACATCTTCACTTTCGAAAGAGTCGTTCAACATGCTCAACGAGGTGCCTCACGTCCTGCATCTGAAAAACAACATGTATTGAATGAGAATCAGAGGTTGTCAGTATGGTAAAGGTGCCCACATACATAATATATAAGGTCCTGGAAAAGCTAGAGACAATCCTAGAACTCCGACACTCAGATTTGAACTTAAATAAGTATTCTAAACCAGAAATAATAGTAATCTATCTAAGGGATTCTATTTCTATTCTAACTCTTCACCTCATGTCATCTCAAACCTCCTTACCACCGGTGGAACTACCCTTAGCCTCACCTCCGCCAACATGAGGGATTTTTTAGTTTCAAAGACAAACAAAGCATACAAGCAATATACAATTAAAGAATAGGTACAGTAGTTAAGTCTTGTAGCATATAGACATATATAAACAATTAGGCAAACCAAGATATGCATACTCAAACAAAACATATAAATGCACATGATGCATATCTGCCCTATGGCTGATGATATCATTTGTCAATTACCCAGCCAAACCCGACATGTTCGGTAGCAAATCCTAAACAGTCCCAGTAACGCGAAGCTCAAAGCATATGCATATATATAAATAATCAATGATCCATCGTGCGGCTGGTCAAAGGAATCTCAAATCTCAACCTGGAACCAGTGGGGGCGAGTCACTGTATTTGCCCAGGGAGACTAAGATTAATCATAAATACCATCCTGGAGCAAGTGGGGCGACCACTGCATCTACCCAGAAAACTCACAATTATCTCAACCTATAGCTAGTGGGCAATATCGCAACCTCTTGCATATACCCAAAGAGCTCAACCATCTCATTCTGGATCAAGTGAGGTGAACCACACTCTTGCATATACCCAGGGAGCCTCAACTAACCAACCTGGAGCAAGTGGGGTGAACCTCAACCCTTACATCTACTTAGGAGGTATGTTCTCATATGTCCAGGAGGTACAAAGGAGGGGATCCTAACCTCCCACCATCTTGCTTATGGCAATTTTACAATACCAGGAGTAACAAAGAAGGGGATCTTCACCTTCCACCATCTCTCTGGGGTTGCACTTTCAAGAAAGAGAGCTCGAGATCAAAGCCATTATATTTATAATCAAATTACATCAAATATTATATTTATAATTAACATATAATTCTTCAGACTTATCTCTATTACACTCCATCATTTTCTCTTTAATCAACATCAAAACACACCACAAAACTTCTCTTGTTAATCTACCCACAGTACTTTGTAATCCTAAGTCTTCAGCTCCAACTACAAAATAGAAACTACCTTTTTTATTTTAACCTAATATACTCTCGGTCACCCAAAAAGCCTAAACACTAGCTAGGGAGTCTCAAATGGTAATTTCAGAGGTTGGAAAAGTTAGAGGAATGGTTTAAAACTTGAAAATAATATTTTCAGAAAATAGTGGTTTTGCGTACGCATCATTCTGTCCGCTACGTTGAAGTTCAAAATTGGACTGTCTCGCGTACACATCACTGGTCCGCGTATGTGAGCCTCTCAAACAATAAGCTTTCCCCGCATCGAGTGCCACATGGCCGCGTACGTGGCTTTGAAAATGGGGCATCCCACGTATGTGTCACCCGTTCGCGTATGCAGAACCTCTGGGCAGAGCCCAATGGCCGCGTCGCATGCATGTCCGCGTACGCGAGCTATGCAAGTCCAAAAATTTAGTTTTTCATACCTAACTTTGATCGCACATAACATTTTTGTTAAAAATCATTTTTATTCCGTTCTTTGAATGTTACGAACTTCACAGACTCAATTTTTGTTCCAAAACAAGTTTCATCAACATTGGGGATCCGGAAGCCAAGTTATTCCTTGCCGAAGTTGGTCAAAAATCAGATTTTCCAAGAACACCAGACTTCAAATTTCCAAAACTTTCAATTTCCAATCCTTACCAATTTGTAATCAAATCAACCCTAACTACATACACCTAAGTTCTAGCCAATCCATAACCTTTTCAACACATAATCTAACCATTAATTCAATAAATTCCAATACTAATTTATTTATCGAACTCAATTAATTAATCATCAAACATCAAATCCCAACAATTCACATCAAACTCCACATTTTATACTCATAACATAACTCATCAACCCAACCATCCAATTCAACACCCATTTATATCAAGTTCAACACTTATCATCATTATTCACTAAACATAATAATTCATATATTTATCTTATCCTATGGTCAACTAGGCTAAGTTTTTACGATACACTATATATTAACTATGAGAAACCAAAACCATACCTTGGCTGATTCCTCTCTAAGCTCAAAATCACCAAAATTCAAGCTTCAAGATTCCCAATTAACTCCAATAAATTTCATCCACCAAAGTTTTATTCCAAGAGTTTAGAGTTTTTTTTTATCTTACCCATTGATTATTAGAGTAAAATCCAACAATTTTTGCTATCTAATTCAATCCTAAAATATTAAAATCACCAAATCCTCAATTCCAAACCCCATACATGTAAAACTTTAGAGGGAAGATCTGGGTGATAAATATTGAATTTCTTACCACTTTGTTTAAATAAAATTGAAGAGCTCGACGAGACAAACGCATGGTCGCAAACCGTGTAGCGATCGGAGCTTCGGATAAAAAATTATAGTCCAATGAAGGAGGAAATGAATAGTAGTAAGGTTTGGTGTCCCCTTCAACATTTCCAGCGTGTTTCTCATGAATGTGGAAGAAAAATGCTGAATTGGTGGTTTTATATGTTGGGCCATGGGCTTGGTCTAACCGGTTTGGCCCGTTGGTCCGGTTGTGGATCAAAACCTTTAAAAATTAGTGTCAAAATTTGTATTTTTAATATTTCTACTTCCCTAAACTAAAAAAATTAATTTCTTAATTTCTTGAAATAATAATTAATTGATTGCCTAATTATTTATTAATTTTGCAAGGTTTACACTAGGCGATTTAACTCTCCAGGTTCCCCAATGGGCGTAATATATATATATAATTTGAGCTTGGGGTTTTTTCCCATGGATATTTTTGAGCTTGGGGATGCGCGCACAGAGGGTCTGTCAAAGGTTAGCTACCAGACATGTTGGATTTGGCTATATAATCGATAGATGAGACTCATCAGCCATAGGACAGTCATATATCATACGCATTTGTATGTTTTGCTTGAGTGTGCATTGTTTTGGTTTGCCTATCTGCTTAACTCTCTTTATCCGCTACTTGATTTACTTGTTGTATCAGTACCCTATCTGTGCTTTCTTTGTTTGATTCGTATGTGTATGTATTTGAGAGACCCTCTCTTGGCGGAGGTGTGATGAGGGTTGTTCCACCTGGTGGATAGGAGGTTTAAAGGAAACTGAAGGTGCAGAGTTAGATAGAGTACTGAATTTCTGGCATAATCTTTAAGTTAAAATCTGAGTGTCGAAGTTCTAGGATTGCCTTTGCCTTTTTCAAGATCTTATATATTATCTGTGTGGGAACTTTTACTATATTGAGAACCCCTGGTTCTCATTTCATACATATTCTGCTGTTTTTCAGATGCAGGTCGAGAGGCACCTTACTGAGACTTTTGGAGACTCTTTGGAAGCGAAGAACTATTTTGGGACTTGGTGTTTTGTATTATATATACTCTGGCCGACCTTAGTTTTGCAGGTCGAGTCTAGAGCTTGATAGTTGTATCTTTTGGAACATGTTCTTGATATATGTTTTATCTTTCCTTTTGATCTTGCATATCCATTTTACGTGTATCTAGACGAGTGTGATGTTATTTTCTGTTTCAATTTTGTTTACCTTTTTCTTCAAGGCTCCTAGTTATAATTTTTTCAACTATATTTATACATGTCTTTTCAGTTTTAGAAGTCATAATACCATGCTACTTCTAATTTACAACTTAAGCGTAAGGCTATGTGTGGTAGGGTGTTATAATTTGGAGGTCATGTCTTAGCTTGGCCAACTTTTGTGGTGGCAAGAATTTGGTTATAAATTTATTCACCAAATCCTCCTACGTTGTTATGCTATCCAAGGGTTGGGTTTAGAGCCACTACTTGGCCTTGTCGCTTACACAGAATGGGATTAGCTTTAGCTTGTAGACTTCGGGAGAGACTCTGTTGCTCTTGACAGTGTCATATATCAATAGGAAGCTAGATATGTGTAAGTTTGGATTTTCTTTGAGGACTGCCTCCAAATTAGTTTTGTTACACCAATTGAATACGTGCAGGCTTCAATTCAAAGTTATTTGCTTCCACTTTGGGCCTCACTATGCTACTTCCACAGCTTTTAAAAGTAGTATTGGTGAAGAAACCAATAGTCCGCCTTGTATTGGCATTGTTATTGATGTGATTGTTGTTGTTATTGTCTGCCATAATGCTCTCTGGACCCTCTTCAATTTCTTCTACTTCCCCCTAACTTCCTAATTTCTTTTTCAATTTCTAGATGGTTAGTTCTATTTCAGGATCAAACTGGAAAGGCTCCTTGTTATTATTGCCCTGCATAAAACACACAGACAATAAAAAAAGTGGAAATTTCCAATGTCACAGTGAAGAAATTTCGGTGAGGTAAAAATAAAAGAAAAAGTCCAATTTAGAGAATTAACTAACTGGTTAGTTGTCAATCTCAATTAATCCTGGCAATGGCACCAAAAACTTGATGGAAGATTTTTAAAACTCGGCAAGTGCACCAAATCGTATCAAATAAAACCACGGTAAGTGGATATGGTTCACACAAGGATTAATGGAGTAAGCAACAAGGATTAATTGATTATTCTAATTAGACAAACTAAAACTTTGAGTAAGAGCATCAAATGTTGAACAGAGGTAAAATAAAAAGCAAAATAGTGAATAGAAACAATGATGATGAGAATATTAAGGTTTCAGAGATGTTCACTGTCTAGGAAAACAATCCTTGTATTTATTTATTTAGAGGCATGAAGAGATCAATTCACGACAAACTATAAATAATCAAATTCCAATTTCTTGGTAATTCAATTTCTCTTTAATTACTTAATCGCTAATTCCTTAATCAATTAATTAAGAAAAGAGGTTAAGCACAATTTTGATTTATATTCACATAAGATTCGAGTGATCCTAGGTTGAATTATATATCACTTATTCAAATTAGTTCTAAACCAATTGAAAATCATGAGAGTTATAAAGTCGCACACTGTTTAAAATACTATTACTAGTTAGATTAAAAGTCATGAGAAAGAGTTTTCAAGCTAATTCCAATATTAAATTTTCCAAAGTAAGACTAAAATCCAAAATGGAGTTAGAATATTTTCCAAAAGTTATAATATTTAGGGATAAAGAATGAAAACTCAATCATGAGATAGATCAAAGCGTAAACCTCAAATAAAATAAAACACTTAAATTAATTATTCATAAAAAGATGGACATAGCTCCTAACCTTACTAGAGGAGATTTGTTGCTTATGATGGTGAGAAAACAAAAATAGAAATGAAAAGTAAAATCTGGTCTAAGATGTGATGTCCTCTAAATAATTCTTTGGGCTTATTTAAAACCTAACCTAAAATTCAAATTCAAACTAAATCAAACAAAATCAAATCTAATCAAATAAAATCTTTCTCTAATCAATCTTAACTAATAATGATCTTCTCTGTGTAATTGAAATTCAAAACTTGGTAGTTGCATGTAGTATTGGAATCATGGGCCTTACAATTGGTCTTGGACTTGGAAAGTTGGCTTGAAACTTTGGAGGATTCGTGTGGCACTTTAAGGTTCTTAGTGGTCACTGGAACTTAGCCCAAAATGTAGAAGCAAAGGTGTGTGAGTGGCGTGTAGGTGGCGTGCCACTTGATGGGATTAGAAGGCGTGGAAGTAATAAACCCCAATTTTAGGGTTTATCTTGTATTGAATTTGGTAGATTTTATCAATTTTTCCTACATTTATTCAATGAAATAGCATGGTTTTGTAAATTCTTCCTAATTTGTGCTTAAGAGTAAAAATATGCTTTTTAGACCCTTAATTTAATTTAATTCACTTTAATTCCATTCGATGCCTTGATATATTTGTTGAGTGATTTCAGGTTTAGAAGGCAAAGAATTGGATTGATGGATTGAAGAAAAAGCATCTAAAAGTAGAGAATTCATGAAGAAATGGAGTTTTAGAAATCTACCGTGCGAGGGGTACACGTGACAAGCAACTCGTGACCTCATTAAAGAAACATGCTAGGGGCAATTTCTAGGGCTGCAGAAGTCCAATCCAACTTATTTCTGAAGCTATTTAATGCAGAATTCAAGAGGGAACAATGGAGGAGCAATTAGTGTAGCTTAGGACCATGTTTTAGGGTAGTTTTCTAGAGAGAGAAGCTCCTTCTTCTCTCTAGAATTAGGGTAGATTTAGGTTAAACTCTCTTTAATTTAGGCTTTAATTCTTGTTTTCAATTAGTTTTCCTTGCAATTTCTTGTTTCTACATCTTTGTTCTCTTAGTTTACATTGTTAATTTCTTTTTTATGCCTCTTTTTAGTTTATAAACACTCTCGTTAATTTTCATTTCCTTTAATACAATAGATGTCTTTTTATGTTTCTTATTGTTTAATTGAGTTATTATTGTTATTTCGTTGCTCTTGGTAGTCTTATATTTAATTATTATTGCAATTTAATATGCTTTCCTTTTTATGCCTACCAAGTGTTTGATAAATTGCTTGACTTTGGTTTAGATTAGATTTTGTGTTTTCTTGGCTTGAAAAGAGAAATTAGGTTATCTTGAGTCATTTATACCCAACTTATGTTGGTGATCTAGAGTTGTTAGTTAATATTGTTTCCATTGACGCTAATCTTTTGCTAATTCAACTTGTAAGTGATTAGGACTTATGGATTGAGATTAACTAGTCTTATTTAATTTTCTCCCGATGTTGGAGATAACGTAATAAGCTTATCTCTTGATAATTATTGTGTGATAATTAATGACTAGGATAGAAAACCTCAATTCTCAATCCTGGCCATGAGTGCCTCTTTTTAGTATTTGTTATATTTAGTTGTTTGATTTACTTTTATTTTCATTTAACTTTTTTGTCATTTAGATTATTGTCTCCTTATTTGCAAACCGCCCTTGAAACTCATAACTGATAGTACGCATACCTTACTGCAATTTCTTTGAGAGACGACTCAAGATCTAATACTCTCGGTATCTTTATTGGTTTGCACTTGTGACAAACAAGATTAAACTTTGATTGAGGGTTGTTTGTCGGTTTGGGACTATACTTGCAACGAAGTGATTTCTTTTATCGAGAAGAAATTCTAGACCGACGATTTTCTTCTTTCAAGTTTTTGGTGCCGTTGCCGGGGAATCGCAATGTGTGCTTATTGTTGGTTATTGTTCATATGTGAATATTGTGAATAGTTGCTTTTTGCTTGCTTGCTAGTTTTGGTTTAGGAGCTTGTTTTCCTTGTTTTTCTTAGTAGCTTTTGTTTTTTTTATTTCCCCTTTTACTATGAATTCTCACCCTTTTGGCTATGAGTTTGGTTCAAATTATGTTGTAGGAAATGGAAGCTTTAATGGAGGTTTGCATTAAGGATTTAGAAATCAAAGGTGGGAGGAGCCTCAAGCATATAGACAACTTTCTTGGCAACAACCTCCTCCGGTTTCTTATGGGTACAATCCAACTCTTAATGCATACAAACCTAATGGATGTGGTGAACCTCATTGTGGTTGTCAACCACAATCACCATATACCTATAACCCCCTCCTCAACATAGCGTTCAACAACCCTACTCACAAGCCCCATACCGCCATTCACCTCCATACAATCCTAACCCATATCCACCATACCAACAATCATATGAGCCATACTTAGAGCCACCACCATTTCAACATCAATATTCTCAAAAACCATCAATTCCATATACACCACCTCAATACTCTCACCAATATGAACCACCTTCTAATTATGATGCCTCTCCTCCAAACAATGAACCCTCTTTCCCACTACCGCCCTCATTGGACAAATTTCTCAAACTCCTAATACAAGAACAAAAACATCTCTATTCTCATCTTTAAAAGCAAGAAGAAAATGATCAAAAGAAGCTAAAGGGGTTAGAAACCATGATGGCCACCATAACCGAAGCCATTCACTACTTAGTCTCCCTATGTTCATGCGATCAAAGTACTTCCATTGACAAATATGGAGGATCAACTTAAGAGCATAGTGAGGAAATGAATTTGGAGCTTCAAGGCAAAGAAGAGGGGTTGAAGCAAGAATTGCAATAAGAGGAGAAAGTTGAGATAACTGAGCCGGAAGGAGTGGTTGAACAATTAGGAGAGATTGATCAAGAATTGGATTCAATTAGTGATGAGTTCTTGTCCACACTAACAAATCACCTTGATGATCCTATTAAACATTCTTCCATTGAGCTTGAAAGTGAGGTTAAGGAGGGTGCGCAACCTCCAAAGCATATGGTGAATGACGAAGAATTGGAAGAAGGTGAGCAAGTAACAAATCCGCATCTTGATGATGATTCCACACCAACACATAATCCTTTTCAGTTTGAGGAGTCTTCCCCCATTGAAATTGACGTTGATGTTGAGATAGGTTCTACATTACCTCTGAGTTGTGACATGAAGGATGTATAAGAGTTAGAAGAGGTTGGTAAGTAAGCGATTGAATGTGAAGAACCTTGTCAAGAAAGGGACATGGAAGATACTTGTCAAGAGGTGGAGGTAGTCAAAGAAGAACACAAAGGAGTAGAACTTGGAAAACCATTGGAACCAACCCTTCCTAAGTTACCATCATCCTTTACACCATTCAACTGGGTAAATTTCTTATCCCTTAGCTTTCTTATTCCGCTCGAGTATGGTTTGCTTGAAACAGATGGTCAACTTTGAGTTCTTTGTGGAATGGGAAGCAAGAAAGAGTTGGTTAGTGATTGGCACCACAATCCTAGGTTCATTATGGTTGAGTCATCAAAGTTAAAGGGCAAAGGGTGGTGTAGCACTCAATTGAGGGTATCTAGGAGAGCTTGGTGCTTAAATGAGAATTCACAAGCCTTGTCACCCGAATGGAAGCATGAAGATCAAGAAGAAAGGGTGTTGGAAAACAAGGTTTGGGACCCCGAAATATATATCAACCATCATCAATCTTGGGGCCTTGTCACTTGTTCAAATTTGCTTGAGAGCTTAGTGCGCCTAGTTTGGGATCTCAGTGGACATTGTATATGCAAACATTTGTGGGGATTCAAGGATGAATTCAAGCACCAGCCACCTTGACAAGCACCCTATCAATTATCCAACTTAAGGACAATAAATAAAAGTGCTAGGTGGGAGACACGCCACCATGGTAAACTCTTTCCGTTCTATTGTATATATAATTGATGAATGAATTGGGTTGCCATTGTTAAGGTACTTTATTGCCTTTGATATCATTCTTGTCTATATTTCTCTTAGATGTTAGTTTAATTAGTTACATTTATGTTCTACGTTGCATATGTGAATAGTTACATTCTTTGTTTTGAATTGAATTGCTTAGTTGCATGTTTGCATAGTTTTAAAAGCTAGGAATTTTGTTAAATTTGAATTTTGGTTGAGTTGGAGTTGTATATATTGTTGGGAGAGTTTTATTTCTGTTTCTTCAAAAAAAAAAACAAAAGGGAACCTCTCATGCGTGCGCGTGCCTGAAGCGAATGCGTGACCCCCGAAAAATCACCATGCAGGAATGGTGTGTGAGTGCTGCTACTGCATGACTCCAAACAGAGAGTTGTGCGCGAAGGGTGCGGACACTGTGCGTTTAGCACAATTTCAGCCCATGTGTACGCGTGATCCACACGTATGCGTCACTCTCTATTTTCCCCTTCCACGCCTACACCTGCTCAATGCGCACGCATCACATTCCATTCTTCCAACCCACGCTTACCGGTGATCCACGCATACGCGTGGGCACCCCTGTTTCACACTCTCTTCTTTTCTTTTGTTCTTTTCATTTCTTTTCTTCTTTTCTCTTCTCCTCTCTTCTTCCCTTCCTTTGACCATCATCCACCACCACCGTTCACCATTTACCACCATTCACCATTCACCATTTGCTATTTACTGCTGCTAATTATTACCTTGATGCTATTTTAGCATAATTATTGTTGATATTCATTGTTGGACTTTTGTAGTGAGAATATACTTTGTTACTTGGTTTTGAATTCTTCATGCTTAATGTTTTTGAATACCAAGTACTTGTAAATTGCCTTTAAAGCACTCTACATCTTTTGAATTGCATGATTTGGCCACCATGTGATTTAAATTCTTTACTTGGACTAGGCAATTTCTTGATGTTGAATGATGTGCATTTATCTTAATGCATTGTGTTCCTTGATCATATGCATCCATATGTTATGCTTATGCCTTAATGACATGTTAATCCTTAATTGTTTAACTATGTGCTCTGCACATATTTGAAACTAGTCATTTTGGCATGATGCTTCCTTTGTGAAATTGGATTGGAAGCTCACCTAGGGACATTTTTTAAATTCTTAAGTCATATGGACCATGCTTGCCATGTGATTTTCATTTCAACTTATATCTCTCCTTTAATAAGTTGCATAGCATCCATGTGCCCCACTTTATGTCAATTAGGTAATGCAAGCAAAATTCAAAGTGTGTCTTTGATTGATGTGTAAGTTTCATATTTTGTTTTATTCATTAAGTTTCCTTGCACATCAATCAATGTTCATTCATTATCCATTTCACAATTGCCTGATTCTTGCTTGAGTACTTGCATTCTTTTTTATTACTTGTTTGTTTGTCTTAACCTACAAGTTTTCTTTGAAGTATCTCAAGCACACTAGAATGAGTGAAGTGCGTGATTCTTTCATGTAGTTGTGACATAGCTTTTAAGTGCTAGTGTGTGTGTTCTAAACCACGCGCAAACTAGAATTCACACACTTGTTTTTATCCATGTCACACATTAATTCACTCACTTCATTTTAGTAATTCTTACTGTATTCCAACAATCTATGCTTCCTTGCTTTTGAATTTACTCGCTTACTATCCTATTTTCTATCTTTCAGGATGATTCACCATAAGCCAAAAAGGAAGCAAAAGAAAGAACACGCAACAACCGGTTGATCCACCAATTGAAGGTGGCAATCCGTGAAGTCGCCATATCCCCCTTTCTCATCTTTGAATGAACCGAGGATGGTGCAAACTTTTAAGTGTAGGGAGGTCGTCCAACCAATTGGCCATTTTGGGTGAAAATTTTCTAATCCTAACACTTTCACATTTAAGTTTTCTGTTATTACTATGTCTTTTAGAATTTTTAGTTCCATTGTTTTTATTGCATATACATAATAAGCTTAGTTAAAATAATGAAATTTTCTAAGAAAAACATTCTTAATAGGGCATTGATACCTCAATTTATTTGAGAAAAAAAATTTCATTGAAACTTGCTTGAACTATACTGTGGAACATGTTTTTGAGCTAAGAACACATAAGCTTGTGAGTTTTTTAGCCTAATTGTGTGGTTACGTCATATAACCACGATTTTCATTCTTGTGTGTATTATTCTCTTTCTATGATTGTAATCTTTGATTTTTTCATTTTTTATGTCCATTTTGTGTATGAATGTGTTTATATGATTGAGGCCTTTTATTTGATTTGAGCTCGCTTACCCAAATGGCCTTACCTTTTATCTACCATTGTTAGCCAACTTTGAGCCAATGTTAATCCCCTTTTGTTCTTAATTTTAGCACATCACTACCCCTAAGTGAAAAATAATAAATGTCCCTAATTTGGATCTTTGAATAGCTTAGGCTAGTGAGAGTGTGTATCATTCAAGTGTGGGGAAGTTGGAAACATTAGTAGAGATAAAAGTGTATTTTTGGGCTTTCACTGAAGATCTTGGGAATTGGGTATTGATAAACCCCATTTTTAGGGTTTATCTTGTATAGATTTTGAGGGTTTTATCAATGATCTTTCACACTTATTCATATAAAAATGCATGATTTTGTGTTCCTCTCCCAATTTTGCCTCATGAATGAAAATATGCTTCTTTTGCATTGTATTAGATATATTTTAATCCTCCTCTATTACCATTCGATGCCATGATCCGTGCGTTAAGTGATTTCAGAGATTATAGGGCTAGGATGGCTTGGAGGAGAGGACGGAAGCATTCATAAAGGGAAGGAGCATGAAAATTGGATCTTTGGAATTTTGAGCAACGACGCGCACGCGCACCTAGCGCGTACGCGCGGATGCGCGCCATTGTGACCAGCGCGAGGGAGCCGAAGCCAGGAGCCGATGTATTTAGCGACTGAGCCAGAACCTCAAGGGACGCGCCCGCATACCTGACGCCTGCGGATGGATTGCTAAAGCCCAAGGGATGCGTACGCACCAATGGCCGCATGTGATTTTTAAGAAGAAAATGTGACCAGCGATTTCTGGCAGTTACTAACCCTGTTTTGGGACAGAGTTCTGGCAGGAGAAGCATAAGAAGAACAAGGATTGAAGGGCTTGGGATCAATTCACTCATTAGACACATTTCTAGATATTTTCCAATAGTTAGTTACATTTTGTAGAGAGAGAAGCTCCAACCTCTCTCTAGGATTTCATTCTCCATTGTAATTCTCCTTTGATTTCTTGGTGAGATCAATTGCTAATTCACTTTTGCTTTGATACAAGTTGTAGATCTACTCTTTTCCTACTCTCAATTTGTATTCTTTTGATTCATTCACTCTAGATCTATGAATGCTTTGTTACTTTGATTTGGATCAATGAATTGAGGTATTTTCATGTTCATTAATTGTAATTGTTTGATTATTGATGATTACTTGAGATAGATAGTTTGAATTCAATTCCTTTCTCTCAATTTCATAATGTCTTTTATGAATGCTCACCAAATGTTTGATGAAATGGTAACCTTAGCTATGGATTAGAATTTCCTTACTTGGCTTAAGGGTTGAGTTATTAGAGACACTTGAGTAGTGGATATCAATTATTAATTGGGACTTGAGAATTGCTAATTGGCTTGGAGTGCACTAAAGCTAAACTTCCCAAAGGTTAGGCTAGGACTTGTGACTCAAGTTAGTTACTTTCACTTGACTTTCCTCCATAATTAGGGGTTAACTAAGTGAAGCAACACTCAATTGTTATCACAATTGAAGGAAACTATAATGATGGAACTTCCAATACTCACCCTTGGCCAAGGTTTTTATCTTGATTGATTGTTGATTACTTTTTGTTAGCTTACATTCTCATACCAACTCTCAAAAATCACAAAAGACTTCCTACTCAATAATGTGCATTCTAAGGCAATTCCTAGGGAGAATGACTTGAGACTAATACTCTCGGTTATAGATTTTAGATTTGTTTGATGTGAAATTTGCGTGTCGGTTAGACTATACTCACGATTAGATTTATTACTAGCTTCTATACTGACATAAAAATAATGTCCATCAAAATGGCACCATTGCCAGGGACTTACTTATGTGTTCCATGTTATTGTTTAGTGTGAATATGTGTATATGTACATACTTGCAATTTCTCTTGATTGTTTGTTTGTTTGATTGCTAGTTAGGAATGATATTTGCTTAATTCCATTTGTTGTCATGAGCTTTATATTCCCTTCATTGTATGACAAGTTTACTACCGAATCCGAGCTTAGCACCATTTGATCCGAAAATCGAAAGAACTTTACTTCACACAAGGCAAGCTTGGAGGCGGTTAGCCTTTGAGGGGGGTGAAAAGGTTTTTACCAATTCACCAACCATATCCGAAGTGGACTCCGAACCGTCATTCGAAGAAGGCACTAGCTATTCTTCCTTTGATACTACTAATAGTTCTTCTCTTGGTCTAGGTGCCGACACTATGGCCGCTCCAAGGAGGGTTACGCTCAAGGAAGCGGGTGTACCAGACATTGTTCTTCAACCTCTCCATGTGCTTCATCCAAACTTGAATGTGAATTTTGAACTCAAGACCGCTTTGATTCATCTCCTGCCTAAGTTTCATGGACTTCCCGTACAAAATCCTATTAGACACCTCAAGGACTTTCATGGTGTATGCTCAACAACTAGGAGGGAAGGATCCGATGAGGTTGCTATATGGTTGTTTGCCTTCCCATTCTCTCTTGAGGGAAGAGCCAAAGAGTGGTTTTACACCTTGCCTAGTGATGTTGTTACCAATTGGGACTTGCTTAGAAGAGAGTTCCTATATAAATTCCTATATATGCCAAGGAATGAGAAAACAAGACAAGAATTTATTGGATGCCTCAAGCAACGGTTCTTTATCAAAGTATAGGACGGCGGAGGAGGCATGACAACTCATTACCGACTTGTCCGAGTCCACTCAACATTCTATATGGAAAATCAATCGCATAAAGGCCGTAAATGAAGTCTCCACTAGTAGTGAGACCGCCGCTCTTGCTAAATCCCTGGGTGACATGACAAATATTCTAAAGCAACTCCAACTTGGTCAACAACAACCTCAACAACAATATCAACCTCCACCACCTCTTCAACAACATAGTCAACAATTGGTCCCCCAAAAAGTGTGTGGCATTTGTTCTTGCTATTCCCACTATACAGACAAATGTCCAAGCCTTCAAGAAGATAACACCTTGGCGGGTATCCACAACTTCTCTGACTGCCCGAATCAAGGATACTACCAATAAGGCGGCAATTTCAACCAAGGGTATCCCCAACAAGGAGGCAATTACAACCAAGGGAGTAGCAACTATAATCAAGGTTGGAGAGACAATTCCAACCAATAGAGGAACAATTACCAACAAGTAGGAAGGGGTAGTGGAGGCAACCAAAGATGGAACAACAACAACTCACAAAATCGATACTCACAAAATCAACCATACCCTCAACAAAGCCAAGGAAGAAATTACCAAACTTATCAACCACCACACCAAAGACAACCGCCTCAACCCAATCAACCTCATGCCCCTCAAATCACATACCCTTCCACTTCTCCCAATCAAGATGATGCACTCCGAACCATTCTCTAAGGCCAAAAAGAACTTCAAACTCTGCTTGCCTCCGGTCTTACCAATCTTACATCTACTCTACAAGCTCTTCTTGCACGCATAGAATCACCTTCCATTTCCACTCCTCAAGCCTCAAGTTCTAGTGCTATTCTTTCTCAACCTCTACCCAATCCCAAGGGTGGCATCAATACCATTACCTTGAGATCCGGAACACAATTATAAGAGGGGAAGCAAAAGGAACCAAGTCCTATAATAATCACTTAAGATGAGGAGGAAATTGAGATAGAAGAAGTTGAAGAGGAAGAAGATGCACAAGTGGTAGTTGAAGATGAAATCTCTTAACTAACAAATGAAGTCTCCAAAGATGAGAAGGCCTTGGAAGAAGAAATTGCTCAACCAATCCCATTTCCAACATTAGCAAGGAAAGCTAGGAAGCGTGTAGAACTTGACCCCAAAGTGGTGGAGATGTTAAAGAAAGTTGAGGTAACTATCCCTCTCTTTGATGCTATCCATCAAGTGCCTAAGTATGCAAAGTTTCTTAAGGATTTATGTATGAACAAAGATAGAATCCATGAGTTAGAAACTATTCCATTGGGAAGTTCTATTTCAGCTTTGATGGGAGCATTTTCCGAGAAGTGTGATCATTTGGGCCCATGCATGGTTACTTGTACTGTAGACGGAGTTCAATTCCTTGATTGTATGTGTGATCTTAGTGCATGCGTTAGTATTATGCCTCTTTCCGTTTATCATTTATTGAAGCTACCACCATTAAAACGGTCGGTGGTTAGGTTTGTCTTAGCGGATAAGAGCATAATAACCGTGACGGGTGTGGCGGAAGACGTATTGGTGAACATAAAAGGGTTGGTGTTTCCAATTGATTTTTATGTCCTTGAGATGCCATCAAATGAATCCGAGAGGACATCATCTATCCTACTTGGGAGGCCATTTTTGAGGACCTCTAGATTCAAGTTGGATGCCCATTCGGGAACCTACTCATTTGAGATAGATGGGAGAGTCGTGAGTTTTAGCTTAGAAGAAGCCATGAAGCACCCACCGGAGAACCATTCCATATTCCAGTGTGACCTAATTGACAATATTGTGGCCGAAGTGCATTATGCAAAGTTAGATGAGAAGCATATGATTGAAGAAATAAGTGAAGACCCAAGTGAAGTGAACACATTACCCCATCCGGATCCTCCGGAAGTTTAAGTGTCAAGTCAAAACCAAAAGCTAGAATTGAAGCCACTACCACCCCATCTAAAGTACTCATATCTTGATGAAGCCCACAAGTTCTCGGTAATTGTTGCAAGGGAACTCACTCCTCCACAAGAAGAAAAGTTGCTATGTGTTTTGAGGAAGAATAAAAGGGCAATAGGGTGGAACTTGGCGGATCTAGTGGGAATAAGCCCCCAAGTATGCGAGCACCGAATATTCCTGGAGGAAGGAGCTAGACCCGTTCGACAACCTCAAAGGTGATTAAAAATCATACTATTTTAGAGGTTGTGAAAAAAGAGGTCACCCGGTTATTAGAAGCAGACATCATCTACCCCATTTCGGATAGTGAATGGGTGAGTCCCGTTCAAGTCTGGGGTGACCACAATCGAGAATGAGAGCAGGGAGCTTATAGCAACAAGGGTGCAAAACTCTTGGCGGGTGTGCATTGACTACCGAAGGTTGAACACGACCACTAGAAAGGATCATTTTTCGCTACCGTTTATCGATCAAATGCTTGATCGATTATCCGGTAAATCTCATTATTGTCTTCTAGACGGCTATTCGGGATACTTCCAAATACACATTGCTCTAGAGGACCAAGAAAAAACAACTTTTACTTACCCTTTTGGAACTCATGCCTACAAGCGTATGCCATTCGGCTTATGCAATACACCGGCAACCTTCCAAAGATGCCTGATGAGCATATTTATGGATTTTCTAGAGCAATGTATGGAAGTGTTCATGGATGACTTCAGCGTATATGGTGATTCTTTTGATCATTGCTTAGATAACCTTGAAAAAGTTTTGGAAAGATGTACTAAATCGAACCTTGTCTTAAGTTTTGAAAAGTGTCATTTTATGGTTAGGCAAGGCATTGTTTTAGGACATATTGTTTCCAATGATGGTATTTCCATAGATCCCGCAAAGATCAATGTTATATCTAGCTTGCCTTACCCCTCCTCCGAGAGGGAAGTCCATTTGTTCCTTGGACATGCAGGATTTTACCGAAGGTTTATCAAGGACTTTAGTAAGGTAACATTGCCTCTATCTCGATTGTTGCAAAAAGACATTGAGTTTGATCTAAGCAAGGAGTGCATGGAGGCTTTTGACAAGCTCAATGTAGCATTAACCCAAGCTCCCATCGTGAGAGGGCCGGAGTAGAGTCGGTCATTCGAAATAATGTGTGATGCTTCAAACTATGCGGTGGGAGCTACGTTAGCACAACGCGAGGGTAAGAATCCATATGTCATTGCCTATGCATCAAAAACACTAGATGGAGCCCAAATCCAAGTACACTACTACTGAGAAAAAACTCTTGGCTATTATTTTTGCTTTGGATAAATTCTGACCTTATCTTCTTGGTTCTAAGGTAGTAGTATATTTGGATCATACGGCATTAAAGTATTTGTTGGCTAAAAAGGAATCCAAGCTAAGATTGATTAGGTGGGTTTTATTGTTGCAAGAATTTGACTTGAAAATCAAAGATAGGAGTGGTTTGCAAAACCTAGTGGCAGATCACTTAAGTTGCCTTGAAAACACTAAAGGCGATGCCGCTCCTATTAATAATTCTTTCCCCTTTGAGGGCTTGCATGCAATCTCGGAGGCCAATCCTTGGTATGCACCAATGGCCAATTACTTGGTATCCCGCACCTTTCCTTCTAGTCTCTCCAAGCATCAAAAGGATAAACTAAAAAGTGAATCCAAATACTATGTATGGGATGACCCATACTTTTGGAGATGTGGAGCGGATCAAGTAATTCGAAGGTGCATTCCACAAACCGAATTCCAATCAATCTTGGAAGCTTTCCATTCCTCCGAGGGAGGTGGACATTATGGACCTCAAAGGACGGCAAGAAAGGTCCTTGATTGTGGATTTTGGTGGCCAACTCTTTTCAAGGACTCTTCTCTCTTTTCTAAATCTTGTTCTCATTGCCTTAGATTTGGTAATATCTCCAAAAATGATGAAATACCCCAACAAACCATGGTATTTTTTGAAATCTTTGACATATGGGGTATTGACTTCATGGGGCCATTCCTAAATTCTAATGGTTTTCTCTACATTCTACTTGCCGTTGATTATGTGTATGATGGATGGAATTCACTACCCTTTCCCAATAATATTGATGAATCTGCTCTTGGCAAGCACACCAAAATTATCGTCAAGTATTAACCCACAGTGGAGTGGGATCGTATCCACAGAGATTTGTAGATTTGAGCAATTTTAATCAATTGGTGAATTAGTCAAGCTCAACAGAATAAGTTGTAAGTGCAGAATTATAAATGGCAGAAACATAAATGGCAAGGGAATAAAAGAATGCAATAAAATGTAGAAATGGAAATAACAGGAATGTAAAAGGGGAATGGGATTTTGCAGAATGTAAGTAAAGCTATAAAAGAATGGGAGAGATAAGAATGGGAAAATTTATTGAGATCAGGAGATATTGTCTCTTTGGATTAAATCCAGCTTATATCCTCTTCAATCATGCAACTCATTGACCTCTTGGCAATCATGATTGATTGAGCCCCAATCCCTTGGTAACTCAATCTCTCAGATCTTGATCAATAGCCAATTCCTTGGTCTAATTGCTCATGAAGAGAGATATGCTTGGTCCTTGATTATACCACACATCATCATAAGCCCAGGTAGAGGGAGAATTGTATGTCACCATATCCAAACACCAAAACCTAGATTCTACTCAAGTGTGAGAAGGGATTTCTAGCATGGTTTCATGTTTCTTTTTCCAAGGTTCCCATGAAACCCATTTTGCATTTAATATATTTTCCAAGTTAATTGAACACTAAGCATGAAAATCGAAATTCCTTCTAGCAAATCAAAGAGAAGATGAAGAGAAGAAGAAATTCACTATCATTAATCCATCAAGTACAATAGAGCTCCCTCTCTCAATGAGAGGGAATTTAGCTACTCATAGCTCAGAGAGAAAATACAAAAGATGGAAGAGATGAAGTGTGAAAAGTAAAAAGTGAAATCCCAAAACTAAACTCTGTGACTTGCTAACTGGTGCACGAAATTGTGATACACAATGGCACCAACAACTTGGTACGCACAATTGTAATCTCAACTCTTTTTCACAATTTTGCATAACTAACCAGCAGGTGCACTGGATCGTCCAAGTAATAAACCATATGTGAGTAAGGGTCGATCCCACGGAGATTGTCAGCTTGAAGCAAGCTATGGTCACCTTGTAAATCTCAGTCAGGCGGATTCAAATGATTATGGAGTTTTAATAAATAAAAGATAAATAAATAGAAAATAAAGATAGAGATGCTTATGTAAATCATTGGTGGGAATTTCAAATAAGCGTATGGAGATGCTTCATCCCTCTTGAATCTCTGCTTTCCTATTGCATTCATCCAATCCTTCATACTCCTTTCCATGGCATGCTGTATGTTGGGTTTCACCGGCATCAATGGATACCTCTCGTCCTCTCAGTGAAAATGGTCCAAATGCGCTGTCACTGCACGGCTAATCATCTGTCGGTTCTCGATCATGTTGGAATAGGATTTATGATGAGCGGATAATTTATACGCTTTTTGGCATTGTTTTTAGTATGTTTTTGGTATGATCTAGTTAGTTTTTAGTATATTTTTATTAGTTTTTAGTTAAAATTCACTTTTCTGGACTTTACTATGAGTTTGTGTGTTTTTCTGTGATTTCAGGTATTTTCTGGCTGAAATTGAGGGACCTGAGCAAAAATCTGATTCAGAGACTGAAAAGGACTGCAGATGCTGTTGGATTCTGACCTCCCTGCACTCGAAGCGGATTTTCTGGAGCTACAGAAGCCCAATTGGCGCGCTCTCAATGGCGTTGGAAAGTAGACTTCCTGGGCTTTCCAGCAATATATGATAGTCCATACTTTGCCCATGATTTGATGGCCCAAACCGGCGTTCAATGTCACCCTTAGAAATCCCAGCGTTAAACGCCGAAACTGGCACCAAAATGGGAGTTAAACGCCCAAATTGGCACAAAAGCTGGCGTTTAACTCCAAGAAGACTCTCTACACGAAAATACTTCAATGCTCAGCCCAAGCACACACCAAGTGGGCCCGGAAGTGGGGATTTTTATGTCATTTACTCATCTCTGTACACCCTAGGCTACTAGTTCTCTATAAGTAGGACCTTTTACTATTGTATTTAAAATCTTCTGATCTTTGGAATCTTCTGATCTTTAGATCTTTTGATCATTGGGAGGCTGGCCTCACGGCCATGCCTAGACCTTGTTCTTATGTATTTTCAACGGTGGAGTTTCTACACACCATAGATTAAGGTGTGGAGCTCTGCTGTACCTCGAGTATTAATGCAATTACTACTGTTCTTCTACTCAATTCCACTTGTTCTTGTTCTAAGATATCACTTGTTCTTCAACTTGATGAATGTGATGATCCGTGACACTCATCATCATTCTCACCTATGAACGTGTGACTGACAACCACCTCCGTTCTACCTTCGATTGGGTGAATATCTCTTGGATTCTTTAACCGGAATCTTCGTGGTATAGGCTAGAACTGATGGCGGCATTCAAGAGAATCCGGAAGGTCTAAACCTTGTCTGTGATATTCTGAGTAGGATTCAA
>NC_029772.3:42193458-42193819 GCF_000817695.3 Arachis duranensis | reverse complement strand
AATCTCACTAGAGATGGCAGACAATTCAAGAAAACAGGCTTATGGACTTGTAGAGGATGTTCTAGTAAAGATTAAAGACCATTACATCCCTGCTGATTTCATAGTCCTAGAGACTGGGAAGTGCATGGATGAATCCATCATCCTTGGCAGACCCTTCCTAGCCACAGCAAGGGCTGTGATTGATGTTGATAGAAGAGAATTGATCATTCAAATGAATGAAGAATCCTTTGTGTTTGAGGCTCAAGGATATCCCTCTGTCACCATGGAGAGGAAGCATGAAGAGCTTCTCTCAAAACAGAGCCAAACAGAGCCCCCACAGTCAAACTCTAAGTTTGGTGTTGGGAGGCCACAACCAACTTCG
>NC_029772.3:42192404-42193286 GCF_000817695.3 Arachis duranensis | reverse complement strand
TGACATTAAAGAAGCGCTTGTTGGGAGGCAACCCAATGTTATATTTTATCTTTTCTCTTTTGTTATTTTATATTTTTTGTAGGTTGATGATCATGAGAAGTCACAAAATCAATGAAAAAAAGCAAAAACAGAATGAAAAACAGCACACCCTGGAGGAGAGCGCACTGGCGTTTAAACGCCAGTGAGGCTAGCAGATGGGCGTTTAACGCTCAGTCTGGCACCATTCTGGGCGTTTAACGCCAGAAAGGGGCACCAGACTGGCGTTAAACGCCAGAAAAGGGCAAGAAGCTGGCGTTAAACGCCAGAAATAGGCACCAGCCCGACGTTTAACGCCAGAAATGGCTAAAAATGCATTTTTGCATGCCATTTGGTGCAGGGATGACTTTTCCTTGACACCTCAGGATCTGTGGACCCCACAGGATCCCCACCTACCCCACCACTCTCCCTCTTTTTCTTCACCCATTCACCAATCACCTCAACACCTCTTCCCCAAAAAAACCCTTCACCTATCAAATCCCATCTTTCTCTTCACCACTCACATCCATCCTTCATAAAACCCCACCTACCTCACCATTCAAATTCAAACCACTTTCCCACCCAAACCCACCCTCAATTGACCGAACCCTACCTTTCCCCCTCTCCTATATAAACCCATCTTCACTCCTTCATTTTCACACAACCTAAACACTACTTCTTCCCCTTTGGCCGAATACAAAGCCATTTCCTTCTTCCTCATTTCTTCTTCTTCTACTCTCTTCTTTCTTCTTTTGCTCGAGGACGAGCAAACATTTTAAGTTTGGTGTGGTAAAAGCATTGCTTTTTGTTTTTCCATAACCATTTATGGCATCCAAGGCCGGAGAAACCTCTAGAAAGAGGAAAGGA
>NC_029772.3:42191773-42192066 GCF_000817695.3 Arachis duranensis | reverse complement strand
ATCTTACTATGGTTCGGGGGAAATACTTGGATTTTAGTCCGGAAAATGTAAGGTTGGCATTCAACTTGCCCATGATGCAAGCAGATGAACATCCTTACACTAGAAGGGTCAACTTTGATCAAAGGTTGGACCAAGTCCTCACAGTCATATGTGAAGAGGGCGCCCAATGGAAGAGAGATTCAAGAGGAAAGCCGCTTCAATTGAGAAGGCATGACCTCAAACCCGTGGCTAGAGGATGGTTAGAGTTTATCCAACGCTCAATCATTCCCACTAGCAACCGGTCCGAAGTTACT
>NC_029772.3:42169282-42189918 GCF_000817695.3 Arachis duranensis | reverse complement strand
TCTTCGTGGTATAGGCTAGAACTGATGGCGGCATTCAAGAGAATCCGGAAGGTCTAACCTTGTTTGTGGTATTCTGAGTAGGATTCAATGATTGAATGACTGTGACGTGCTTCAAACTCCTGAGGGCGGGGCGTTAGTGACAGATGGAAAAGAATCACTGGATTCTATTCCGGCTTGATTGAGAACCGACAGATGGATAGCCGTGCCGTGACAGGGTGCGTTGAACATTTCCACTGAGAGGATGGGAGGTAGCCACTGACAACGGTGATACCCTTGCTTAAGCTTGCCATGGAAAGGAGTAAGAAGGATTGGATGAAGACAGTAGGAAAGCAGAGAGACGGAAGGGAAGGCATCTTCATATGCTTATCTGAAATTCCTACCAATGAATTACATAAGTATCTCTATCTTTATCTTTATGTTTTATTCGCATATCATCATTCATATCCATTTGAGTTTGCCTGACTAAGATTTACAAGGTGACCATAGCTTGCTTCATACCAACAATCTCTGTGGGATCGACCCTTACTCGCGTAAGGTTTATTACTTGGACGACCCAGTACACTTGCTGGTTAGTTGTGCGAAATTGTAGTGATCACAATTTTGTGCACCAATTTACTATCCTTTTGCGTCTGTCACTATGCCCAACACTCGCGAGTTTGAAGCTCGTCACAGTCATCCCTTCCCAGATCCTACTTGGAATACGACAGATAAGGTTTAGACTTTCTGGATCTCAGGAACGGCCGCCAATATTTCTAGCTTAAAACACGAAGACTCCGATCTCTCGGAATGGAGGCTAAGAGATACACGCTTGATCTAAGGTAGAACGGAAGTGGTTGTCAGGCACACGTTCATAGGTTGAGAATAGTGATAAGTGTCACGGATCATCACATTCATCCGGTTGAAGTGCAAGCAAATATCTTAGAATAGGAATAAGCATGAATTGAATAGAAAACAGTAGTAATTGTATTAATACTCAAGGAACAGCAGAGTTCCACACCCTTAATCTATGGTGTGTAGAAACTCTACCGTTGAAAATACATAAGTGAAAATAGGGTAGGCATGGCCGAGAGGCCAGCCCCCAGTGTATAAGATTCCAAGATGAAAATACAATAGTAAAAGGTCCTATTTATAAGGAAACTAGCTACTAGGGTTTATAGAAATAGGTAAATGATGCAGAAATCCACTTCTTGGCTCACTTGGTGTGTGCTTGGGCTGAGCATTGAGCTTTACACATGTAGAGGTCTTCCTTGGAGTTAAACACCAGCTTTGGTGCCAGTTTGGGCGTTTAACTCCAACTTTTATGCCAGTTTTATCCGCTCATCACAACACCAAACTTAAATTATTGTTTGTCTCCAAGTAACTGAAAACAAAATTGGATAAAAAGAAGAGAATATACAACGAATCCCATAGTATCAATGAAAGTTAGTCCTAATTAGATGAGCGGGGCTTGTAGCTTTTTTCTTCTGAACAGTTTTAGCATCTCACTTTTTCCTTTGAAATTCAGAATGAATGGAATCTATAGGAACTTAGAATTTTAGATAGTGTTATTGATTCTCCTAGTTCAGTATGTTGATTCTTGAACACAACTACTTTATGAGTCTTGGCCATGACCCTAAGCACTTTGTTTTCCAGTATTACCATTGGATACATAAATGCCACAGACACATCACTGGGTGAACCTTTTCAGATTGTGACTCAGCTTTGCTAAAGTCCCCAGTCAGAGGTGTCCAGAGTTCTTAAGCACACTCTTTTCCTTTGGATCATGACTTTAACCACTCAGTCTCAAGCTTTTCACTTGGACCTTCATGACACAAGAACAAGGTTAGGGACAACTTGATTTAGCTGCTTATGCCTGGATTTTATTCCTTTAGGCCCTCCTATCCACTGATGCTCAAAGCCTTGGATCCTTTTTACCCTTTCCTTTTGGTTTAAAGGGCTATTGGCTTTTTCTGCTTGCTTTTTCTTTTTCTTTTCTCTTTTTTTCACTGCTTTTTCTTGCTTCAAGAACCAATTTCATGATTTTTCAGATTGTCAATAACATTTTCCTTTGCTCATCATTCTTTCAAGAGCCAACAACTTTAACATTCATAAACAACAAGATAAAAAATATGCACTGTTCAAGCATTCATTCAGAGAACAAAAAGTATTGCCACCACATGAAAATAATTAAACTAGTTTCAAGATAAAATCTGAAATCCAAGTACTTCTTGTTCTTTTGTAATTAAGCACATTTTTCATTAAAGAGAGGTGAAGGATTCATGGAGTTATTCATAGCTTTAAGACATAGACACTAGACACTGATGATCATTTAGTGAAGACATAAACGTAGATAAAACATACAGCATAAAGCCAAAAATAGAAAAATAAATAGACAAGGAGATTAAGGAATGAGTCCACCTTAGTGAGGGTGGCGTCTTCCTCCTCTTGAAGAACCAATGGTACTCTTGAGCTCCTCTATGTCTTTTCCTTGCCTTTGTTGCTCCTCCCTCATAGCTCTTTGATCTTCTCCAATCTCATGGAGAATGATGGAGTGCTCTTGGTGTCCCACCCTTAATTGGTCCATGGTGTAACTCAAGCTTTCCAAAGAAGTGTTAAGTTGCTCCCAGTAATTATGTAGAGGAAATTGCATCCCTTAAGACATCTCAGGGATTTCTTGATGATGGAATTCCTCATGCTCTTATTGAGTGCCATGAATGGGCTTTCTAGTTGTGCAATCAAATGCTCTACTACTGAGTTATGGACCCTTGAGATGAATCTCTCCATCTCCCATGACTTAGAGGTGGAGGCAGTTGCCTTCCCTTTCCTCTTTCTAGAGGTTTCTCTGGCCTTAGGTGCCATAAATGGTTATGAAAAAACAAAAAGCAATACTTTTACCACACCAAACTTAAAATATTTGCTCGTCCTCGAGTAAAAGAAGAAAGAAAGATGTAGAAGACGAAGAAAATGGAGGAGATGGAAGGTGTAGGTTTTGAATTTTGAAGGTGGGTGGGGTTTTTGGAGAAGAGTTAAGGAGGTGATTGGTGAAGGGTATTTGGGGAAGAGTTATGGAGGTGATTGGTGAAGGGTATTTGGGGAAGAGTATTGTAGAAAGGTGTGAAGAGGACAGAGAGTGAGTTGAGGTTGGTGGGGATCCTGTGGGGTCCAGAGATCCTGAGGGGTTAAGAAATTCTTCATCCCTGCTCCAATTGGGTGTTCAAAATGCCTTAGAGTGCAATTCTGGCGTTTAAACGCTAGTTTGCTACCCTGTTCTGGCGTTTAAACGCCAGCTTTCCTTCCTGTTCTGGCATCTGAACGGCAGTTTGTTGCCTTGTTTTGGCGATTAAACGCCAGTCTGGTGCCCTATTCTGGCATTTAAATGCCCAAAAAGGTGCCAGATTGGGCGTTTAAACGCCCATTTTGCTACTCTTACTAGCGTTTAAACGCCAATAAGTCCTTCCTCCAGGGTGTGCTATTTTTAATGATATTTTTTATTTTTTTCTTTATTTTTGTAATTGTCTTTGTGACTTCACATGATCATCATCCTAAAAGGAAACAAAATAATATAGATAAAATTAAAATAAAATTGGGTTGCCTCCCAATAAGTGCTTCTTTAATATCAATAGCTTGACAGTGAGCTCTCATGGAGCCTCACAGATTATCAGACTATGGTTGAGATCTCTCAACACCAAACTTAGAGTTTGAATGTGGGGGCTCTGTTTGACTCTGTATTGGGAGGAGCTCTTCATGCTTACTCTCCATGGTTACAGATGGAGAACCTTGAGTCTTTACTACAAGGCATTCTTCATTCGCATGAAGGATCAACTCTCCTCTGTTAACATCAATCACAACTCTTGATGTGGCTAGGAAAGGTCTTCCATGGATGATGGATTCATCCTCATCCCTTCTAGTGTCTAGGATTATGAAATCAGCAGGAAAGTAAAGGCCTTCAACCTTCACTAGCACGTCCTCTACTAGTCCATAAGCCTTTTTCATAAATTTATCTGCCATCTCCAATGAGAATTTGGCAGCCTGTACCTCATAGATTCCCAGTTTCTCCATTACAGAGAGGGGCATCATGTTTATCCCTGAGCCCAGGTCACACAGAGCTTTTTCAAAGGTCATGGTGCCTATGGTACAGGGTATTAAGAATTTACCAAGATCCTGTTTCTTTTGAGGTAAATTTTGCTGAACCAATGTATTCAGTTCATTGGTGAGCAAGGGAGGCTCTTCCTCCCAAGTCTCATTACCAAACAGCTTGGCATTCAGCTTCATGATTGCTCCTAAATATTGGGCAACTTGCCCTTCAACAATGTCTTCATCCTTTTCAGAAGATGAATAGTCATCAGAGCTCATGAATGGTAAAAGGAGGTCTAAGGGAATCTCTATGGTCTCTGTATGAGCCTCAGATTCCTTTGTTTCCTCATTAGGGGATTCTGTACTGACCATTGGACGTCCCCTGAGATCTTCCTCATTGGGATTCACATCCTCCTCCTCCTCTAAGGTTTCGGCCATGTTGATTATATCAATGGCCTTGCACTCTCCTTTGGGATTCTCTTTTGTATTGCTTGAGAGTGTGATAGGAGGAGTTTCAGTAACCTTTTTACTCAGCTGGCCTACTTGTGCCTCTAAATTTCTAATGGAGGATCTTGCTTCAGTCTTGAAACTAAGAGTGGCCTTAGATAGATCAGAGACTATGTTTGCTAAGCTAGAAGGATTCTGCTCGGAATGCTCTGTCTGTTGCTGAGATGATGATGGGAAAGGTTTGCTATTGCTAAACCTGTTTCTTCCACCATTGTTATTATTGAGCCTTGCTTCTGTTGATCCTTCCATGAAAAATTTGGATGATTTTTCCATGAAGGATTATAGGTGTTGCCAAAGGCTTCACCCATGTAGTTCACCTCTGCCATTGTAGGGTTCTCAAGATCATAAGCTTCTTCTTCAGAAGATGCTTCTTTAGTACCGTTGGATGCATTTTGCAATTCATTCAGACTCTGAGAGATCATATTGACTTGTTGGGTCAGTATCTTGTTCTGAGCCAGTATGGCATTCAGAGCATCAATTTCAAGAACTCCTCTCTTTTGAGGCGTCCCATTACTCACAGGATTCCTCTCAGAGGTATACATGAATTGGTTATTTGCAACCATTTCAATAAGTTCCTGAGCTTCTGCAGGTGTTTTCTTTAGGTGAATGGATCCACCTGCAGAATGGTCCAGTGACATCTTGAAAAATTCAGACAGACCATCATAGAATATATCTAATGTGGTCCATTCTGAAAGCATGTTAGAAGGACACTTTTTGGTCAGCTGCTTGTATCTCTCCCAAGCTTCATAGAGGGACTCACCATCTTTTTGTCTGAAGGTCTAAACATCCACTCTAAGCTTGCTCAGCTTTTGAGGAGGAAAGAACTTGGCTAAGAAAGCCATGACCAGCTTATCCGAAGAGTCCAGGCTATCTCTAGTTTGTGAGTCCAACCATGTTCTAGCTCTATCTCTTACAGCAAAAGCGAAAAGCATAAGCTTGTAGACTTCAGGATCAACTCCATTGGTCTTAACAGTATCACAGATCTGCAAGAACTCAGTTAAGAACTGATAAGGGTCTTCTGATGGAAGTCCATGAAACTTGCAGTTCTGTTGTAGTAGAGAAACTAATTGAGACTTTAGCTCAAAATTGTTTGCTCCTATGGCAGGGATTGAGATGCTTCTTCCATAGAAGTTGGAAGTAGCTGTAGTAAAATCACTAAGCATCTTCCTTGCATTGTTGTTTGGTTCAGCCATAATTGTTTCTTTTGCTAATTCCTTTTCAAAAATTTCAGTGAGGTCCTCTTCAGATTTTTGTGCTTTAGCTGCTCTTAGCTTCCTCTTCAGGGTCCTTTCAGGTTCAGGATCAACTTCAACAAGTATGCCTTTATCTTTGTTCCTGCTCATATGAAAGAGAAGAAAACAAAGAAAATATGGAATCCTCTATGTCACAGTATAGAGATTCCTTGAGGTGTCAGAGGAAAACAATAATGGAAGGATAAGGTAGGTAAGGAAGAATTCGAACACACAAAGAGAGGTGGAGTTCGAATTGACAATGGAGGAGGAATGCTAGTGTTTAAATATAAAAAGATAAAAGAGGGGGTAGAATTTTTGAAAATAAAAAGAGTAAAATTAAAATAAATTTTTGAAAAATTGGATGTGGTTTTGAAAAAGATAAGAAATATTAAAACAAACAAAAAGTCAATTAGTTAGTTGAAAAAGAGTTGAAAATCAATTTTGAAAAGATAGGAAGTTAGAAAAGATTTTGAAATTGATTTTGAAAAAGATTTGATTTGAAAAAGATATGTTTGAAAAGATATGATTGAAATTTATTTTGAAAAAGATTTGAAAGGGAAATTAAAAAGATTTGATTTTTTTGAAAAAGATATGTTTAAAAAGATATGATTTTGAAAAAGATATTTTTGAAAATATAATTCCTCTCCTTGTGTCATCCTGGCGTTAAACGCCCAGGAGCTGCATGTTTTGGGTGTTTAACGCCCAATTGTTGCATGGTTTGGGCGTTTAAACGCCCAGCTAGGTACCCTGGCTGGCGTTTAAATACCAGTTTTCCTTCTTCACTGGGCGTTTTGAACGCCCAGTTTTTTCTCTGTAATTCCTCTACTTTATGTTCTTAGATCTTCATTTTGCTAAATCCTTTATTCAAAAAGATATGTTTTCAATTTTGAAAAACAACAAAATGAGTCGAAACATATAATTCTTGGATCAAAACACAAGATATATGCAAGAACATTATGAACGTCAAGATGAACACCAAGAACAATCTTGAAGATCGAGATGAACATCAAGAACTCAGTTTTCTTAATGACAGAAAACATGGAGGACACCAAACTTAGAACTTTCTCATGTTTGGGCCATATGAATGCAAAAATGCATATGTAGAACATCATGCAGTGCAAATCAATAAATCATGAAGATCAAACAAGGCAATTCATCAAGAACGACTTGAAGATCATCAAGAAGACAATGTATGTGTTTTGAAAATTGCAAGACGATTAAAATCATGCAATTGACACCAAACTTAAAATTTGGCCCTAGATTCAAACAAGAACCATAAAATATTTTTGAGTTTTTATGCTTTTATGAATTTTTTTTTGTTTTTTCGAAAATAATTTTGGGGAAAACGAAAACAAATAAAGAAAACTTTTGAAAGATTTTTGAAAAGAAAATAAAAATTACCTAATCTGAGCAACAAGATGAACCGTCAGTTGTCCAAACTCGAACAATCCCCGGCAACGGCGCCAAAAACATGGTGCACGAAATTGTGATACACAATGGCACCAACAACTTGGTACTCACAATTGTAATCTCAACTCTTTTTCACAACTTCGCACAACTAATCAGCAAATGCACTGGGTCGTCCAAGTAATAAACCTTACGTGAGCAAGGGTCGATCCCACGGAGATTGTTAGCTTGAAGCAAGCTATGGTCACCTTGTAAATCTCAGTCAGGCGGATTCAAATGGTTATGGAGTTTTGATAAATAAAAGATAAATAAATAGAAAGTAAAGATAGAGATACTTATGTAAATCATTGGTGGGAATTTCAGATAAGCGTATGGAGATGCTTCATCCCTCTTGAATCTTTGCTTTCCTACTGCATTCATCCAATCCTTCATACTCCTTTCCATGGCAAGCTGTATGTTGGGTTTCACCAGCGTCAATGGCTACCTCCCGTCCTCTCATAGAAAACGGTCCAAATGCGCTGTCACTGCACGGCTAATCATCTGTCGGTTCTCGATCATGTTGGAATAAGATTTACTATCCTTTTGCGTCTGTCACTACGCCCAACACTCGCGATTTTGAAGCTCATCACAGTAATCCCTTCCCAGATCCTACTCGGAATACCATAGACAAGGTTTAGACTTTTCAGATCTCAGGAATGGCCACCAATATTTCTAGCTTATACCACGAAGACTCCGATCTTTCGGAATGGAGGCTAAGAGGTACACGCTCGATCTAAAATAGATCGGAAGTGGTTGTCAGGCACACTTAATAGGTTGAGAATAGTGATGAGTGTCACGGATCATCACATTCATCCGGTTGAAGTGCAAGCGAATATCTTAGAATAGGAATAAGCATGAATTGAATAGAAAACAGCAGAGCTCTACACCCTTAATCTATGGTGTGTAGAAACTCCACCATTGAAAATACATAAGTGAAAATAGGGTAGGCATGGCCGAGAGGCCAGCCCCCAGTGTCTAAGATTCCAAGATGAAAATACAATAGTAAAAGGTCCTATTTATAATGAAACTAGCTACTAGGGTTTACAGAAATAGGTAAATGATGCAAAAATTTACTTCCGGGCCCACCTGGTGTGTGCTTGGGCTGAGCATTGAGCTTTACACGTGTAGAGGTCTTCCTTGGAGTTAAACACCAGCTTTGGTGCCAGTTTTGGCGTTAACTCCAACTTTTATGCCAGTTTTGGCGTTTTGACGCCAGAAAAGGGCAGAGAGCTGGTGTTTTGACGCCATTTTACATCATTAAAACTCGCGCAAAGTGTGGACTATTTATATTCCTAGAAAGCCCTGGATGTCTGCTTTCCAAAGCAGTTGAGAGTGCGCCACTTGGAGTTCTATAGCTCCAGAAAATCCACTTCGAGTATAGGGAGGTCAGAATCCAACAGCATCTGCAGTCCTTTGTCAGCCTCTGAATCAGATTTTTGCTCAGGTCCCTCAATTTCAGCCAAAAAATACCTAAAATCATAGAAAAACACACAAACTCATAGTAAAGTCTAGAAATATGAATTTTGCTTAAAAACTAATAAAAATATACTAAAAACTAACTAAATCATACTAAAAACTATATAAAAACAGTGCCAAAAAGCGTATAAATTATCCGCTCATCACTAACCCTTTTTCCAATACTTCCAAGGGTATTTATACTACTCCTAGATCTATAAAATAAAAGAAAATTACAAAAGTGAAAAGAAAATTACAATTTGAAGGAAAAAGAAACTTAATAAACGTGATCTTCCAGCTGGCGTGTGACTGGCGCTTCTCTGGCGTGTCACGCTCCTTCTGTTTCTAATTTGACATGCCGCGCCTCTCCATTCAAGAGGCATGCCATCCTCTGTTAAATGGCCAAGTAAACTGGCATGCCATGCCTTCGAGCCAAAGTGGCACGCCCAAGGTCATCTTCTTTATCTCTATGCTTCTGGAAATTTGTACTAGCGTGGAACACCCAGGGTCTGACGTGCCACGCCCTTCTTAAAGCTTCACCCTCTTGCCGGCGTGCCACTCCTCGTTATCCAAGTTGCACGCCTGAGTTCATTGGCTCCTCTTCTTCCTCTCTGGAAAATACTACCAGCGTGCCACGCCATGAGATTGGCGTGTCACGCCCTTCATTTGCTTCATCTTCTTACTGGCGTGCCATGCCTCATCTCCCAAGTGGCACGCCTGAGTTCACTGGCCCTTTAATTCCTCCTCTGGAAAACACTACCAGTGTGCCATGCCATAAGACTGGCGTGTCACGCCTTTCATTTGCCATGGTCTCAGAGGTTGGCGTGCCACGCCTGGATGTTCAAGCGGCACGCCAAAGTGAGATGATTGAGCTGGCATGCCATGCCTTCGATATAAAGTGGCATGCCCAGCTTTATTTGGCCTCTTTAGGTGCTGGCATGCCATGCCTCATCACTCAAGTGGCACGCCTTAGTAGGAATTCTTGAGCTGGCGTGCCACGCCTTCGATACCAAGTGGCCCGCCCAACTTTTGCATTGTCTCCTTGTTCACTGGCGTGCCACGCCTTGTTGCCCAAGTGGCACACCCATTCAATTGTGGGTCTTATAGGCTTGGCGTGCCACACATTGGTCTTCAAGTGGCACGCCCAAGTGAACTCTGGTGCTGGCGTGCCACGCCTTCGACACAAAGTGGCACGCCATAGTGATGATTCTTCTAGTAACGAATTTGCATGCCACGCCCTGCTTCTGGCATGCCACGCCCCTTTGATAGTCTTTATTTTTGCTCTCTAGAATGTTGTACCAGTGTGCCACACCCAGCTTCTGGCGTGCCACGCCAATACATCTTTGTGGCATCTGTTCCAAGTGATACGCCTGCTTCACATGCCTCACTTGTTTTGTTGTTTTCTTTCCTATTTTTGATGTCTTCTCAACCTGAAATCCAGCACAAACTCATATCAAAGTAATGTACTATGATATTCATCAATTAAGACATGAATTGTAATGATCAAATGAGATTATGCCTCTTTTATGGTCCTTTTTATGCAAGAAAAAGGGTAGATGATGTAAGTCATCAGTGTCCAAATGGGTGGAAGCGATATCCACCCGGACGGACGATGCTAACGTTGTCCTTTCTTTTGTGAGAAATAACATAATTTGTCGCTTTGGGTCACCACGAGCAATCGTGAGTGACCAAGGTTCACATATTTACAACAAAAGAATGTAAGGACTAATGAAGAAATACGACATCATACGTAAAGTAGCCACGGCCTATCACCCACAAACAAATGGCCAAGCCGAAGTTTCCAACCGGGAGATCAAGCGTGTGTTGGAAAGGATTGTGAAGCCTAATAGAAAGGATTAGAGTGCCAAGCTTATCGATGCATTTTGGGCCTACCGAACGGCATACAAGATGTCGATTGGCATGAGCCCCTTTCGGTTGGTGTATGGCAAAGCTTGCCACTTACTGGTGGAAGTCGAGCATAGAGCATATTGGGCCGTCAAGGAGTGCAATCCAAATTTGGGTGGGACCGGAATTGAGAGAAAGCTTCAATTGGCGGAATTAGAGTGTTTGAGACTAGAAGCCTATGAGAACTCTAGACTTTACAAGGAGAAAATGAAAGCCATGCATGACAAGATAATAAGAAGGAAAGAGTTTAAAGCCGGGGATCTAGTCCTCCTTTACAACTCAAGATTGAGATTGTTTCTCGGAAAACTAAGATCAAGATGGGAAAGACCATATCATGTAGAGAAAGCGGAACCTTATGGGGTCTACCACTTGAGCCATCCCTCAAGTTTGGATATCTTCAAGGTTAATGGGCATCATCTCAAGTTGTATCATAGCGAGCAAATGAAGAGCAACAAGGAGATTGAGGTATTCCTCTTGGAAGATCCTCCTCTTGGCAAAGCAAATTGAGCTAGTGAAGGTCCAACTTAAGGACATTAAACAAAAGTGCTAGGTAGGAGACACCCCACCATGGCAAGATCTATCTTTTTGACCCTTTTGTACATAATTCTTGAATTCTTTATTGATTTGTGATTGCTTAGCTATTGAATTGTTTAGTTAGATTTGATTGAAGTTATCTTGGATTAATTGTTCATGAGAATTTGCACTAATTCTAAATAGATAGGTTGATGGTATGGTAGAAAACACCCCATTTTTAGGTTTTACATGGAGTTTTGGGTGTTTTTGGCCCCTATGGCTAGCTACCTACGGAATTTATGATAAATGTGAATTTTTCATGTCCATGTCAAGAAAAAGGGGGGGAGGTGGGGTGCACGCCCGCACGCTGTATGCGTGCACGCCCATATGTGGATGCAACCTCTGGTGCAAAATTCCAGAGAATTAGGTGAGCATTGAGCCAGCACTATGCCCTAAACACAAACCCCTTCACGCGTGCGCGCACCTGGCGCGTACGCGCCCTTATGCTGTTTCGCGAATCGACGCGCGAGCGCACATGCTGCGTCTACCTCGATCGCCCTACCTGCAACCTTGGTATATTTTCCCGAGAGTTGTGCCAACACAAAGCCCACACTGGGCTGGGGGCACAACCCCATTGGCACGCTAGTGTACCTGACACCTGCGCGCCCACTTGCTTCATGCTACCTCCGCGCGAGCGCACACTATGCGCGCGCCCCAGTTCTCCTGCAGCCAAACTCTGATACTTGGACCCGAGAGTTGTGCGAACCTTGGGCCAATGTTATGCCATCAGCACAACCACCTGCACGCGTGCGCGCACCTGGCGCGTACGCGCCATCTCTATCCCCTACCGCATCCACGTGTGCGCGCACGCGTTGATCCTGCGACGCGGAAATACTGTAGTGCACCTAAATTTCAAATCCTCATTGATGAGCGGATAATTTATACGCTTATTAGCATTGTTTTTAAGTAGTTTTTTGTAGGATCTAGCTACTTTTATGGATGTTTTTATTAGTTTTATGCAAAATTCACATTTCTGGACTTTACTATGAGTTTTTGTGTTTTTCTATAATTTTAGGTATTTTCTGGCTGAAATTGAGGGACCTGAGCAAAAATCTAATAGGAGGCTGAAAAAGGACTACAGATGCTGTTGGATTCTGACCTCCCTGCACTCAAAATGGATTTTCGGGAGCTACAAAACGCAAAAATGGCGCTCTCTCACTTGCGTTAGAAAGTAGACATCCAGTGCTTTTCATCAATATATAATAGTCCATACTTTATTCGAATTTAGATGATGCAAACTGGCGTTCAATGCCAGTTCCATGCTGCGCCAGTTCCATGCTGCATTCTGGAGTAAAACGCCAGAAACACGTCACAAACCAGAGTTAAATGCCAAAAACACGTTACAACTTGGCATTTAACCCCAAGAGAAGTCTCTACACGTGTAAAGCTCAAGATCAGCCCAAGCACACACCAAAGTGGGCCCTAGAAGTGGATTTCTGCACTTAGACTTATTCCTGTAAACCCTAGTAAGTAGTTTAGTATAAATAGAACTTTTTACTATTGTATTAGATATCTTGGGATCATCTTTTGATCATTGGAAATCTTTGGATTATCTTTTGATCCTTTGATCACGTTTTGGGGGGCTGGCCATTCGGCCATCCCTGGACCTTTATCACTTATGTATTTTCAACGGTGGAGTTTCTACACACCATAGATTAAGGTGTGGAGCTCTGCTGTTCCTCGAGTATTAATGCAATTACAATTGTTCTTCTATTCAATTCAGCTTATTCTTATTCTAAGATATTCGCTGCACTTCAACATGATGAATGTGATGATCCGTGACACTCATCATCATTCTCACCTATGAACACGTGCCTGACAACCACTTCCGTTCTACCTTAGATCGAGCGCGTATCTCTTAGCCTCCATTTTGAAAGATCGGAGTCTTCATGGTATAACCTAGAATCCATTGGCGGCCATTCCTAAGATCCGGAAAGTCTAAACCTTGTCTATGGTATTCCGAGTAGGATTTAAGATGGGATGACTGTGACAAGCTTCAAACTCGTGAGTGTTTGGCGTAGTGACAGACGCAAAAGAATCACTTGATTCTATTCGAACATGATCGAGAACCGACAGATGATTAGCCATACGGTGACAGCGCATTTGGACCATTTTCACTGAGAGGACGGGAGGTAGCCATTGACACCGGTGAAACCCAAACATACAGCTTGCGATGGAAAGGGATAAGAATGATTGGAAGAAGGCAGTAGGAAAGTAGAGATTCAAAAGGGATGAGGCATCTCCATACACTTATCTGAAATTTCCACCAATGAATTACATAAGTATCTCTATCTTTATTTTATGCTTTATTTATCTCTATATTCAAAAACCATTATAACCATTAGAATCCGCCTGACTGAGACTTCCAAGATGACCATAGCTTGCTTCAAGCCGACAATCTCTGTGGGATCGACCCTTACTCACGTAAGGTTATTACTTGGACGACCCAGTGCACTTGCTGGTTAGTTGTGCGAAGTTGTGAAAAAGAGTGATATTACAATTGTGCATACCAAGTTGTTGGCTCCATTGAGATCACAATTTCGTGCACCAAGTTTTTGGCGCCGTTGTCGGGTATTGTTCGAGTTTGGAGCCAGCGATTATTTAAGATTCCGGCAACAACACCAAGTTTTTGGTGCTGTTGCCGAGGATTGTTTGAGTTTGGACAACTGACGGTTCATCTTGTTGCTCAGATTAGGTAATTTTCTTTTTGTTTTAACCATTATTTTATTTTCAAAAAAAAATAGTTTATTTTCGTTTTTCCAAAAAGAAATTTTCGAAGAACCCAAAAAAATTAATAAAATCATAAAAACCAAAAATATTTTGTGTTTCTTGTTTGAGTCTACTGTCAATTTTTAAGTTTGGTGTCAATTGCATGTTTTTAAAATTTATGCATTTTTTCGAAAAATTCATGCATGGTGTTCTTCATGATCTTCAAGTTGTTCTAGGTAAGTCTTCTTATTTGATCTTCATATTTTCTTGTTTTGTGTCTTTTGTTGTTTTTCATATGCTTTTTTGCATTCATAGTGTCTAAGCATTGAAAATTTCTAAGTTTGGTGTCTTGCATGTTTTCTTTTCTTGAAAATTTTTCAAAAAATATATCTTGATGTTCATCTTGATCTTTAAAGTGTTCTTGGTGTTCATCTTGACATTCATAGTGTTCTTGCATGCATCATTGGTTTTGATCCAAAATTTTCATGTTTTGGGTCATATTTGTGTTTTTCTCTCTCATCATTAAAAATTCAAAAAAAATCAAAAAAATATCTTTTCCTTAGTTCTCTCAAAAATTTCGAAATCTTTGGGTTGACTTAGTCAAAAATTTTTAAAATTAGTTGTTTCTTATTAGTCAAGTCAAGATTTCAATTTTAAAAATCTTATCTTTTCAAAACTTTTTCAAAAATCAAATCTTTTTCATTTTTTCTATTAGTTTCGAAAATTTTTAAATTGATTTTCAAAATCTTTTTCTTAATTTTATTTCATAATTTTCGAAACTTTACTAACAATTAATGTGATTGGTTCAAAAATTTGGAAGTTTGTTACTTTCTTGTTAAGAAAGGTTCAATCTTTAAATTCTAGAATCATATCTTTTACTTTCTTGTTAGTCAAGTAATCAATTTTAATTTTAAAAATCAAATCTTTTTAATTTCCTTTTCAAATCTTTTTCAAAATATCTTTTCAATCATATCTTTTTAATCATATCTTTTTCAAAATTAATTTCAAAAATCTTTTCTAACTCCTTATCTTTTCAAAATTGATTTTCAAATCTTTTTCAACTAACTAATTAACTTTTTGTTTATTTATTATCACCTAACCACTTTTCTCTCTCTAATTTTCGAAAATTCGCCAATCTTTTTCAAAATTCTTTTTAATTAACTAATTGTTTCAAATTTTAATTTTAATTTCATTTCTTCTCTTAATTTTCGAAAATCACTAACCTTTTTTTTTTCAAAAATAATTTTCGAAATTCTCTCCCTCTCATCTCTTTCTATTTATTTTATTTATTTACTAACACTTCTCTTCATCTTAAAATTCGAACCCTCTCTTCTCCTCTGTGTTTGAATTTTTCTCTTCTTCATTCTTATTCTTCTTTTCTTCTACTCACATAAAGGAATCTCTATACTGTGACATAAAGGATTCCTCTTCTATTCTGTTTTCTTCTTTTTCATATGAGCAAGAGCAAGGACAAGGACATTCTTGTTGAAGCAGATCCTGAACCGGAAAGGACTCTGAAGAAGAAGCTAAGAGAAGCTAAAGCACAATAATCCAAAGAAAACCTTACAGATAATCTCGAAAAAGAAGTAGACATGGCCAAACACAACAACAATACAAAGAGGATGCTTAGTGATTATACTACACCTACTTCCAATTTTTATGGAAGAAGCATCTCAATCCTTGCCATTGGAGCAAACAATTTTGAGCTGAAGCCTCAACTAGTTGCTCTAATGCAACAGAACTGCAAGTTTCATGGACTTTCATCAGCAGATCCCTATCAGTTTTTAACTGAGTTCTTACATATTTGTGATACTGTTAAGACTAATGGAGTAGATCCTGAAGTCTACAGGATCATGCTTTTCCCTTTTGCTGTAAGAGACAGGGCTAGAACATGGTTGGACTCACAACCTAAAGATAGTATAGACTCATGGGATAAGCTGGTCATGGCCTTCTTGGCCGAGTTCTTTCCTCCTCAAAAGCTGAGCAAGCTTAGAGTGGATGTTCAGACCTTCAGGCAAAAAGATTGTGAATCCCTCTATGAAGCTTGGGAAAGATACAAGCAGTTGACTAAAATGTGTCCTTCTGGCATGCTTTTAGAGTGGACCATTTTGGATATATTCTTTGATGGTCTATCTGAGTTCTCTAAGATGTCACTGGACCATTCTACTGGTGGATCCATTCACCTAAAGAAAATGCCTGTAGAAGCTCAAAAACTCATTGACATGGTTGCAAATAACCAATTCATGTACACCTCTGAGAGGAATCCTGTGAGTAATGGGACGCCTCAGAAGAAGGGAGTTCTTGCAATTGATGCTCTAAATGCCATATTAGCTCAGAACAAAATATTAACTCAGCAAGTCAACATGATTTCTCAGAGTCTGAATGGATTGCAAAATGCATCAAACAGTACTAAAGAAGCATCTTCTGAAGAAGAAGCTTATGATCCTGAGAACCCTGCAATGGCAGAGGTGAATTACATGGGTGAAGCCTATGGAAACACCTATAATCCCTCATGAAAAAATCATCCAAATTTCTCATGGAAGGATCAACAAAAGCCTTAACAAGGCTTTAATAATGGTGGAAGAAATAGGTTTAGCAGTAGCAAGCCTTTTCCATCATCTTCTCAGCAACAGACAGAGAATTCTGACCAGAGCCTCTCTAGCTTAGCAAACATAATCTCTGATCTATCTAAGGCCACTTTAAGTTTCATGAGTGAACACAAGGTCCTCTATTAGATATTTGGAGGCATAAGTGGGCCAGCTGAGTAAGAAAATAACTGAAAGTCCTCCTAGTGCTCTCCCAAGCAATACAGAAGAGAATCCAAAAAGAGAATGCAAGGCCATTGATATTATCAAAATGGCCGAATCCAAAGAGAAAGGGGAGGATGTGAATCCCAATGATGAAGACCTCATGGGACGTCCTCCAGACAGAAAGGAGTTCCCTATTGAGGACCTAAAGGAATCTGAGGCTCATATAGAGACCATAGAGATTCCATTAAATTTCCTTCTGCCATTCATGAGCTCTGAGAACTATTCTTCCTCTGAAGAGGATGAAGATGTAACTGAAGAGCAAGTTGCTCAATATCTAGGAGCCATCATGAAGCTGAATGCCATGTTGTTTGGTAATGAGACTTGGGAAGATGAACTTCCCTTGCTCATTAGTGAACTAAATACATGGGTTCAGCAAACTTTACCTCAAAAGAAACAAGATCCTGGTAAATTCTTAATACCTTGTACCATAGGCACCATGACCTTTGAGAAGGCTCTGTGTGACCTGGGGTCAGGTATAAATCTTATGCCACTCTCTGTAATGGAGAAACTGGGGATTTTGGAGGTACAAGCTACAAGAATCTCATTAGAGATGGCAGACAAGTCAATAAAACAAGCTTATGGATTGGTAGAGGGCGTGTTAGAAAGGTTAAAGGCCTTTACATCCCTGCTAATTTCATAATCCTAGACACTGGGAAGGATGAGGATGAATGCATCATCCTTGGAAGACCCTTCCTAGCCATAGCAGGAGCTGTGATTGATGTTGACAGAGGAGAGCTAGTCCTTCAATTGAATGGGGACTACCTTGTGTTTAAAGCTCAAGGATCTTCTTCTGCAACCATGGAGAGGAAGCATGAAAAGCTTCTCTCAATATAGAGTCAAACAAAGCCCCCACAATCAAACTCTAAGTTTGGTGTTGAGAGGTCACAACAATGCTCTGAACATCTGTGAAGCTCCATGAGAGCTCACTACCAAGCTATTGACATTAAAGAAGCGCTTATTGGGAGGCAACCTAATTTTTATTTATCTATATTTCTATTGTTATTTTATGTTTTATTAGGTTTATGATCATGTGGAGTCACACAACAATTGCAAAAATTAAAAACAGAATCAAAGACAGCAGAAGAAAAAGCACACCTTGGAGGAAGAGTTGTGTGGCGTTTAAACACCAGAAACAAGCATCTGTCTGGCGTTTAACACCAGAAACTAGCACCAAGCTGGCGTTTAACGCCAGAGACAAGCACCAGGCTGGTGTTAAACGCCAGAAACAGGCTACATTTGGACGTTTAACGCCAGACATATGCTGCAGTCTGGCGTTAAACGCCAGGATTACATACAGAGGGCATTTTACACGTCTAAACGGTGCAGGGATGAGAAATCCTTAACACCTCAAGATCTGTGGACCCCACAGGATCACCTTAGGATCTGTGGATCCCACAGGATCTCTACCTACCCCACTTTTCTCTTCTTCACACAATCCAATAACACTATACCCTTCACCAATCACCTCAATCTCTTTTCCTTATTACCCCCTCACCAATCACATACATCCACTCTTCCCCATAAACCCCACCTACCTTCAAATTTAAAATCTCTTTTCCACCCAAACCCACCCTAAATGACCGAACCCAAACCCCTCTCCCTCCACTATATAAACTCCTCCATCCTTCTTCATTTTCACACAACACTGCCCTATCTTCTCCCCCTTGGCCGAAACCTACACCTTTCTCCCTTTCCTCCATATCTTCTTCTTCTTCTTCTATTCTTTCTTCTTTTGCTCGAGGGCGAGCAACATTCTCTAAGTTTGGTGTGGTAAAAGCATAGCTTTTTTGTTTTTCCATAACCATTGATGGCTCCTAAGGCCAGAGAAACCTCAAGAAAGAGGAAAGGGAAGGCAATTGCTTCCACCTCTGAGTCATGGGAGATGGAGAGATTCATCTCAAAAGCCCATCAAGACCACTTCTATGAAGTTGTGGCCAAGAAAAAGTTGATCCTTGAGGTCCCTTTCATGCTCAAGAAAAATGAGTATCCGGAGATCCGACAAGAAATTATAAGAAGAGGATGGGAAGTTCTCTCCAATCCCATTCAACAAGTCGGAATCCTAATGGTTCAAGAGTTCTATGCAAACGCATGGATCACTAGGAACCATGATCAAAGCATGAACCCAAATCCAAAGAATTGGATTACAATGGTTCGGGAAAAATGCTTAGATTTCAATCCGGAGAACGTAAGGTTGGCGTTCAACTTGCCTATGATGCAAAAAGACGCACGCCCCTACACTAGAAGGGTCAACTTTGATCAAAGGTTGGACCAAGTCCTCATGGACATATGTGTGGAAGGAGCTTAATGGAAAAGAGACTCAAAAGGCAAGCCGGTTCAATTGAGAAGACTGGACCTTAAGCATGTGTCTAGAGGATGGTTGGAGTTCATCCAACGCTCCATCATCCCCACTAGCAACCGATCCGAAGTAACGGTGGATTGGGCCATCATGATCTATAGCATCATGATTGGAGAGGAGGTAGAAGTTCATGAAGTCATCCCTCTAGAACTCTATAAAGTAGCCGAAAAGCTCTCCACCTTAGCAAGGCTAGCTTTTCTTCATCTCATTTGCATCTATGCAACTTAGCTGGAGTTGTCATAGAAGGAGACATTCCCATTGAAGAGGACAAGCCCATCACTAAGAAGAAGATGGAGCAAACAAGAGAGCCTATTCATGGATCTCAAGAGACGTATGAGGAAGCTCATCATCAAGAAATCCCGGAGATGCCTCAAGGGATGCATTTTCCTCCAAACAACTATTGGGAACAACTCAACACTTCTCTAGAAGGATTGAGTCATGACATGAACCAATTAAGTGTAGAACACCAAGAGCACTCCATCATTCTCAATGAGATTAGAGAAGATCAAAAGAGCTATGAGGGAGGAGCAACAAAGGCAAGGAAGAGACATAGAGGAGCTCAAGGACACCATTGGTCCTTCAAGAAGAAGGCGCCACCATCACTAAGGTGGACTCATTCCTTAACTTCCTTGTTCTTATCTCTCTGTTTTTCAGTTTTTGAGCTTCATGTTTGTCTATGTTTGTGTCTTTACTACATGATCATTAGTATTTAGTAACTATGTCTTAAGGCTATGAATAATTCCATGAATCATTCACCTTTCTTAAATGAAAAATGTTTTTAATACAAAAGAACAAGAAGTACATGAGTTTCGAATTTATCCTTGAAATTAGTTTAATTATATTGATGTGGTGACAATAGTTTTTGTTTTCTGAATGAATGCTTGAACAATGCATATTTTTTATCTTGTTGTTTAAAAATGTTAAAATTGTTCGCTCTTAAAAGAATGATGAAAAAGAGAAATGTTATTGATAATCTGAAAAATCATGAAATTGATTCTTGAAGCAAGAAAAAGCAGTGAAAAAGAAGAAGCTTGCGAAAAAAAATGGCAAAAAAAATATATAAAAGAAAAAGAAAAAGCAAGCAGAAAAAGCCAATAGCCCTTAAAACCAAAAGGCAAGGGTAAAAAGGATCCAAGGCTTTGAGCATCAATGGATAGAAGGGCCCAAGGAAATAAAATCCAGGCCTAAGCGGCTAAATCAAGCTGTCCCTAACCATGTGCTTGTGGCATGCAAGTCCAAGTGAAAAACTTGAGATTGAGTGGTTAAAGTCGTGATCCAAAGTAAAAAGAGTGTGCTTAAGAGCTCTGGACACCTCTAACTGGGGACTTTAGCAAAGTTGAGTCACAATCTAAAAAGGTCCACCCAGTCATGTGTCTGTGGCATTTATGTATCCGGTGGTAATATTGGAAAACAAAGTGCTTAAGGACACGGCCAAGACTCATAAAATAGCTGTATTCAAGAATCAACATACTAAACTAGGAGAATCAATAACACTATCTGAATTCTGAATTCCTAGAGATGCCAATCATTCTAAACTTCAAAGGATAAAGTGAGATGCCAAAACTGTTCAGAAGCAAAAAGCTACAAGTT
>NC_029772.3:42150319-42169166 GCF_000817695.3 Arachis duranensis | reverse complement strand
TTTTTCTATGATTTCAGGTATTTTCTGGCTGAAATTGAGGGACCTGAGCAAAAATCTGATAGGAGGCTGAAAAAGGACTACAAATGCTGTTGGATTCTGACCTCCATGCACTCAAAATGGACTTTATAGAGCTACAGAAATCCAAATGACGCGATTTTAATTGGGTTGGAAATTAGACATATAGGGCTTTCTAGCAATATATAATAGTCCATACTTTATTTGCGTTTAGATGACGCAAACTGGCGTTCAACGCCAGTTCCATCCTGCATTCTGGAGTAAAACGCCAGAAACACGTCACAAACCAGAGTTAAATGCCAAAAACACATTACAACTTGGCGTTTAACCCCAAGAGAAGCCTCTGCACGTGTAAAGCTCAAGCTCAGCCTAGGCACACAACAAAGTGGGCCCCAGACGTGGATTTCTGCACTTAGACTTATTCTTGTAAACCCTAGTAACTAGTTTAGTATAAATAGAACTTTTTATTATTGTATTAGATATCTTTGGATCATCTTTTGATCATTGGAAATCTTTGGATTATCTTTTGATCCTTTGATCACATTTTGGGGGGCTGGCCATTCGGCCATGCCTAGACCTTTATCACTTATGTATTTTCAACGGTGGAGTTTCTACACACCATAGATTAAGGTATGGAGCTTTGCTTTTCCTCGAGTATTAATGTAATTACTATTGTTCTTCTATTCAATTCAGCTTATTCTTATTCTAAGATATTCACTGCACTTCAACATGATGAATGTGATGATCCGTGACACTCATCATCATTCTCACCTATGAACACGTGCCTGACAACCACTTCCGTTTTACCTTAGATCGAGCGCGTATCTCTTAGCCTCCATTCCAAAAGATCGGAGTCTTCGTGGTATAAGCTAGAATCCATTGGCAGCCATTCCTAACATCTGGAAAGTCTAAACCTTGTCTGTGGTATTCCGAGTAGGATCTGAGATGGGATGACTGTGACGAGCTTCAAACTCGCGAGTGTTGGGCATAGTGACATACGCAAAAGAATCACTTGATTCTATTCCAACATGATCGAGAACCGACAGATGATTAGCCGTGCAGTGACAGCGCATTTGGACCATTTTCACTGAGAAGACGGGAGGTAGCCATTGATGCCGGTGAAACCCGAACATACAGCTTGCCATGGAAAGGGATAAGAATGATTGGAAGAAGGCAGTAGGAAAGTAGAGATTCAAAAGGGATGAGGCATCTCCATACACTTATCTGAAATTCCCACCAATGAATTACATAAGTATCTCTATCTTTATTTTATGCATTATTTATCTCTAAATTCGAAAACCATTATAATCATTAGAATCCGCCTGACTGAGACTTACAAGATGACCATAGCTTGCTTCAAGCCGACAATCTCTGTGGGATCGACCCTTACTCACATAAGGTTTATTACTTGGACGACCCAGTGCACTTGCTGGTTAGTTGTGCGAAGTTGTGAAAAAGAGTGATATTACAATTGTGCGTACCAAGTTGTTGGCTCCATTGAGATCACAATTTCGTACACCACTCATCTTCTCTTCTCTCATTTTCCACCTTCTTTCTCTAGTCTCCTCTTCTTTACTTCTTCAACCACTTCCTCCACCTCTTCTACCACCCCCCACTGGCGGCACTTCCCTACGGCGACCACCACCTCCGCCGGTCCTACGTTTTCTTTCTCTCCTCTTTTTCCCCATATTTCTTCTCCTTTTCTCACTTACATTCTCCACTACTTACTTCTTCTTCTCAAGGTACTTCTACTTTCCCTTTTCTTTGTTCTACTTCTCTTTTCTCCCTTCTTAAGTTGCATATCTTTGTTTTCCTTCTTAAGTAGCTTCCTTCTCTTGCTTACTTGTTTGTTTGCATTTGTCTTTATTTTTCCAATTTTCATGGGTGTTGTGGGTAAAGATTCCTTTTTTACATTGGTGGGTTAGTTTGTTACACTTGATTTTCTTGCAAATGTGGTGCTCTATGATGATTAATATTGCCTTGAGGGATGCTACATTGCCCCAATTCCTCCATTTGTTCATGACTTAAGGGGTGCACATCAAGTTTTTTATGAAAGGCATACATGATTTTTTTTTGGGTTAAATTTGACTTAGTGCTTTCTACTTAGTGTTCTTTCTCACTCACTTGCTTATTCCTATGTGCATTGAGCATGTCATTCTTCATGTTTCATATTTTCATGCTCACCCCTTGTGACTTGCTTCTTGCTTTGATGTTTGAATGTATGCTCCTCATGCCTTTCATTCGCATGCTTATATCACTCTTGCATTACATGCTAGTGACTTGCCATTGTTTCCAATGTTGTCTTAGTTACATGTTGCAGCTGTCGTGTATTTAAGACGCCTATCCTCTTATGGACTATTTTATCACTTGCATGACAACCGTTTTTGAGTTTTTCTTGAATTTAATGTCCCCCCTTCCCGCTTCTGTAGGATGGTGGTCAAGAAGGATAAGGGAAAGGCGCCAGCAACTAAGAGGGCGCTTCAAGGGTCCGCCAATAGGGCGCACCAAGCACTTAGGGTCAAGCCCCTCCTCAAGAAGCCAAGAAGCATAGTGAACACTGATGTTATAGAGAAGGATAACCCTCCACGGGACCCGAACAAGTTTCCCAACCGATGCTGTGAGCTTGTCTACCCCATGATTATCAAAAGGAACTATCACGCGGAGCTGCTTCTTACCCCTCCGGTTCATGTTCTTCTGTTTGTGATACCCCGCATCGAGCGGAGGTAATGGGAATTTCTCATGAGGCAACCAAAGGAGGCCAACCTATCCTGGGTGGTGGAGTTTTACTCCAACTACCACTCGGCCTCTCTTGCATCGGTTTTTGTGCATAGAAAGCAAGTTCCCGTCACAGAGAAAGCCATTAGTGGATGGAATTGACGCTTACCAAGAGATCTTGTCGGCACGTTGCGAGTATGGATTTGACTGGGGTGCCATTCTCCGAGTCATTGCCATACCCGAATCATTTAAGATTCAAGGGAGAATGAGACAGAGGTCCAAAGGCATTGACGCACATTTTCTCACTCAAGAAGCCAGTGCATGGGCCCAAATCCTAGCCCACTATGTGCTTCCTAGCACCCATGGGTCATCCATCATGTTTGAGCTTAGTTTGGTGCGTCCTAACCGAGAAGCCGATCAACATCCCATTTATCATCTGACAAGCCATGGGGCGTATTCATGCTAAGGGTAACCTGCCCTTCCCCGCTTTGGTTACCGAGCTAGTTGCGGCCACCGGTGTCTCCCGTGAGACTAGGGATCGAAGGGCCACAATCCAGGTTGATGGTGATGCTGCTCCAACCGCAAAATATCTCAAGCCCCCAGTAGACACCGAGGATCTTGGCATGGCCATTCCCGCAAGCATTCCCGCTACTTCATCCGCACCACCCAAGTCTTCCCACCAACGCATTGAGGATCTTCACAAGAAGGTGGATCGTTTTGAACGGCGCAACCAACACTGGTATGCTTATGTGAAGAAGCTGCTAAGTGTTGTCACCCCGTCTATAGAGGAACCGGATATCTCCACATCTACCGCAACATCAAGTGACGATAGCGGTGATGATGGAGATTATGGACATTCCGGAGCCAGTCTCCCATTGCGCATCATGTATGGCACGGAGGACCGTGCTAAGTTTTAAGTGTGGGGAGATCGGTCAACCGATCTCCATAGGTAACACCCGAATAAACTTTGAATTTCTTTTATTAATTAGGATAGATTGCATGATTAGGTTTTCACTTTTTGACACCCTTTGCATGATAGTTATCTCTTGATAAGTCTACTTGGTTAGAGTGATGACTTCTTTCCTTAGAAACTAGAATTTTAGGGCAACCCTACTGTTCATACCCTGGGTCAAGCTGTCCGACCCGGGATGTTTAGCGACAAGCCGACCGACCTCTTCAGGTCAGACTATCCGACCTCTTCTCAAAGAGCTTGACCAATGCCCGACCTCTTCTCAAAGAGCTCGGCCAAATCGCCAAAGGAGCCCAAAGCAGGCCCAAAACGAGGGAACACAGCCCAATCTAAAGGCAGCTAAAGCCCAGAAAGATAAAGGCGGTTCCGCTAAAGATAAGATGACTTCACTCAAAGATGAGATAAGATAAGATAAGATAACTATCTTATCTCCAGAGAGGTCACTCCTCACCATTATAAATACACTGGAGCACCCAGGTATAACTCATACTCTGATTCTACTCAATACCTGCTTAATACACTTGCTAACTTAAGCATCGGAGTCCCTTGCAGGTACCCCCCACCCTCCGGGGACAAAGGATCAGCACCATCACCAGGTCCAACAAGTCGGACACACCAGCTCCGGCCGCTACACACCTGCCGGACACGTCGGCTCCGACCAGCACAGAAGATCTCGTCTGAGATCGACCTACAATTTCAGCTAACCCCCGGAACATTGGCGCTGTTGCCGGGGAACCTGGAAGTCATCCCACCACCATGGCGGACAACCATGACAACGACCACGATTCAGATCTAGAGGATAGAATGCCGCATAAAAACGCGGATGCCACCCCCAAAAGCACACCCCAAAACGGGGGAGATAAGTAACCTGCAAACACAGAAATCATGGAAGCACTACAAGCTCAACAAAACCACCTCCAACAACTCGAAAAAGAAGACGAGCATCAACGGGAAGCCAAGAAGGACCTCCGAAGGGAAACTAGGCGACGCCGAGAGTTAAAAGATAAGCTCTTAAAACTCGAAGCTGATCTCAAAACCGAGACGGCTTGATCCAGTCACGAAGATAGCCCCCACAAAGATTAAGACCCATTCACCAAAGAGATCATGAAAGCTAAAGGTCCCAAAGGACTTCAAAGCTCCCAACATGACTCCGTACGACGGCACATCAAGATCCAAGCTATCATCTTAGAAATTTCAGAAGCAGGATGTATCTCACGGAAGCCTCAGATGCAATCCGTTATTCTCCATCCAGAAGGACAAAGCCAAACACGCATCAAGCCTATTAGGGATCAAGCAAGGAGATCGAGAGAGCCTTCGCAATTACATGGAAAGATTTAACAAAACATGTCTGGACATACAAAGTCTGCCAATAGAAGCAGCTATCAGGGGTCTCATCAATGGTCTACGAGAAGGACCTTTTAGCCACTCAATATCCAAGAAGCACCCAAACATCTCGGAACGAGGTACAGGAACGGGCAGAGAAGTACATCAACATGGAGAAAAACTGTCGACTAGGAGTGATCTCAAAAACCGAACATTCCTACTCCTCTCGGGATAAGGATAAAGAGTCGAAGAAAAAAGAAGATCAACATGGAGAGAAGCCTAGAAAATACCACAATTACACCCCCTTCGGGTGTCTGTTGTGGATATCTACCGAGAAATATGCAACACTGAGAAGATCCCATCAACTCGCCCAATCAAAAACAAGAGAGGTCGGACGCGTTGAAGGTCCACCTCACACCAAAGAGGTCGGACAAAGTTGAAGGTCCACCTCACACCAAAGTGGTCGGACGAGTTGGAAGTCCACCTCACACCAAAGAGGTCGAACGAGTTAGAGGTCCACCTCACACCAAAGAGGTCGAACGAGTTAGAGGTCCACCTCACACCAAAGAGGTGGGACATGTTGAAGGTCCACCTCACACCAAAGAGGTCGAACGCGTTGAAGGTCCACCTCACACCAAAGAGGTCGGACAAGTTGAAGGTCAACCTCACACCAAAGAGGTCGGACAAGTCGATGGTCTACCTCACACCAAAGAGGTCGGACAAGTCGAACGTCTCACACCAAAGAGGTCGAACGAGTTGAACGCCCACCTCACACCCCTGAGAGACATGTTCATGGAGGATTCGCAGGAGGAAGGATCTCTAAATCATCCCGCAAAGGACACCTCAAATAGGTATATTAAGGAAAGGAGAGATGTTTGAATAGGACTACGGGGTGCAAACAAGCCTTCCGGGATTTTAAAAATTCTTGGGGCAACCACCCATTCTTACCCAACCAAGGGAAAGTGAAAAGCTCATATTATACCTCGTAGTGGAAAGTCTGGCAATAGCCTCATCACTAGTTAAAGAAGACAAAAGTGGGCAACAATCCGTCTACTTCATCATCAAGGTCCTACAAGGGGCCAAACTAAACTATCAAGAGATAGAGCAGTTCGCCTACGCCCACATACTCACTTCTCGATGACTCCACCCATTCTTTCAAGCTCACACTATCAGAGTTCGGACCAACCAGCCCATCGAAGGCATCCTACAAGAAAACAGACTTAGCAGGAAGAATTCTACAGTGGGCAGTCAAAATCGATCTTCGACATAAAGCTCAGACAGCCATCAAATCATAGTATTTGGCCGACTTCATTACAGAGTACACTAACACCCCGGGAACTCCTACAAAATGGAAACTCTACATGGATGACTCTTCAAACAAAACTGGGAGTGGTGCAGGTGTAATTATAGAAAAGCGATCAGGGAAGCCAAATCAAGCCAAATGACCAAGCTGAATACAAGGCACTACTGGCTGGTTTAAGGCTAGCTAAGAAGGTAGGAGCTTACCATGTCCAATGACTCACAAGTAGTCACCTCACAAATAGAAGGGAGCAACCAAGCTGAGGATCCCACCACAAAAAATACCTCGGATAATTTGGGGGACCCTGGACAAAACCAGAGAACAACTCGGACAATTCATGGGATCCTGGACAAAAATAGAAAACAGCTCGGACATTTTGGGGAATATGAAGTCTGACACATACCTCGGGAGCAGAATGTCCGAGCTGATGCATTTTCAAAACTAGCAAACACCAAACCAGGGGGCAATAACAGAAGCCTCATCCATACCACATTACAAGACCACAACAAGGAAGGAAAACAAACCCTCTCCTGAGAGTCTGGCGACACCAGCTCATAATTCTTTTCCTCATCCCTATCTTTACAAATTCAGAGGAACCTCCTAAGTCGCACACAGTACTCAGGGTCAGCCACAGTAACACGCATTACAACCATGAAATCCAGTCAATCAGACATGCCGACCGGGATCTTAGTAGACATCTCAGCAATATTTTGTCAAGAAGACATAGGTCAACCATGAGGTTATTACCAAACAACTCGGACAAATAATGGAAACAACTCGGACAATAACAGCAAAACATCAAGTGTCAGATACAGCAGTAAAAGGGAAACCCCAGGACTCACACGAAAGTCCAGGGGCACCCTTTGGAGGCAACAACAGGGCAAGAACACAGAGAAGAAAAGCCGATAATCTATACCCAAACAGTCTGAACACCTCTCAAACAAAAGGTCAAAACAAAAGCTAGAACTTTTTGTACAAAGGGAGTCAGGCAACAATGAAAAGAAACAGGAACAGCAACCAAATCCTAAGCAAAGCACACATTCTCCTCAAAGGAGAATACGCAAACTTTTTTGTAGAAAGAACCAAAGTTCTTCAGATCAAAAGGGAGCTTGGGCTGAAGAGCTCCCACAAGTCCTTTGGGCATATCGGACAACTCCACACTTCACCACGGGGGAATCACCCTTCCGATTGACTCGCGGAGTGGAGGCAATGATCCCAGTAGAGATCGAAGAAAGATCCCCCAGAATGATCCTCTATAATAAAGAGGTCAACTCCCAAATCCAAAGGAAAGAGCTCGACCTACTCCCAGAAGTCCGAGAAAGAGCTCAGATCAGGGAAGAAGCGTTAAAATGTCGCATGGCCTTAAGGTACAAATGAAAGGTAGTACAGAGAAGCTTCACCAATAATGACCTCATCCCAATCCGAAATAATATCAGAACAAGTCGACCGGAAGAAGGAAAGCCAGCAGCTAAATGGAAAGGACCCTGCCAAGTCACGAAAGTACTGGGGAAAGGCCACCACAAAGTGTCCGACCTCGAGGGGTAAGAGCTACCAAGGTCATGGCATGCCTACAAAAGGCGCCAGGCCGAGATCTAAAAGATTGCCCGACCTAGAAGGGTAAGCACTAACATACACACACTCTTATTCATTTCTTCATTTTATTGTTTAAAAGTTCGCAGATTCCCTAAAAAGTTTCCTACCAAGACGTCCGATTACGACAGGTCGGCAAGGTGAAAAACAAATTCACCGCTCGATCACGAAAAAGTCGGCAAGATGAAAACCAAATTCATCATCCGATTACAAAGCGACAGGTCAGCAAGGTGAAAACCAACTTCACCGCCCGACCACGATGAAAACCGAATTCATCGTTTGATTACGACAAAGGTCGGCAAGGTGAAAACCAAATTCACCGCCCGATCATAAAAAAGTCGGCAAGATGAAAACCAAATTCATCGTCCGATTACAAAGCGACAGGTCGGCAAGGTGAAAACCAACTTCACCGCCCAACCACGATGAAAACCAAATTCATCGTTTGATTTCAACAAAGGTCGACAAAGTGAAAATCAAAATTCACTGCTCAATCAAGACACATTAATCTGAAGCATTCATCATCCGATTATAAAGCAACAGATCGGCAGAAAGTGAAAAACAATTTCACTGCACGGTCACGATAAAAATAACCATCTGATAAAGGTGAAAACGCGATTCACCCTAAAGACGATCTAAAGATGCCAACCACTTTCTACAAATCGGAAAAGATGAACACAGAATAATGTAAGAAGTTATCGAAAGTGATCTAAAAAAGAACCTGACGAGGTCTTACGGATCGCTAAAATAATAACTTAAGGACTGGTCAAACGTTAAGAAGTCAAACCAAGTCAACCCAAGTTATAAGTAAACCCTGGAAAGAGGTCTGGCCAACCCTATTAAAGAGGATTACTTTAACTTAGAAGGGCCTGACATAACAAAGTCAGCCCAAAATAAAAAGTTATACAAGTAGTCCCTGAAAGAGATATGACAAAGATCCAAGAAAGAGGACTACAAAAAATAACTTAAAGGAGACCGACATAACCAAGTCGGACTCCTACCACTAAAAAGTTATCAAAGTAATCCCTGAAAGAGACCTGAACAAGGTCCAAGAAAGAGGATTACAGAAATAACTAAGGAGAGCCTGACATGACAAAGTAGGCCCAAACGACAAAAGAGTTATAAAAGTAATCCCTGAAAGAGACCTGAACAAAGTCCAAGAAAGAGGATTACAGAAATAACTCAGGAGAGCCCCGACACGACGAAAGTTGGCCCACAACACAAAAGTTATAAAAGTAATCCCCGAAAGAGACCTGAACAAGGTCCAAGAAAGAGGATTACAGAAAAAACTTGGAAAGCTACAGCTTGGACCGACAAGAGAAAGTCGGACCAGCAAAAGCTAAAAGCTTGGACCGACAAGAAGAAGACGGACCAACAAAAGCTACAGCTTGGACCGACAAGAGAAAGTCGGACCAGCAAAAGCTAAAAGCTTGGACCAACAAGAGAAAGTCGGACCAACAAAAGCTAAAAGAAGGGTCGACAGAAGAAGTCAGACCAATGAAAGCTACAGCTTGGACCGACAAGAAGAAGTCAGACCAATGAAAGCTACAGCTTGGACCGACAAGAAGAAGTCGGACCAACAAAAAACGTGCACTAAAACAGACATAGCTCCGCCCAAAAAGCCACGGCTCCACGACAAGGCTATCAAAATTGTTCAGACTGAATAAAAAGTGTTCTATGAGAACACTAAAAAGTCATCGGACAAGTTATCCCCAAAGACCACCTCGACCAAGCAGAAAGTGGACAAAACCAGAAGTGATCAAAAGAGGCCAGACAACAAAGTACCGACACTCTACAAAGATCCACAAAAACAGACAAAGACATCTCGCAAACGGCCAGAGGAAAGCCAGGAATGTTTTGCTAAAAGGTACGAAGTCTTGAAAAGAGACACTACTTAAAAAGCGAAAAGCACAACCTCAAAGACAGAGCTAAAAAGTCATCCAAACAAACTATAAAAAGGTTCCCCATCGAAACACTACCTAAAAAGTTGTTGGATTATGACTAAAAAGCCCGAACAGCGAAGACAAACAAGTCGGAAGAAGGCTGAAAAGTCCTTTCAACAAAGTAAAGGGGCAATACCAGACTCGCACAAGGAGAAACTACTCAAAGATCGACCAAAGTCAGGATGCTTGAGCACAACTTCCCCGAAGAGATCGAAACTCTGAAAGCACGGTCTCACGGAAAAGTCTGAACTCAAGCAGGGGCAAAGTCATACAGGTCGACGTCAGCTAAAGAAGAGGCGCAAGTACGACTTCAAAAAAGAACGAGCCAAAAGGTTGAGAAACAACTTAAGGCTCAAATGTACTTAGCCAAAAGGGATACAACTCCGCTCAAAGAAGGCACAATCTCAAACAGGGCTATGAACATCATCCGAGACTAAAAAAGGTTCTATATAAAGAACACTAAAAAGTCATTGGACAAGTCACAAAAAGGCCGGATATCAAGCCGCAAGGATAGCTTCGCCAAAGCAGAGGGTTGTCAACACAAACTTAAAAGCAAGGCGTGATCCAGAAGGCAAGGGTAGAAAACCCACACTACCACTCAAAAGAGGCTGGACTGTGAAATACCAAACCTCTAGAAAATCTACAAAGATTGCAAAGCAATGAAGAAACAAGCTAGACGATCGCCAAAGGAGCCCAAAGCAGGCCCAAAACGAAGGAACACAGCCCAATCTAAAGGCAGCTAAAGCCCAGAAAGATAAAGGCGGTTCCGCTAAAGATAAGATGACTTCACTCAAAGATAAGATAAGATAAGATAAGATAACTATCTTATCTCCAGAGAGGTCACTCCTCACCATTATAAATACACTGGAGCACCCAGGTATAACTCATACTCTGATTCTACTCAATACCTGCTTAATACCCTTGCTAACTTAAGCATCGGAGTCCCTTGCAGGTACCCCCCACCCTCCGGGGACAAAGGATCAGCACCATCACCAGGTCCAACAAGTCGGACACACCAGCTCCGGCCGCTACACACCTGCCGGACACGTCGGCTCCGACCAACATAGAAGATCTCGTCTGTGATCGACCTACAGTTTCAGGTAACCCCCGGAACACCTACCAATTTCAAAAATTTTTTATGCTAAACTTGTTTGAAGATTTTAAATTAGAACATGAATTTTGAGTTGAGAACACAAGCAAGTGAGTTTTGGGCCTTATTGTGTGGCTACATCTTATAGCCACTTATACCCCTTCTTGTGTGCATGTTGTTCTCTCTCTATGATTGTGATCCTTAATTTGTTTGACTCTATAAGTCCATTGTTGTATGTATGAATGCATGTATATGATTGAGGCCATCAATTCACTTAGCCACTTACCCAAATGGCCTTACCCTATAACAACCTTTGTAACCAACTTTGAGCCGACGTTTAACCCACTCATTCTTAATTTTAGCACATCACAAGCCAAAAGAAAAAAACCATGAATGTCCCTATTTGAATCTTTGATTAGCTTAGACTAGAGTGTGTGTGTCATTCAAGTATGGGGAAACCGAGCGAGGGGACATTGGTTGAGGTAAGAGCATGTTGTTGTGTGTGTTGAAATATTGGAAAGTGGATACATGCTCATGTGTTGATTAAAAATGTGGACCGTATGCATTGACAAGAAAAACAAAAAGAAGTGAAAAAAGAATGAATAATGAAGAAGAAAGAAAAAAAATTTAGTAGAAAAAAAAGGAAAAAAAGGGAGAAAAGAAAGAAAGAAAAAAAAGAGGGGACAAAAATGCCCCAAAGCAAGACTTAATAATAATCAATGCATATGTGTAGTAATCAAAAGTGAATGCATGAGTATATGAAAGAGTGAGAAATGGGTAGTTAGGCTAGTACATAATTGTATAGGTCGTTATATAGGTTAGGTGGGAAGCTTAAGTTAATCAAAGGATTCAAATTTTAGTCCACTTAGCCAAATATATAACCTACCTTGACCCTAGCCCCATCACAACCTAAGAAAAGACCTCATGATATGTGTATGCATGCATAGAATAATTGTTGATTGTTAGAGGAAGAACAAATTTTGGAAAAGCATGAAGTAGAGGAGAATTTAGTTATTAATCCCATACACCGAGTGAATAGAGTACAAATACTTCTGGTGAGGGTTCGAAGCCTAATTCCTTATCTCCGGCTCTCGCGAGCGTTCTTCATGCAAGTTGCACACATTTCACCTTGATGATTAAAAATTGGTAGAGTCTATGAAATTGCCAATCATCTTGCCCTATGTGCTTCTCTATACATTCTAGGAAGATTGAATTACTTTTGACCAAGTAGATAGTAGCCTCCATCTTAGTTGCATGCATGTAAGTAGATTGCATCTCATGAATCTCATTCTCTTATGATTCTTTGGTCTTTTGCTTTCCCTTAGCATGAGGACATGCTATAGTTTAAGTGTGGGGAAGTTGATAAACCCCATTTTTAGGGTTTATCTTGTATTGATTTTGAGGGTTTTATCAATGATCTTTCACACTTATTCATATAAAAATTCATGATTTTGTGTTCCTCTCCCAATTTTGCCTCATGAACGAAAACATGCTTCTTTTGCATTGCATTAGATATATTTTAATCCTCCTCTATTACCATTCGATGCCGTGATCGGTGCGTTAAGTGATTTCAAAGATTATAGGGCTAGGATGGCTTTGAGAAGAAGATGGAAGCATGCATAAAGGGAAGGAGCATGAAAATTAGATATTTGGAATTTTGAGCAAGGAAGCGCACGCGCACCTGGCACGTACGCGCAGATGCGTGCCATTGTGACCAGCCAGGAGCCGGTGTATTTAGCGGCTGAGTCAAAACCTCAAGGGACGTGCCCGCATACCTGACGCCTACGTGCGGATTGCTAAAGCCCCAGGGACGCGTACGCGCTGATTGCCGCACGTGATTTTTAAGAAGAAAACGTGACCAGCGATTTCAGGAAGTTACTTACCCTATTTTGGGGCAGAGTTCTGGTGGGAGAAGCATAAGAAGACCAAGGATTGAAGGGCTTGGGATCAATTCACTCATTAGACACATTTTCTAGATATTTTCCATTAGTTAGTTACATTTTGTAGAGAGAGAAGCTCCAACCTCTCTCTAGGATTTCATTCTCCATTGCAATTCTCCTTTAATTTCTTGGTGAGATCAATTGCTAATTCACCTTTGCTTTGATACAAGTTGTAGATATACTCTTCTCCTACTCTCAATTTGTGTTATTTGATTCATTCACTCTAGATCTATGAATGCTTTGTTACTTTGATTTGGATCAATGAATTGAGGTATTTTCATGTTCATTAATTGTAATTGTTTGATTGTTGATGATTACTTGAGATAGATAGTTTGAATTCAATTCCTTTCTCTCAATTTCATAATGCCTTCTATGAATGCTCACCAAATGTTTGATGAAATAGTAACCCTAGCTATGGAGTAGAATTTCCTTACTTGGCTTAGGGGTTGAGTTATTGGAGACACTTGAGTAGTGGATATCAATTATTGATTGGGAATTGAGAATTGCTAATTGGCTTGGAGTGCACTAAAGCTAGACTTCCCAAAGGTTAGGCTAGGACTTGTGACTCAAGTTAGTTATTTTCACTTGACTTTCCTCCATAATTAGGGGTTAACTAAGTCAAGCAACACTTAATTGTTATCACAATTGAAGGAAACTATAATGATGGAACTTTCAATGCTCACCCTTGGCCAAGGCTTTTTTCTTGATTGATTGTTGATTACTTTTTGTTAGCTTACATTCTCATACCAACTCTCAAAAATCACAAAAGACTTCCTAATCAATAATGTGCATTCTAAGGCAATTCCTAGGGAGGATGACTCGGGACTAATACTCTCGGTTATAGATTTTAGAATTGTTTGATGCGAAATTTGTGTGTCAGTTAGACTATACTCACGATTAGATTTATTACTAGCTTCTATAGCGACATAAAAATAACGTCCTTCAGGTACATACTCATGCATTAAATGTTTAAAACCATATGCATTGATACTTTTGTATATACTTTATCGTGAAAAAAAGAAAAAGAAAAAAGAAAAAAAGGGAAAAAGAAAAGAAAAAAAAGAAAGCAATAGAAAGGGGACAAAATGTCCGAAAGTAAGATAATAATAACAATGCATATGTGTTGTGACTGGAAAGAATGCATGTGTGTGAAAAAGTGATCATTATGGGTAGCTAGGCACTGTATTAGAACTGCATAGGTTGTTATATGTGTTTGGTGAGAGCTTAGGTTAATCAAATATTCAAATTTCAAGCTCACTTTGCCATATACATCCTTACCTTCACCCTAGCCCCATTACAACCCTTGAAAAGTCCTCATGATATATGTATTCATGCATTGAGTAATTGATGATTGTTAGATCAAACACAAATCTTAAAAAGCATTATTAAAAGGGAATTGAGTGAATCGACACTATACACTTGAGCGACTAGAGCAAATACACATCCGGTGAGAGTTCGATTGCTCAATTACATGTTTTCACCTATGATCATCTCGTTTTTTGCAAGTTTGTAAAATTCTTTTCAATAACTCAATTCAATTGTGGATTTGATTTGATTCTAATTGCCTTGTTCTTGTATTTATATACGTATTCTTTAAAATTAATTTATTTTGACCAAGTAGTTGCACGCATTAGTTTGCATTTAGATAGTTACTTGCATTGAATAAATGTTGATACCCCTTTCTTGTATCTTTCTTGGTTTAGCATGAGGACATGCTTGGTTTAGCATGAGAACATGCTGATAAACCCCAATTTTAGGGTTTATCTTGTATTGAATTTGGTGGATTTTATCAATTTTTTCTACATTTTTCAATGAAATAGCATGGTTTTGTAAATTTTTCCAAATTTGTGCTTAAGAGTGAAAACAAGCTTTTTAGGCCCTTTATTTGATAAATTTAATTCACTTTAATTCCATTCGATACCTTGATATATTTGTTGAGTGATTTCAGGTTTAAAAGGCAAAGAATTGGATTGATGGAATGAAGAAAAAGCATGTAAAAGTTGAGAATTCATGAAGAAATGGAGTTTTGAAAATCTGCCATCGCGTGACCAGAATTCGTCAAGCGACATGTACGCGTGACAAACAGCACGTGACCTCATTAAAGAAAACGCTGGGGCGATTTCTGGGGCTGCAAAAGCCCAATCCAACTCATTTCTAAAGCTATTTGATGCAGAATTCAAAAGGAAACAAGAGGGGAGCAATTAGTGTAGCTTAGGACCATGTTTTAGGATAGTTTTCTAGAGAGAGAAGCTCCCTCTTCTCTCTAGAATTAGGATAGATTTAGGTTAAACTCTCTTTAAATTAGGTTTTAGTTCTTATTTTCAATTAGTTTTCTTTGCAATTTCTTGTTCCTACATCTTTGTTCTCTTAGTTTACATTGTTAATTTCTCATTTATGCCTCTTTTTAGTTTATAAACACTCTCATTAATTTTCATTTCCTTTAATGCAATTGATGTCTTTTTATATTTTTTATTGTTTAATTGAGTTGTTATTGTTATTTTGTTGCTCTTGGTAGTCTTAGATTTGATTATTATTGGAATTTAATATGCTTTCCTTTTTTATACCTACCAAGTATTTGATAAATTGCTTGGCTTAGGTTTAGAGTAGATTTTGTGTATTCTTGGCTTGGAAAGAGAAATTAGGTGCTCTTGAGTCATTAATATTGTTTCCATTGATGCTAATCTTTTGCTAATTCAATTAGTAAGTGATTAGGACTTCTGGATTGAGATTAACTAGTCTTATTTAATTTTCTCCTAATGTTGGAGATAACGTAATAGGCTTATCTCCTGATAATTATTGTGCGATGATTAATGACTAGGATAGAAAACCTCACCGCAATTCCTTTGAGAGACGACCCGAAATCTAATACTCTCGGTATTTTTATTGGTCTGCACTTGTGATAAATAAAATTAAACTTTGATTGAGGGTTGTTTGTCAGTTTGGGAGTATACTTGCAACGAAATGATGTCTTTTATTGAGAAGAAATTCTAGAACGACGATTTTCTTCTTTCAAGTTTTTGGCGCCATTGCCGGAGAATTCCAATGTGTGCTTATTATTGGTTATTGTTCATATGTAAATATTGTGAATAGTTGCTTTTTGCTTGCTTTCTAGTTTTGGTTTAGGAACTCTAAGAAATATTGATTAAAGCACAAAATCTCAATTATGATAAGAAAATCACTAACTTCATTCAAAGAAAAAAATAAAAATATAACTAAAGATGCTCATCATGCAAGAATTAATTATTAAAATTCAAAATAAAAGGAAAAAAATGTCAAACCAAATAAGTGCATACCTAGTATATAGACAGAGTGATTTTCACTATAGGAATTTATAGATAGATTTGGTTTTTATTACAAATAAATTTTTAGTTACAGACGGAATTATCGATAGATTTGGTTATTTACCGATAAATTTTTCCGTGGGTAATTTACATATGATTTGTCTCTATTACCTATGGATTTTTCTTTGGTAATCTTCCCCTCCATTTTGCTAAAAACGTCAGATTTTTTGACAGATTTGTATTGGTAACTAGCGTCAAACTTTTTGATAGATTTTCTGTCGGTAACTAAAGTCAAATTTTTAAATCTGTTGATAATTAGAGCCTGAAAAAGCATTCACAACTCTGAATACAGATGGATTTTCTGTCTGCAAGGTAAAATGGATTTTATTTTTTAGATTTTTTCATTGCAAAATAAATATAAATTTAATTAATACAAATTTGCATCTAATTTTTATTTAACTTGTACTCGAACATTCATAGTATTTTAAAAAATAAATAAGTTCATTGTATTGTTAAACTAGAAGAAAAGTACTACGAAAAAGTAAGTTAATTCAAAATATAAACAAAGTGTATTGATAGATCAACTCTTATCATTAGTGAATTGTTCAACCATATTAAAAATTGTTATCTTTTCACGACATTGCTTATATTGAAAAAGACCAACATCCTTCTCAGCTTCAACTCTGCTAATTTCATGCTTGAGATTTTCAGCATTTTGCCTCAATAACTCTCTCAACAAGTCCTCAACTAATTTCATGATTTTGGGCGCTTCTTATAATACATTTCTTCCCGCCTTGCAAATGTATCAGCATCCCCCTCAAGTTGCTTGATCATTATTTTGACTTTTGCAAAAGCCTGGTATTGAGTATTGCTCTATTCCAAGACATTTTAGATCAATTTCTTTATTTATTGTACCTATCATTAAATAAATGCAAATATGTATCATAGTATAAATTAATCAATAAAAAATAAAGCTAAAATTTTTAACATTGATTGGTATTACCTTCCTATTAAAAACAACTCAAGTTTATTAATGTAGCTAAATGGTTTTTTTGGTTGTTCCCATAATTTGATACAATGGGTAGTTGTCAGAAGGAAATGAATCGGATCAAGCTAAGAAAAAAAGAATTGAGCACCAATAACATAACCAAAAGTAAAATTATAAAATAACTGAGAACTTAAAAAAAGAATTGAGCTTCTGATATGAACAAATAGGTTAAAATTTTCAGAATATCAAATTGTTAATTCCAGACTCAGAGCAAAATACTATTCCTTTTTGAATATCCAATTATTTTTATTTGACCTTTTATCAAATTGCAATCAAATTGTAGAAATATCCCAAAAATTAGAACATAAATGAGTATAAAAAATTAGAATCTTAAATTAAAATATTAAAATAAAATATCAAGACAAAACCACACATTAAAAAAGAAGCAAGAACAAAATTAGAACAGAAAGAACCGAAAATTAAAAGCAAATTAGAATAAAATCAAAATTTTTGACAAAAAATAAGTACAGAAATAAAATAAAATCAAAACTAAAAAAAATTTGTAATAACAAAAATTTGAGGTATAAATATATCACCAATTTTCTAAAGTTAAATAAAGGTTACCTTTATTATAACCAATTGGATTGGATTTTAGTTCAAAGTCCAATCTAATTTTTTATATAGAAAAGTTTGACATGGTTAATCGAAGGAAGTAACATGATGGAAAAAAGTTGATTATATAAGAATGGACCTTATTCTCCATGACATGAACTTTACCTAAAAGGAGGAGCAAAATAAAGACACTTACATGAAAAGTGCCTAGTGGTAAACTTCCAGGGATCATAAGTGTTCTAGCACCTAGATTAATCAGTTTTTACATAAATTTAATAATAGCTATCAATTTCATATTATTGATGAGATGATACCTGTTATAAAATGTCATATAATATCTCATCTTTATAGGATAAAATAAGTCATTTTTTAAATTCATTTAGATGTTCAACTTCAACAGTCCAATGAGGTAAGGACATAGACGTAAAATATCTCACAGTGTAGTGGTCATATAGTTAGTCAACTTCGATAGCATTCTTAAACATCTCACATAAAACTGATTTACTTGGATATGTAATAGATTTTGTAACATTCATATAGAGAAATTAGTATATGTTCTACTTTTTAAATGTGAAATAACATTCATAAAATGCATTCTGAATTGCATCGATTAATATAAACAACAACACATATCCAAAAATTTTGAAAGTGTTCACACATCAAAATACCTCTTTCTTAACCATGACTTTTTTGCTAAGAACATTACGCGATTGATTCAACATGTTGGAAGCCATTGCACTCCAAAATCTAGTCCTATCCAATATTCCACACCATGTTAGAACTTTGAAAATAGGAAACAAAATGATAACGAATTATTTTTGTGAATACAACCAAAAAATATATCAATTGAAAATGAAAATACAAAACTAGTCACATAATTCCACCATTTTTTTGTTTTCATATGTTGAAAACAAGTTAACAGCCTTTCTTTATAAATTAAAAAAAAATTGACATAATACAATAGAAAAATTAGTTAATGCTCATAGTACTTGAATGTTGCAATCACATTCTCTAAAGTGAACTACATTACCATATTTATTAATAAGAACCTGCAAAATCAGTAGGTGAACTACATTACCAAAC
>NC_029772.3:42142618-42150271 GCF_000817695.3 Arachis duranensis | reverse complement strand
GCCAACCAAGTATTAAGTAACCAGTATACCTTCGAACTATAATTTAAGAACTAAGATAATTTATTATTGAATAACTTAGTAACTTAATAATGTCTTGAATTTGCATTCACTCTTGTTTACATCAAAGACACCCAAACTAGGTTCACTAATGTAGACTTTAGCAAACTTAGAATGGCCAAACAACTAATATAGAGTTTAGCAGCTCTAGCCATTTAATCTGTAAGCATGTTTAGGTCACTTACACACTTGATCAGTTGGTAAGAAAATTTGATACGGAAAAGTAAACATCTTCGATACCTTAACTATTTTCTCTTATTGATTCTTCACTAATTTTTTTAATTGCTTTCTTTACACTTAAATTACTGTTTAATACTATTTCAAATCACCAAACCAACTTTTCTATTTGCCTAACTAATCCAATCAGTCGACCATTGTTGCTCAGTTCGTCAGTCTTCGTGGAATCGACCCTCACTCACCTGAGGTATTACTTGGACAACTCGGTGCACTTGCCAGTTCAGTTGTGGATATTCCAAAAATATGCACCAATGTTTTAGGCGCCGTTGCCGGAGATTGACTGTAATTGACAACTACACATTGTCTGATTGCTTAGATTAGGTATTTTCTTAGTTTTGTTTGTTTATTTTTCTTTAAATTCTCGAATTAGGATTTATTTATTTTTTTCTTAATTTCTGATTTTAAGTTTGGTGTCCCATTAGTGATTTGTCTTTTTTGTTGAAATTTTTGAAAATATTAGTATTTCTCCTTGTTTAATTTTTTGAATTCTTTAGTTTATTTCTTTCTTATTGGTTTTCGAAATTTTTAGTTTAATTACTTGCCTTATTTTATTTTAATTCTTTTTACATAAGATACTCACTAGAAGTTCTCTATACTCTAACATAGAGAATTCCACTTTTCTTTGTTGTCTATTTGTTTATGAGCAAGAACAAGGACAAAGAATCTCTTCTTGATTTTGATCCTGAACCTGAGAAGACCTTGAGGCGGCGATTGCAACAAGCTGGAGCTTACAAAGCCAGTAAGAATCTCAGGGATACTTTTGAGAAGGAAGCCATAGATCCCAACAATCCCAATAATGCCGTTAATGGTAATGGTGGGAACCCAAATGGTGATGAGCAAGCTAGGAGGACGCTGAGCTCATACACTGCTCCCACTCTTGACTTCTACGAGTGTAGTATTGACGTACCTTCTATTGGTGCAAACAATTTTGATTTGAAGCCACAATTGATCACTCTAGTGCAGCAAAACTGCTAGTTTTATGGGCTTCTGCAGGAAGATCCAAATCTATTCATCTCCAACTTCCTGCAGATCTATGACACTGTAAAAACTAATGCAGTGAATCATGAAGTTTATAAGCTCATGCTCTTCCCATTTGCTGTGAGGGACAAAGCAAAGCGGTGGTTGAATACTCAGCCTAAGGAGAGCTTGGACTCTTGGGACAAGGTAGTCAATGAATTTTTGACCAAATTCTTCCCACCTCAGAAGCTAACTAAGTTGAGGGTGGATGTTCAGACTTTCAGGCAGAGAGATAGTGAGACCCTGTATGAAGCCTGGGAAAGATACAAGAATATGGTCAACAAGTGTCTCCCAGATATGTTTTCAGACTAGACCAAGCTATAGATTTGTATGATGGCCTCTTTGAAATGGCAAAAATATCTCTGGACCATTCCGCAAGAGGTTTCTTGCACATGAAGAAGATGCCTGAAGAGGCTAATGAGCTTAATGAGATGGTTGCTAATAACCAATATCTGTACTCTTCTTAGAGGAATCAAGTGAATCCTGTGAAGAAAAGAGTTATATAGTTTGACACCCTGGATGCCATTTTAGCTCAAAATAAGATCATGTCACAACAAATCAATATGATTACTCATCACTTGAGTGGGATGCAAATTTTAGCTGTTAATACTCAAGATGCATCTTATGACATGAGTGGAGGCTTCAACCAAGAGGAGAATTATGGCTATGCTCAACCCACTCCTGAGCAAGTTAATTATATGGAAAATTCTTCCAAAAATCCCGATAGTGATTTTTATTCGAATACATTCAATCAAGGATGGAGGAATCACCTTAACTTTGGGTGGAAAGAGCAACCCAGAAGCCCCAGCCGAATTTTAACAATAACTCTCAGGGTGGTTTCAATCAGAATAAATTCAATAATTTCAACAACCATTAATTTCAAGCTTCTCAACCTCAGCAGGCATCCACTCAATCTCAAAGCAACTCTAACTTGGCTTCAATAGTTGCTGAGCACTCTAAGAGTACTCATAGTTTTATGCAGGAGACTAGAACTTCACTCAGAAACTTGGAGATGCAAGTAGGATAGTTGAGTAAGAGGATACATGAGAGGCCTCCTAACACTCTCTCCAGTGACTAACCCAAGAGAAGAGTGTAAGGCCCTCACAATAGCTAAAGAATCCATACTGAAAAAGGAGGTGCAAGTTGGTAAGGCGTCGGAGGAGAAAGAAGCTCCAAAAAAGGCTGAAGTTACACTATCACACACCCCACCTAGGGCATCTAGACAAGAGCCTGAAGTATCACACCCTCAGAAGTTCCAAGAAGAGACCAAGGACGAGTAGTTCTCTCAATTCTTGGAAGTCTTTAAAAAGTTACAAGTCAATATTCCTTTTGCTGAGACTCTTGAGAAAATGCATCCCTATGTGGTATTCATGAAAGACTTTCTCTCTGAGAAGAAGGCCTTAAAGGGAGATGAAACAGTAGTCCTAACCAAAGAATATAAGCCACTCATTCAGAGTAAGCTACCGAAGAAGATACCAGATCCAAGAAACTTTCAGATTTCGTGTATTATTGGAAATGCCACCTTTGACAAAGCCCTTTGTGATATTTATTCAAGTATCAATTTGATGCCCTTGTCTATGATGAAGAAGCTGAAAATTCAAGAGGCACATCCTACAAGGATAGGATTGTAGATGGCTGATAAATCTCTAAGGCAGGCACATGGACTGGTGGAGAATGTCTTAGTCAAGGTTGGAGATATTTTCCTCCCTGTAGATTTTGTAGTACTTGATATGGGAGAGGATGCAAATGACTCCATAATACTAGAAGGACCACTCCTAGCCACTGGGAGAGCCTTGATTGATGTTGAGAGAGGTGAATTGGTTCTGAGGCTGCGTGAGGACTACTTGATATTTAAGGTTTCATCACTCTCTATAGAAGGAGGTACTTGCATGCAGAGTACATTGCTTAAGCCTCCTCCCTTAGTGGGAACCAATACAATTTCCCCTGACATCAAACTTAAGTTTGGTGTTGTGTATTCATCACCCACCAAGGAGGGAGGAGGTCCCAAGAAGAAGGTACCCAAGGGCTGGAAGAACAAGAAGCTTCGCACTGGAGACTTCTCACCTAAGATGAAAGTGGTGTTCACTAGAAGTCTAGTCCTACCACATATAGTAAGCAGGATCTTGTCTCTGGAGAATATTGAGTTAATCCATGAGAGCACAGAAAAGAAGCTCACAGTGAGGGGTGAGGACTTGAGCCCCTATGATCTTCTGATTCACCCGAAAACTGTCTTTCAAAAATTTTCTTGCCGGCAAGTGTACCAGATTATCATCAAGTAAAAACTCACAATAGAGTGAGGTCGAATCCCATAGGGATGGTTGGTTGAGCAACTTTAATTGGAGAATTGTTCTAGTTGAGCTAAATCGGAATTGAGATTGGGATTGCAGAATGTAAAATTTGGCAGGAATATTAAATTGCAAGAAATTAACTATGCAGAAAGTAAATTGCAAGGAATTTAATGACAGAAACTTAAATTGCAAGAAATTAAATGGGAATGGGGATTTAGCTTGAAATTAAAGAAGCATAATATAAAAAGAATGGCTAGATCAGAGAATGGGGAGTTTATTGGGGTCAGGAGATGTCATAATTCTTCGGATCAAGTTCATTTTCATCTCTTCCTCAATTAATGTATTCATTGATCTCCTTGGCAATTGGTGCACGAAATTGTGATCTCAATTGCGCCAACAACTTGGTACGCACAATTGTAATATCACTCTTTTTCACAACTTCGCACAACTAACCAGCAAGTGCACTGGGTCGTCCAAGTAATAAACCTTACTTGAGTAAGGGTCGATCCCACGGAGATTGTCGGCTTGAAGCAAGCTATGGTCATTTTGTAAATCTCAGTCACGCGAATTCAAATGGTTATGGAGTTTTGATAATTAAAAGATAAATAAACATAAAATAAAGATAGAGATACTTATGTAATTCATTGGTGGGAATTTCAGATAAGTGCATGGAGATGCGTTGTTCCTTCTGAATCTCTGCTTTCCTATTGCCTTCATCCAATCCTTCATACTCCTTTCCATGGAAAGCTGTATGTTGGGTATCACCATTGTCAACGGCTACTTCCTGTCCTCTCAGTGAAAATGGTCCTCTACAGTTTCTGTACGGCTAATCAACTGTCAAATTGCTCGTCTCGGATGAAAAATACCATGCACATATATCGTATGGCTAATCAGTTGTTGGTTCTCGATCGTGTAGTAATAGGATTTACTATCCTTTTGCGTCTGTCACCATGCGCTACAGTCGTGAGTTTGAAGCTCGTCACAGTCATCCCATCCCAAATCCTACTTGGAATACCACAGACAATGTTTAGACTTTTCGGATCTCAAGAATGCTGCTAATAGATTCTAGTCTATACCACGAAGACTCCAATCTCGGATTCAGATGCCCCATTGCCAAAGGGGAGTCAATGTGAATCGTTGATTAGAAACCCAAGAGATATACATTCAAACTTGTCTTCATGTAGAACAGAAGTGGTTGTCAATCACGCGTTCATAAGTGAGAATGGTGATGAATGTCACATAATCATCACATTCATCATGTTCTTGTGTGCGAATGAATATCTTAGAATAAGAATAAGCATGAATTGAATAGAAGAATAATAGTACTTTGCATTAATACTCGAGGAACAGTAAAGCTCCACACCTTAATCTATGGTGTGTAGAAACTCCACCGTTGAAAATACATAAGTGATAGAGGTCTAGGCATGGCCGTGAGGCCAGCCTCCAATGTCTAAGATCACATAAACTGATCAAAGATAGATACCAAGATCCAAGATATCTAATACAATAGTAAAAAGTCTTATTTATAATGAAACTAGCCACTAGGGTTTACAGAATTGAATAAATGGTGCAGAAATCCACTTCCGGGGCCCATTTGGTGTGTGCTTAGGCTGAACATTGAGCTTTACACGTGTAGAGGCTTCTCTTGGAGTTTAACGCCAGCTTTTATGCCAGTTTGGGAATTTAACTCTGGTTTGTAACGTGTTTCTGGCATTTTAACTTCAAAGTAGTACAGAGAAGGGGCGTTTGAACGCCAGTTTGTGTCGTCAAAACTCGAGCAAAGTATGGACTATTAATTATTGCTGGAAAGCTTTGGATGTCTACTTTTCAACACAATTGAGAGCGCGCCATTTGGAGTTCTGTAACGCCTGATAATTCACTTCGAGTGCAGGGAGGTCAGAATCCAACAGCATCTGCAGTCTTTTTCCAGCCTCTAAATCAGATTTGTGCTTAGGTCCCTCAATTTCAGCCAGAAAATATCTAAAATCATAGAAAAACACACAAACTCATAGTAAAGTCCAGAAATGTGAATTTTGCTTAAAATCTAATAAAAATATACTAAAAAGTAACTAAATCATACTAAAAACTATGCAAAAACAATGCCAAAAGCGTATAAATTATCCGCTCATCACAACACCAAACTTAAATTGTTGCTTGTCCCCAAGCAACTGAAAACAAATAGGATTAAAAGAAGAGAATATACAATGAATCCCACAATATCAATGAAACTTAGTCCCAATTAGATTAGCGGGGCTTGTAGCTTTTTACTTCTGAACAGTTTTGGCATCTCACTTTTTTCTTTGAGGTTTAGAATGATTGGCATCTATAGGAACTCAGAATTTTAGATACTGTTATTGATTCTCCTAGTTAAGTATGTTGATTCTTGAACACAGCTACTTTATGAGTCTTGGCTGTGGCCCTAAGCACTTTGTTTTCCAGTATTACCACCGGATACATAAATGCCACAGACACATAACTGGGTGAACTTTTTCAGATTGTGACTCAGCTTTGCTAAAATCCCTAGTTAGAGGTGTCCAAAGATTCTTAAGCACACTCTTTTGCTTTGGATCATGACTTTAACCACTCAGTCTCAAGCTTTTCACTTGGACCTTCATGACACAAGCACATGGTTAGGGACGACTTGATTTAGCCACTTAGGCCTGCATTTTATTTCCTTGGGCCCTTCTATCCATTAATGCTCAAAGCCTTGGATCCTTTTTACCCTTGCCTTTTGGTTTTAAGGGCTATTAGCTTTTTCTTCTTGCTTTTTATTTTTCTTTCTTTCTCTTTTTTTCGCCATTTTTTTGCTATATTTTTTTTCACTGCTTTTTCTTGCTTCAAGAATCAATTTCATGATTTTTCAGATTATCAATAACATTTCTCTTTGTTCATCATTCTTTCAAGAGCCAACAATTTTTACATTCATAAACAACAAGATAAAAATATGCAATGTTCAAGCATTCATTCAGAAAACAAAAAGTATTGCCACCACATCAAAATAATTAAACTAATTTCAAGATAAAATTTGAAATCCAGGTACTTCTTGTTCTCTTGTAATTAAGCACATTTTTCATTTAAGAGATGTGAGGGATTCAAAGAATTATTCATAGCTTTAAGACATAGACACTAGACACTAACGATCATTTAATGAAGACACAAACATAGATAGAACATACAGCATAAAGCCAAAAATAGAAAAATAAATAGACAAGGAGATTAAGGAATGAGTCCACCTTAGTGAGGGTGGCTTCTTCCTCCTCTTGAAGAACCAATGGTGCTCTTGAACTCTTCTATGTCTCTTCCTTGCCTTTGTTGCTCCTCCCTCAGAGCTCTTTGATCTTCTCTAATCTCATGGAGAATGATGGAGTGCTCTTGGTATTTGGTGCACGAAATTGTGATCATCAATGGTGCCATCAACATGGTACGCTCAATTGCAATCTCAACTCTTTATCACAACTGTGCACAACTAACCAGCAAGTGCACTGGGTCGTCCAAGTAATAAATCTTACGCGAGTAAGGGTCGATCCCACGGAGATTGTTGGTATGAAGCAAGCTATGGTCATCTTGTAAATCTCAGTCAGGCGGATTCAAATGGTAATGGAGGATTAATGATTAAAAGATGAATAAAACATAAAAAAAAGATAGAGATACTTATGCAATTCATTAGTGAGAATTTCAGATAAGCGTATGGAGATGCTTTGTTCCTTCCGTCTCTCTGCTTTCCTACTGTCTTCATCCAATCCTTCTTACTCCTTTCCATGGCAAGCTGTATGTTGGGCATCACCATTGTCAATGGCTACAATCCCGTCCTCTCAGTGAAAATGTTCAACACGCTCTGTCACAGCACGGCTATTCAGCTGTCGGTTCTCGATCATGTCGGAATAGAATCCAGTGATTCTTTTGCGTCTGTCACTAACGCCCCACAATCGCGAGTTTGAAGCTCGTCACAGTCATTCAATCCTTGAATCCTACTCAGAATACCACAGACAAGGTTTAGACCTTTCCAGATTCTCTTGAATACCGCCATTAATTCTAGCTTATACCACGAAGATTC
>NC_029772.3:42140598-42142059 GCF_000817695.3 Arachis duranensis | reverse complement strand
GTGTAGAGACTTTTCTTGGAGTTAAACGCCAGCTTTTGTGCCAGTTTGGGCGTTTAACTCCCATTCTTGTGCCAGTTCCGGTGTTTTACGCCAAAATTCTTGAGCTGACTTGGAACGCCTGTTTGGGCCATCAAATCACGTGCAAAGTATGAACTATTATACATTGCTGGAAAGCCCAGGATGTCTAATTTCCAACGCAGTTGAGAGCACACCAATTGGGCTTCTGTAGCTCCAGAAAATTCACTTCGAGTACAGGGAGGTCAGAATCCAACAGCATCTACAGTCATTTTCAGCCTCTGAATCAGATTTTTGCTCAAGTCCCTCAATTTCAGCCAGAAAATACCTGAAATCACAGAAAAACACACAAACTCATAGTAAAGTCCAGAAAAGTGAATTTTAACTAAAAACTAATAAAAATATAATAAAAACTAACTAAAACATACTAAAAACATACTAAAAATAATGCCAAAAAGTGTATAAATTATCCGCTCATCACAACACCAAACTTAAATTGTTGCTTGTCCCCAAGCAACTGAAGATCAAATAAGATAAAAAGAATAGAATATGCAATGAATTCCAAAAACATCTATGAAGATCAGTATTAATTAGATGAGCAGGGCTTTTAGCTTTTTGCCTCTGAACAGTTTTGGCATATCACTTTATCCTTTGAAATTCAGAATGATGGGCTTCTATAGGAACTCAGAATCCAGATAGTGTTATTGATTCTCCTAGTTAAGTATGATGATTCTTGAACATAGCTACTTTATGAGTCTTGACCGTGGCCCAAAGCACTCTGTCTTCCAGTATTACCACCGGATACATACATGCCACAAATACATAACTGGGTGAACCTTTTTAGATTGTGACTCAGCTTTGCTAGAGACCCCAATTAGAGGTGTCCAAGATTCTTAAGCACACTCTTTTTGCCTTGGATCACAACTTTATTATTTATTTTTCTTTTTTTTTCTTTCTCTCTTTTTTTTTCGCATGTACTATCTTTTTTTTTTGAATTCACTGCTTTTTCTTGCTTCAAGAATCATTTTTATGATTTTTCAGATCCTCAGTAACATGTATCCTTTTTCATCATTCTTTCAAGAGCCAACATTCATGAACAACAAATTCAAAAGACATATGCACTGTTCAAGCATACATTCAGAAGTCAAAATATTGCCTCCACATCAAAATAATTAATCTGCTATAAAATTCAAAATTCATGCAATTCTTCTCCTTTTCAATTAAGAAAATTTTTCATTTAAGAAAGGTGATGGATTCATAGGACATTCATAACTTTAAGGCATAGATACTAAGACACTAATGATCATAAGACACAAACATAGATGATGAACATAAGCATAAAAATTCGAAAAACAGGAAAATAAAGAACAAGGAGATTAAAGAACGGGTCCACCTTAGTGATGACGGCTTGTTCTTCCTCTTGAAGATCTTATGGAGTGCTTGAGC
>NC_029772.3:42138030-42140561 GCF_000817695.3 Arachis duranensis | reverse complement strand
GGATTTCATGGTGAATCTCAGGGATTTCGTGATGAGTGGGATCTCTTGTTTGCTCCATCCTTTTCTTAGTGATGGGCTTGTCCTCATCAATGAGGGTGTCTCCCTCTATGTCAATTCCGACTGAATAATAGAGATGACAAATGAGATGAGGGAAGGCTAACCTTGCCAAGGTAGAGGACTTGTCTGCCACCTTATAAAGTTCTTGGGATATAACCTCATGAACTTCTACTTCCTCTCCAATCATGATGCTATGAATCATGATAGCCCGTTCTATAGTAACTTCGGACCGGTTGCTAGTGGGAATGATTGAGCGTTGGATAAACTCCAACCATCCCCTAGCCACGGGCTTGAGGTCATGCCTTCTCAGTTGAACCGGCTTCCCTCTTGAATCTCTCTTCCATTGAGCGCCCTCTTCACAAATGTCTATGAGGACTTGTGCCAACCTTTGATCAAAGTTGACCCTTCTAGTGTAAGGGTGTTCATCTCCTTGCATCATGGGCAAGTTGAATGCCAACCTTACATTTTCCGGACTAAAATCTAAGCATTTCCCCTAAACCATTGTAAGCCAATTCTTTGGGTCCGGGTTCACACTTTGATCATGGTTCTTGGTGATCCATGCATTAGCATAGAACTCTTGAACCATTAAGATTCTGATTTGTTGAATGGGGTTGGTAAGAACTTCCCAACCTCTTCTTCAGATCTCATGTCGGATCTCCGGATATTCACTCTTTTTGAGTTTGAAAGGGACCTTGGGGATCACGTTCTTCATGGACACAACTTCATAGAAGTGGTCTTGATACACCCTTGAGATGAATCTCTCCATCTCCCATGACTCGGAGGTGAAAGCTTTTGCCTTCCCTTTCCTCTTTCTAGAGGTTTCTCCGGCCTTGGATGCCATAAATGGTTATGGAAAAACAAAAAGCAATGCTTTTACCACACCAAACTTAGAAGTTTTGCTCGTCCTTGAGCAAAAGAAGAAAGAAGAGAGTAGAAGAAGAAGAAATAGAGCAGATGGAGGAGGCTTTCTGGTTCGGCCAAGGGGGAGAAGTAGTGTTTAGGTTGTGTGAAAATGAAGGAGTGAAGATGGGTTTATATAGGAGTGGAGAGGGGGTCTATGGTTCGGCCATTATGGGTGGGTTTGGGAGGGAAAGTGGTTTGAATTTGAATGGTGAGGTAGGTGGAGTTTTATGAAGGATGGATGTGAGTGGTGAAGAGAATAGTGGGATTTGATAGGTGAGGGATTTTTGGGGAAGAGGAGAGAGAGTGGTGGGGTAGGTAGGGATCCTGTGGGGTCCACAGATCCTGAGGTGTCAAGGAAAATTCATCCCTGCACAAGTGGCGAGCAAAAATGCTCCTTCTACCAATTCTGGTGTTAAACGCCGGGCTGGTGCCCATTTCTGGCATTTAACGCCAACTTTTTGCCCCTTCCTGCCATTTAACGCCAGTCTGGTGCCCTTTTCTGGCGTTAAATGCCTAGAATGGTGCCAGACTAGGCATTAAACGCCCATTTGCTGCCCTTACTGGCGTTTAAACGCCAGCAGGTTTTCCTCCAGGGTGTGCTGTTTTTCTTTCTATTTTTCATGCTGTTTTTGCTTTTTCAATTGATTTTGTGACTTTCCAGGATCATCAACCTACAGAAAACATAAAATAACAAAGGAAATATAGATGGATTCTTCATTCACTTGAATGATCAATTCTCCTCTGTCAACATCAATCACAGCCTTTGCTGTGGCTAGGAAGGGTCTGCCAAGGATGATGGATTCATCCATGCACTTCCCAGTCTCTAGGACTATAAAATCAGCAGGGATGTAATGGTCTTCAACTTTTACCAGAACATCCTCTACAAGTCTATAAGCTTGTTTTCTTGAATTGTCTGCCATCTCTAGTGAGATTCTTGCAGCTTGTACCTCAAAGATCCCTAGCTTCTCTATTACAGAGAGAGGCATGAGGTTTATGCTTGACCCTAGGTCACACAGAGCCTTCTTGAAGGTCATGGTGCCTATTGTACAAGATATTGAGAACTTCCCAGGGTCCTGTCTCTTTTGAGGTAATTTCTGCCTAGACAATTCAGCCAGTTCTTTGGTGAGTAAAGGGGGTTCATCCTCCCAAGTCTCATTACCAAATAACTTGTCATTTAGCTTCATGATTGCTCCAAGGTACTTAGCAACTTGCTCTTCAGTGACATCTTCATCTTCTTTAGAGGAAGAATACTCATCAGAGCTCATGAATGGCAGAAGTAAATCCAATGGAATCTCTATGGTCTCAGTGTGAGCCTCAGATTCCCATGGTTCCTCATTAGGGAACTCATTGGAGGCCAGTGGACGTCCATTGAGGTCTTCCTCAGTGGCACTCACTGCCTCTTCCTCCTCTCCAAATTCGGCCATGTTGATGGTCTTGCACTCTCCTTTTGGATTCTCTTCTGTATTGCTTGGAAGAGTACTAGGAGGGAGTTCAGTAAATTTCTTACTCAGCTGACCCACTTGTACCTCCAAATTCCTAATGGAGGACCTTGTTTCAGTCATGAAACTTTG
>NC_029772.3:42135700-42137575 GCF_000817695.3 Arachis duranensis | reverse complement strand
GTCTTCTTCAGATGAAGAGATCCTCCAGCAGAGCTATCCAAAGACATCTTGGATAGTTCAGAGAGACCATCATAGAAAATACCTATAATGCTCCATTCAGAAAGCATGTCAGAGGGACATTTTCTGATTAATTGTTTGTATCTTTCCCAAGCTTCATAGAGGGGTTCTCCTTCCTTCTGTCTGAAGGTTTGGACTTCCACTCTAAGCTTACTCAATTTTTGAGGTGGAAAGAACTTTGCCAAGAAGGCATTGACTAGCTTTTCCCAAGAGTTCAGGCTTTCTTTAGGTTGTGAGTCCAACCATATCCTAGCTCTGTCTCTTACAGCAAAAGGGAATAGCATAAGTCTGTAGACCTCAGGGTCAACCCCATTGGTCTTGACAGTGTCACAGATTTGCAAGAATTCAGCTAAAAACTGATGAGGATCTTCCAATAGAAGTCCATGGAACTTGCAATTCTGTTGCATTAGAGAAACTAATTGAGGCTTAAGCTCAAAGTTGTTTGCTCCAATGGCAGGGATAGAGATGCTTCTCCCATAGAAGTCGGGAGTAGGTGCAGTAAAGTCACCCAGCCCCTTCCTTGCATTGTTGGCATTGTTGTTGTGTTCGGCTGCCATGGGTTCTTCTTCTTTGAAGATTTCTGTTAGGTTCTCTACAGAGAGTTGTGCTTTAGCTTCTCTTAGCTTTCGCTTCAAGGTCCTTTCAGGTTCAGGGTCTGCCTCAACAAGAATGCTTTTGTCTTTGCTCTTGCTCATATAAAAGAGAAGAGAACAAGACAATATGGAATCATCTATGTCACAGTATAGAGATTCCTTGAGGAGTCAGAGGAAAAGAAAAATAGAAGGAAGAGGTAGAAGAATTCGAACTTAGAAAGATAAAGTTTGAAATGTACATGTTAGTCCATAATTAGAAGGATATGAGAAGCGGGAAAGAAATTTTCGAAAATAAATTAAAAAGATTTTAAAAACATTTCGAAAAATTGAAGAATGATTTTCAAAAAATATGATTGGGAAAAAGATAAAGTGATTTTTGAAAAAAGATTTTGAAATTAGAAGTCAAAAAGATATGATTGAAAACTTATTTTGAAAAAGATGTGATTAAAAAGATATGATTGAAAAGATATAGTTTTAAAAAGATATGATTGAGACGATATGATTTGGAAAAACAATTTAAAAAGATTTGATTTTTAAAATCAATGACTTGGCTAACAAGAAAAGATATGATTCAAACATTAAACCTTTCTCAACAGAAAAGGCAACATACTTGAAATGTTGAATCAAATCATTAATTGTTAGCAAGTATTTTTGAAAATGGAAAGAAATTGATTTTGAAAATATATGATTGAAAAGATATGATATGAAAAAGATTTGATTTTGAAAAATTATGAAAACTTGAAAAAAATTTGAATTGAAAACAAAATCTTCCCTCTTGTGCCATCCTGGCGTTAAAGGCCCAGAATGATTTACATTCTGGCATTTAACGCCCAAAATACTACCCTTTTGGGCGTTAAACGCCCAGCCAGGTGCCCTGGCTGGCGTTTAAACGCCAGTTTTCCTTCTTCACTAGGCGTTTTGAACGCCCAGCTTTTTCTGTGTAATTCCTCTGCTGTATGTTTTGAATCTTCAATTCTCTGTATTATTGACTTGAAAAGACACAAATTAAAAATTTTTGGATTTTTAATGATAAGGAAAAATCAAAATGCAACTAAAATCAAATAAACAATGCATGCAAGACACCAAACTTAGAAGTTTGTATACTACTGACACTAACAAATTGAGAATGCATATGAGAAACAACAAAACACACAAAACAAGAGAATTTAAAGATCAGAGCAAGTAAATCATCAAGAACAACTTGAAGATCAACGAAGACACATGA
>NC_029772.3:42110991-42135510 GCF_000817695.3 Arachis duranensis | reverse complement strand
ATTAGACATGGCTAGCCAAGCTTCAGCAGGACATTACATTCAAGAGCTAAATTGATGAAGATCAATCAGCTTTCGTGATGATAAGAACATCACCTTGAAACACTAGAATTCATTCTTAAAAATTCTGAAAAATACCTAATCTAACCAACAAGATGAACCGTCAGTTGTCCAAACTCAAACAATCCCCGGCAACGGCGCCAAAAACTTGGTGCAAGAAATTGTGATCATCAATGGCGCCATCAACATGGTACGCTCAATTACAATCTCAACTCTTTATCACAACTTCGCACAACTAACCAGCAAGTGCACTGGGTCGTCCAAGTAATAAACCTTACGCGAGTAAGGGTCGATCCCACGGAGATTGTTGGTATGAAGCAAGCTATGGTCATCTTGTAAATCTCAGTCAGGGCTCCACACCTTAATCTATGGTGTGTAGAAACTCCACCATTGAAAATACATAAGAACAAGGTCTAGGCATGGCCGAATGGCCAGCCCCATGATCTAAGATAGCATAAGACTACTCAAAGGTAGCTACCCAGATGTCTAATACAATAGCAAAAGGTCCTATTTGTAGAGAACTAGTAGCTTAGGGTTTACAAAGATGAGTAAATGACATAAAAATCCACTTTCAGGCCCACTTGGTGTGTTCTTGGGCTGAGCATTGAAGCATTTTCGTGTAGAGACTCTTCTTGGAGTTAAATGCCAGCTTTTGTGCCAGTTTGGGCGTTTAACTCCCATTCTTGTGCCAGTTCCGACGTTTTATGCCAGAATTCTTGAGCTGACTTGGAACGCCTGTTTGGGCCATCAAATCGCGGGCAAAGTATAGACTATTATATATTGCTGGAAAGCCCAGGATGTCTACTTTCCAACGGAGGTAAACGCGCGCCAATTGGGCTTCTGTAACTCCAAAAAATTTACTTCGAGTGCAGGGAGGTCAGAATCCAACAGCATATGCAGTCCTTTTCAGCCTCTAAATCAGATTTTTGCTCAGGTCCCTCAATTTCAGCCAGAAAATATCTGAAATCACAGAAAAACACACAAACACATAGTAAAGTCCAGAAAAGTAAATTTTAACTAAAAACTAATAAAAATATAATAAAAACTAACTAAAACATACTAAAAACATACTAAAAACAATACCAAAAAGCGTATAAATTATCTGCTCATCAGTATTCCACCCTTAATTGGTCCATGTTGTAAGTCAAGCTTTCGCAAGAAGTGTTGAGTTGCTCCCAATAATTTTGTGGAGGAAATTGCATCCCTTGAGGCATCTCAGGGATTTCTTGATGAGGGAATTCCTCATGCTCTTGTTGAGTGTCATGAATGGGCTCTCTAGTTTGATCCATCCTCTTCTTAGTAATGGGCATGTCCTCTTCAATGAGGATGTCTCCCTCTATGACAATCCCAGCTGAATAGCAAAGGTGACATATAAGACGAGGAAAGGCTAATCTTACCAAAGGTGAGGGCTTGTCAGCCACCTTGTAGAGTTCTAGAGGTATGATTTCATGAACTTCTACTTCCTTTCCAATCATGATACTATGGATCATGATGGCCCAATCCACAGTTACCTCAGATCGGTTGCTAGTGGGAATGATAGAGCGTTGGATGAACTCCAACCATCCTCTAGCCACAGGCTTAAGATCCGGTCTTCTCAATTGAACCGGGTTGCCTCTTGAGTCTCTTTTCTATTGAGCTCCTTCTACACATATGTTCATGAGGACTTGGTCCAACCTTTGATCAAAGTTGACCCTTTTGGTGTAGGGGCGTGCGTTTTCTTCCATCATTGGCAAGTTGAACGCTAGCCTCACATTTTTCAAACTGAAATCTAAGTATTTCTCCCAAACCATTGTAAGCTAATTCTTTGGGTTTGGGTTCATACCTTGATCATGGTTCCTTGTGATCTATGCGTTTGCATAGAACTCTTGAACTATTAAGATTCTGACTTGTTGAATGGGGTTGGCAAGAACATTCCAACCTCTTCGTCGGATCTCTTGTCGGATCTCCGGATATTCACCCTTTTTTAGCCTAAAAGGGACCTCAGGGATCACCTTCTTCTTGGCCACAACTTCATAGAAGTGGTCTTGAGGGACCTTTGAAATGAATCTTTCCATCTCTCATGACTCAAAGGTAGAGGCAGTTGCCTTCCCTTTCCTCTTTCTAGAGGTTTCTCTGGCCTTAGGTGCCATAATTGGTTATGAAAAAACAAAAAGTAATACTTTTACCACACCAAACTTAAAATATTTGCTCATCCTCGAGAAAAAGATGAAAGAAAGATGTAGAAGAAGAAGAAAATGAAGGAGATGAAAGGTGTGTATGATGTGTGAAAATAAAGGAGTGGAGAGGGGTATTTATAGGAAAAGGGAAGGAGAGTGGCCGAAAGGTTTGAGTGGGTTTGGGAGGGAGATGGTTTTGAATTTTGAAGGTGGGTGGGGGGTTTTGGGGAAGAGTTAAGGAAGTGATTGGTGAAGGGTATTTGGGAAAGAGATATGGAGGTGATTGGTGAAGGGTTTTTGGGGAAGAGTGTTGTAGAAAGGTGTGAAGAGGAGAGAGAGTGAGTTGAGGTTGATGGGGATCCTGTGGGATCCACAGATCCTGAGGGGTTAAGAAATTCTGATTCCTACTCTAATTGGGCGTTCAAAACGCCTTAGAGTGCAATTCTGGCGTTTAAACGCCAGTCTGCTACCCTGTTCTTGCGTTTAAACGCAAGTTTTCCTTCTTGTTCTGGCATCTAAACGCCAATTTGTTGCCCTGTTCTGGAGTTTAAATGCCAGTCTGGTGCCCTATTCTGGCGTTTAAACGCCCAGAAAGGTGCCAGATTGGGCATTTAAACGCCTATTTTGCTACCCTTACTGGCGTTTAAACGCCAGTAAATCCTTTCTCCAGGGTGTGCTGTTTTCAATGTTGTTTTTTATTTTTTTCTTTATTTTTGTAATTGTCTTTGTGACTTCACATGATCATCAACCTAAAAGAAAACAAAATAATATAGATTAAAATAAAATTGGGTTGCCTCCCAATAAGCACTTTTTTAATGTCAATAGCTTGATAATAAGCTCTCATGGAGTTTCACAGATGATCAGAGTATGGTTGAGATCTCTTAACACCAAACTTAGAGTTTGGTTATGGCCTCCCAACACCAAACTTATAGTTTGAATGTGGGGGCTTTGTTTGACTCTATATTGGGAGAAGTTCTTCATGCTTACTCTCCATGGTTACAGATGGAGAACCTTGAGTCTTTACTACAAGGCATTCTTCATTCACATGAAGGATCAACTCTCCTCTGTCAACATCAATCACAGCTCTTACTGTTGTTAGGAAGGGTCTTCCAAGGATGATGGATTCATCCTCATCCCTCCTAGTGTCTAGGATTATGAAATCAGCAGGGAAGTAAAGGCCTTCACCCTTCACTAGCACGTTCTCTACTAGTCCATAAGCCTTTTTCATAGATTTATCTGCCATCTCTAACGAGAATTTGGCAGCCTGTACCTCATAGATTCCCAGTTTCTCTATTACAGAGAGTGGCATCATGTTTATCCCTGACCCCAGGTCACACAGAGCTTCTTCAAAGGTCATGGTGCCTATGGTACAGGGTATTAAGAATTTACCAGGATCCTATTTCTTTTGAGGTAAATTTTGCTGAACCAATGTATTCAGTTCATTGGTGAGCAAGGGAGGCTCTTCCTCCCAAGTCTCATTACTAAATAGCTTGGCATTCAGCTTCATGATTGCTCCTAAATATTGGGCAACTTTCCCTTCAACAATGTCTTCATCCTTTTCAGAAGATGAATAGTTATCAGAGCTCATGAATGGTAAAAGGAGGTCCAAGGGAATCTCTATGGTCTCTGTATGAGCCTCAGATTCCTTTGGTTCCTCATTAGGGTATTCCTTACTGGCTACTGGACGTTCCCAGAGGTTTTTCTCATTGGGATTCATGTCCTCCTCCTCCTCTAAGGTTTTGACCATGTTGATTATATCAATGGCCTTGCACTCTCCTTTGGGATTCTCTTCTGTATTGCTTGGGAGAGTGCTAGGGGGAGTTTCAGTAACCCTTTTACTCAGCTGGCCCACTTGTGCCTCCAAATTTCTAATAGAGGATCTTGTTTCAGTCATGAAACTAAGAGTGGCCTTAGATAGATCAGAGACTATGTTTGCTAAGCTAGAAGGATTCTGCTCAAAATGCTCTGTCTGTTGCTGAGATAATGATGGGAAAGATTTGCTATTGCTAAACCTGTTTCTTCCACCATTGTTATTATTGAAGCCTTGCTTCTGTTGATCCTTCCATGAAAAATTTAGATGATTTTTCCATGAAGGATTATAGGTGTTGCCAAAGACTTCACCCATGTAATTCACCTTTGCCATTACAGGATTCTCAGGATCATAAGCTTCTTCTTCAGAAGATGCTTCTTTAGCACTATTGGATGCATTTTGCAATCCAGTCAGACTCTAAGAGATCATATTGACTTGTTGGGCCAATATTTTATTCTGAGCCAGTTGGCATTCAGAGCATCAATTTCAAGAACTCCTCTCTTTTGAGGCGTTCCATTACTCACAGGATTCCTCTCAGAGGTATACATGAACTGGTTATTTGCAACCATTTCAATAAGTTCCTGAGCTTCAGCAGGCATTTTCTTGGATCCACCTGCAGAGTGGTCCAGTGACATCTTGGAAAATTCAGATAGACCATTATAGAATATATCTAATGTGGTCTATTCTAAAAGCATGTCAGAAGGACACTTTTTGGTCAGTTGCTTGTATCTTTCCTAAGCTTCATAGAGGGACTCACCATCTTTTTGTCTGAAGGTCTGAACATCCACTCTAAGCTTGCTCAACTTTTGAGGAGGAAAAAACTTGACTAAAAAAGCCGTGACCAGCTTATCACAAGAGTGCAGGCTATCTCTAGGTTGTGAGTCCAACCATGATCTAGCTCTGTCCCTTACAGCAAAAGGGAAAAGCATAAGCTTGTAGACCTCAGGATCAACTCCATTGGTCTTAACAGTATCACAGATCTGCAAGAACTTAGTTAAAAACTGATAAGGGTCTTCTTATGGAAGTCTATGAAACTTGCAGTTCTGTTGCAGTAGAGAAACTAATTGAGGCTTTAGCTCAAAATTTTTTGCTCCTATGGCAAGGATTGAGATGCTTCTTCCATAGAAGTTGGAAGTTAGTGTAGTAAAATCACCAAGCATCTTCTTTGCATTGTTGTTTGGTTCGGCCATAATTGTTTCTTTTGCTGCTTCCTTTTCGAAAATTTCAGTGAGGTCATCTTCAGAGTTTTGTGCTTTAGCTGCTCTAAGCTTCCTCTTCAGAGTCCTTTCAGGTTCAGGATCAGCTTCATCAAGTATGCCTTTATCTTTGTTCCTGCTCATATGAAAGAGAAGAAAACAAAGAAAATATAGAATCATCTATGTCACAGTATAGAGATTCCTTGAGGTGTCAGAGGAAAACAAGAATGGAAGGATGAGGTAGGTAAGGAAGAATTCGAACACACAAAGAGAGATGGAGTTCGAATTGACAATGGAGGAGGAATGTTAGTGTTTAAATAGAAAAAGATAAGAGAGGGAGAGAATTTTCGAAAATAAAAAGAATAAAATTTAAAATAAATTTTTGAAAAATTGGTTGTGGTTTTGAAAAAGATAAGAAATAAAGTTGAAAAAGATAAGAAGTTATAAAAAGAATTTGAAATTATAATTAAAAAAATGTGATTTGAAAAATATATGATTTGAAAAGATATGGTTGAAAAGATAAAATTAACAAGATTTGACTTTTAAAAAGTTAATGACTTCATTAACAAGAAACTAAAAGATATGATTCTAAATTTCAAATATTTGAATCTCTCTTAACAAGAAAGTAACAAACTTAAAATTTTTGAATCAAGATTTTTGAAAATATGAGGAAAAAATTTCATTTTTGAAAAAGATATGTTTGAAAAGATATGACTTTGAAAAAGATATGATTGAAAATATTTGATTTGAAAAAGATTTGATTTTGATAAAATATCAAGATTTGAAAAAGATTTGATTTGAAAACAAAATTCCTCTCCTTGTGTCATCCTGGCGTTAAACGCCCAGGAGCTGCATGTTTTGGGCGTTTAACGCCCAATTGCTGCATGGTTTGGGCGTTTAAACGCCCAGCCAGGTACCCTGGCTGGCGTTTAAATGCCAGTTTTCCTTCTTCACTGGGCGTTTTGAACGCCCAACTTTTTCTCTGTAATTCCTCTGCTTTATGTTCTTGGATCTTTATTTTGCTAAATCCTTTATTCAAGAAGATATGTTTTCAATTTTGAAAAATAACAAAATGAGTCAAAACATATAATTCTTGGATCAAAACACAAGATATATGCAAGAACATTATGAACATCAAGATGAACACCAAGAACAATCTTGAAGATCAAGATAAACATCAAGAACTCAGTTTTCTTAATGAAAGAAAACATGGAGGACACCAAACTTAAAACTTTCTCATGTTTGGACCATATGAATGCAAGAATGCATATGTAGAACATCATGCAGTACAAATCAATAAATCATGAAGATCAAACGAGGCAATTCATCAAGAATGACTTGAAGATCATCAAGAACACAATGCATGTGTTTCGAGAATTGCAAGACAATTAAAATCATACAATTGAAACCAAACTTAAAATTTGGCCCTAGATTCAAACAAGAACTATGAAATATTTTTGAGTTTTTATGATTTCATTAATTTTTTTTGGATTTTTCAAAAATAATTTTGGAAAAATGAAAAAGAAGAAAAGTTTTTGGAAGATTTTTGAAAAATTTTTGAAAATAAAATAATGGTTCAAAGAAAAAGAAAATTACCTAATCTTAGCAAAAGGATGAACCGTCAGTTGTCCAAACTCTAACTATCCTCGGCAACGGAGCCAAAAATTTGGTGCACGAAATTGTGATCTCAATGGCGCTAAAAACTTGGTACGCACAATTGTAATATCACTCTTTTTCACAACTTCGCACAACTAACCAACAAGTGCACTGGGTCGTCCAAGTAATAAACCTTACGTGAGTAAGGGTCGATCCTACGAAGATTGTTGGCTTGAAGCAAGCTATGGTCATCTTGTAAATCTCAGTCACACGGATTCAAATGTTTACGGAGTTTTGATAATTAAAATATAAATAAACATAAAATAAAGATAGAGATACTTATGTAATTCATTGGTGGAAATTTCAGATAAGTGTATGGAGATGCGTTGTTCCTTCCGAATCTCTGCTTTTCTATTGCCTTCATCCAATCCTTCATACTTCTTTCCTTGGCAAGCTGTATGTTGGGTATCACCATTGTCAATGGCTACTTCCCTACCTCTCAGTGAAAATGGTCATCTACAGTTTCTGTACGGCTAATCAACTGTCGGATTGCTCGTCTCGGATGAAAAATACCATGCACAGATATCGTATGGCTAATCAGCTGTTGGTTCTCGATCATGTAGGAATAGGATTTACTATCCTTTTGCGTCTGTCACCACGTGCTACAGTCACGAGTTTGAAGCTCGTCACATTCATCCCATCCCAGATCCTACTCGGAATACCACAGACAAGGTTTAGACTTTTCGGATCTCAAGAATGCTGCCAAAGGATTCTAGTCTATACCATGAAGACTCCAATCTCAGATTCAGATGCCCCATTGTCAGAGGGTAGTCGATGTGAATCGTTGATTAGAAACCCAAGAGATATACATTTAACCTTGTCTTCATGTAGAATGGAAGTGGTTGCCAATCACGCGTTCATAAGTGAGAATGGTGATGAGTGTCACATAATCATCACATTCATCATTTTTTTGTGTGCGAATGAATATCTTATAATAAGAATAAGCATGATTTGAGTAGAAGAACAATAGTAATTTGCATTAATACTCGAGGAACAGCAGAGCTCCACAGCTTAATCTATGGTGAGTAGAAACTCCACCGTTGAAAATACATAAGTGATAGAGTTCTAGGCATGGCCGTTAGGCCAGCCCGCAATGTCTAAGATCTCATAAACTGATCAAAGATAGATACCAAGATCCAATATATCTAATACAATAGTAAAAAGTCCTATTTATAATGAAACTAGCCACTAGGGTTTACAGAATTGAATAAATGGAGCAGAAATCCACTTCCGGGGCCCACTTGGTGTGTGCTTAGGCTGAGCATTGAGCTTTACATGTGTAGAGGCTTCTCTTGGAGTTAAACGCCAGCTTTTATGCCAGTTTGGGCGTTTAACTCTGGTTTGTAACGTGTTTCTGGCATTTTAACTTCAGAGTAGGGCAGAGAAGGGGCGTTTGAACGCCAGGTTGCGTCGTCAAAACTCGAGGAAAGTATTGACTATTATATATTGCTGGAAAGCTCTGGATGTCTACTTTCCAAAGAAATTGAGGGCGCACCATTTGGAGTTCTGTAACTCTTGATAATCCAGTTCGAGTATAGGGAGGTTAGAATCCAACAGCATCTGCAGTCCTTTTTCAACCTCTGAATCATATTTGTGCTCAGGTCCCTCAATTTCAGCCAAAAAATACCTTAAATCATAGAAAAATACACAAACTCATAGTAAAGTCCAGAAATGTGAATTTTGCTTAAAATATAATAAAAATATACTAAAAAGTAACTAAATCATACTAAAAACTATGCAAAAACAATGCCAAAAAGCATATAAATTATCCGCTCATCAGCAATCTTAGGTGATTAGATCCCAATTCCTTGGCAATCTAATCTCTCTAAGCATGATCAAATTCCCAATTCCTTGATTTAAGTGCTCATGGAAAGAGATGAAGTATGGTCACTGATTATACCACACATATTCATAGATCAAAGTGTTGGTATGATTACATGTCACGATATCCGTCCAAACCCCACTCTAATCCAATGTGAGAAAGCATTTCTAGCATAATCTCCTCATTCCTCTTCCAAGGTTCAGAGGAGATCCAATTATGAATAGCTTCTTTCCCAAGATAACTATCCAAATAGATGAAGACCGAAAGCTTTCTAGCAAAATTAAGAGAAAAGAGAGAAGAAGAAGAATGAAAACTAATATTGATCCACTGATTTAGACAAAGCTCCCTAACCCAATGAAAGGGGTTTTGTTGTTCATAGCTCTCTGATAAACCACTATTTTATGGTTTATATTGTGTTTAATTGCTTGGTTTTATCATGATCCTTACCCACTTATTCATTAATTTAGCATGCATTTATATTTCTTTCCTAAAATTATTACATGGTTGAAAACTGCTTCCTAGAGACTTTTTAATTATGCATTTTAGTTCTCCTTTATCCCATTCGATGCCGTAATCTGTGTGTTGAGTGTTTCAAGCTTTATAGGGCATGGATGAGTTGGAGAGTGGAAAGGAAGCTAGAAAAAAATGGAAGGAACACAAGAAATTGAGGAGATAACTAGCGAGAAGTAACGCGGCCGCATGGCTCACGCGTTCGCGCAAAAGAGAAGAAATCGCAGTGACACGACCGCATGGCTCACGCGACCGCGCGGAATGGAAAAGCACAAGTGACGTGGAGGCGTCGACGACGCGAACGCGTGGCAAGGAAAAACGAGAATGACGCGTCCGCATGGATGACGCGATCGCGTGACGTGCGCGATCTGCATAATCTGCAGAATTCGCTGGGGGCAATTTCGGGCCCTATTTTGACCAAGCTTTCGGCCCAGAACAGCAAACTAGAGCTAGAGAACATGCAGAAACCAAGGAGAACAATTCATTCTATATAGTTTTTAGTTTTTGATATAGTTTTTACTCCTCCTCTAGGTTTTTCTCTCTACATTCATAGTTTTTAGGATTTTATTTTTCTATCACTTTTTGCATTGGGATACTGAGGAGAGTTATTACCTCATCAAGACTTCGTCATTCTAGTTCGTTTTCTTTACTTGCCTTTACTCTTCCATGTCTTTTGCTTTGTTAATTTTACCATTGGAATATTTTTAGGATTATTTAATACAAGGATTACTTTCATTTTTAATTGATTATTTTGGTTTTTATTTACAGTGTCTTTCTTTAATTCCTTTTCACATGTTATGAATTTTACATTCTCAATGAGCGAGTAGTTCCCTAACTTGATGGGGAGTTGATTGAAAGGAACCCTTGAGTTGGAAGGCTTAAAAGAAAGATTGTAATTGGGTTTAGTGTTGGATTGCCCTCTAGTCACTAACCCCAATCCCTTTTAATTAAGTGGGTCGCAACTTGTGAACGGATATAGCATTCCAACTTGTTTGACTTTCCCTTACCTAGTAAGAGATAATTAAACAAGATAACCTTTAATTATCAATTAATCTAGAGAGTTCCCCAACATTAATGGGGCTTCCAACTAATTAACTCCCAGTCAAGGCTTTTATTTACATTATTCAAATTCTCCAATTTAATTCCCTATTTACTCAACTCAAACCTTTTTGAAAATATATGATTAATAAAATAGCACACTTTTCTGCAACTCGTTGGGAGACGACCTGGAATTCATACTCCCATTATTTTAAATTTAAATTTCTGTGACACCTTTCTAAATTGATAAGTGGAATTCTGGTGAGTTAAGAACTATACTTGCAACGTATATATTTTAATAATTTTTAATTCACCAATTTCTGCCGCATCAATTTTTGGCGCCGTTGCCGGGGAGTTGCAATAGAGTGCTAAAGTTATTAATTAGAATTTATTTATTTGCATTTTATTTTATTTTTGTCACTATGAACTGTACCTTTCTTTCGTTAAATGATGTGTTCACTTCCTAATCCAAGCTTGCCAGCATTTGACCCTGAGATTGAAAGGACTCTTTCACATATAAGGCAAGCTCGGCGTAGGTGACTCCTCTTTGAGGACAAACCTGAACCGTCATCTAAGGAAGAAACAAGCCCCCTCTCTACTAATCCAGTTCATTTATGTGCAGGTGATATGGCAGCGCCCAGAAGAGTCACTATCCAGGAGGAAGGAGCCCCTGATTTTATGCTCCAACCATTCCAGGCGCACCACCCAGCAGTAGCTGTAGATTTTGAAATTAAGTCTTCACTACTCAACTTAATGCCCAAATTTCATGGCTTACCTGCTCAAGAGCCTATTAAGCATCTTAGGGATTTCCAGACTGCTTGTCCTACTGTTAAGCGTGATGGCACTAATGAAATCTCTATTCTATTGAAAGCCTTCCCATTTTCTCTAGAGGGAAAGGCAAGAGAGTGGTACTACACTCAACCCGGAGCAATTGTTTCCAACTGGAATGCACTTAGGAGAGAGTTTCTGGATAAATTCTTTCCAGCTGAAGTTGCCGATAAACTGAGGAAGGACATGTCTATGATCGTTCAAGATGAATCTGAGACCCTCTATGAATACTTGGAACGCTTCAATACTCTTCGAGACGCATGTCCCCATCATATGATTGACAAGATAGTTTTGCTCGGTTACTTTACACAGGGTTTGAAATCTCAAGATAGGACCACACTGGAAGGTGCTTGCAATGGTTCTATGAAAAAGTACAAGACTACGGACGAAGCATGGCAATTGATCATAGACTTAGCTGACTCTACTAGGAATCATAGGCAGAGATAAAGTCGATTAAAAGATGTTGCTGAGGTATCCACTAGTAAAGAGAATGCTGCTATAGCTCAGAGCTTATGTGAAATGACTAACTTGCTGAAGCAGATGCAACTGAATCAACAACAACCTCAGCAAGTTCAGCCCTCTCCACCACAGCACAGCCAGCCATTAGTTCCACAAAGAGTGTGCGGAATATGTGCAGATTACAGTCACTATACTGATGAATGTCCGCAGCTCCAACCAGAAGGCAACACTGTAGCAGCCACTCATAACTTTCATGACCGCCCCAATCAAGGGTACAATCAAGGTGGCAACTATAACCAAGGATGGCAGGATAACTCTAACCAAGGCTGGAGGGACAATTCTAACCAGGGTTGGAAGGACAATTATAATAGAGGAGGCAGAGATAACAATGGAAATCAGAGGTGGAATAACAACAACAACTTCAGGCAGCAGAACCAGAATCAGGCCTACAAAGCACCTCATCTCAGGCAGCCTCAAAATTCTCAGCAAACCTCTCAGATCACCTATCCCTCATCATCCCCTAATGATGAATTACTACAAGCTATTGATCGGAGACAACAGGCTATGGAAAATAACTTTAATGCAACTTTGAATGGTTTGAATTCTACTTTGCAAGCCCTTATCTCACAGATTCGATCAATGAACAACTCCAACAACCAGTCCTCAAGCTCTGGTGGACTCCCCTTTCAACCATTACCCAACCCAAAGGGTGGCATTAATGCCATCACCCTAAGGTCTGGAACCACATTGCAGGAGAGGAATCAGGAGGAGCTAAGCCCACCAAAACACGCCTCAGCTGAAGAGGAAGTAGAAATAGAAGATGTTGAAGAGGAAGAGGACATACAGGACATAGCTGAAGAAGAAGAAGCTCAACCATAGGAGGAAGCACCAAAAGGCGCAGACATTGCAGAAAACACCACTCCCATTCCATTTCCACAACTTGCAAGGAAGCCCAGGAAGCAGTTAGAACCTGATCCCAAAATGGTAGAAATCTTCAAAAAGGTTAAGGTAACTGTTCCCCTTTTTGATGTTATTCAACAGGTACCTAAATATGTAAAGTTTCTAAAAGATTTATGTATACATAAAGACAAAATTAATGAATTAGAAACTATCCCTTTAGGTAGTTCCATATCTGCTTTAATGGGAGGATTACCTGAAAAGTGTAGTGACCCAGGTCCCTGTATAGTTAGTTGTACTATTGGTAGTGTAGTAATTTATGATTGCATGTGTGATTTGGGAGCATGTGTTAGTATAATGCCTTTATCTGTATATGATGTTTTAAGGCTCCCTCCCTTAAAAAGGTCGGCAGCTCGTTTTGTGTTGGCAGATAAAAGCATTATTACAGTAGCTGGAGTTGCTGAAGATGTTTTAGTGAATATTAAAGGGCTCACTTTCCCAACCGATTTCTATATCTTGGAGATGCCCAATAATGACTCAGATAAGCCATCATCAATCCTACTTGGCAGACCATTCCTGAAGACATCAAAATTCAAATTATATGCTTTTTCAGGAACATATTCTTTTGAAATAGATGGCCGAATGGTAATCTTCAATTTGAATGGAGTCACAAACAACCCTCCAGAAGATCATTCTATCTTCCAGTGTGATATCATAGATGAAACTGTAGCTGAAATCCACCAGGAAGAGTTGGAAGAACAGTACACAGAACAAGGTCCACGTGTGGGGACTCTCTTAACTGACAATAAGGGCACTTCAGCATTTTCACAAGCTCCAGACAATCCAGAGCCTGCCTATGACCAGAAGATAGAGTTAAAACCTCTCCCTCCACATCTCAAATATGCTTATCTTGAAGATGGGCAGAAGTTTCCAGTTATTATTGCACAAGACCTCACTCCTGAACAGGAAGAGCAGTTACTTAGTGTGCTGAGGAAGCACAAGAAAGCAATTGGGTGGAGTTTAGCAGACATAGTAGGCATCAACCCTCAAGTATGTGAGCACAGAATATTTTTAGAGGAAGGAGCAAGACCTGTCCGCCAACCCCAAAGAAGACTGAATCCCACTATTTTGGAAGTTGTCAAAAAGGTAGTGACCAGACTATTGGAAGCAGGTATCATTTATCCCATTTCAAACAGTGAATGGGTTAGCCCAGTACAAGTGGTGCCCAAGAAGTTTGGAGTCACTACAGTGAAGAATGAGCATGGAGAGCTCATAGCAACCAGAGTACAGAACGCTTGGAGAGTCTGCATTGATTACAGGCGTCTCAACCAAGCCACCCGTAAGGATCACTACCCACTTTCATTCATTGATAAAATGTTGGATCGCCTGTCAGGTAAATCACATTATTGCTTTTTAGATGGTTACACAGGTTATTTCCAGATTCATATAGCTCCTGAGGATCAGGAAAAGACTACCTTTACATGTCCTTTTGGGACTTATGCTTACAAGAGAATGCCCTTTGGCCTGTGCAATGCACCAGCCACCTTCCAAAGGTGCATGATGAGTCTTTTCTCTAATCTAATTGAAGACTGTATGGAAGTTTTTATGGATGATTTTAGCGTTTATGGTGATTCTTTTAGCCTTTGCTTAGATGGATTATCTAGAGTATTAGATAGATGTGTCAGTAGAAACCTTGTATTAAATTTCAAAAAATGTCACTTTACGGTAAAACAAGGGATTGTATTGGGGCATGTTGTATCTAATACTGGCATTTCTGTAGACCCAACAAAGGTGAATGTTATTTCTAGTTAACCTTACCCCTCTTCTGTGAGGGAAGTCCGTTCGTTCCTTGGCCATGCAGGTTTTCACAGGAGATTTATTAAGGACTTCAGTAAGGTAGCACTTCCCTTATCCAGATTACTGCAGAAGGATATTGAGTTCGAGTTCAGTGAGGATTGCAAACAAGTGTTTGATAAGCTGAAGACCGACCTGACTCAAGCTCCAATTGTGCGAGGACCAGACTGGAGCCAGCCGTTTGAAATCATGTGTGATGCTTCCAACCATGCAGTAGGAGCAGCGCTGGCTCAGCGTGAAGGTAAGGATCCTTTTGTTATTGCTTATGCGTCTAAGACTTTAGACGCTGCCCAATCCAATTATACTACTACTAAGAAAGAGCTTCTTGCTATTGTTTTTGCTCTGGATAAATTCTGAGCTTATTTACTTGGTACTAGAGTAGTAGTGTATTCGGACCATGCAGCTTTAAAGTATCTATTAGCTAAAAAGGAGTCCATACCAAGGCTTATACGTTGGATACTGCTATTACAAGAATTTGATTTAGAAATAAAGGATAGGAGTGGTAACCAGAATCTAGTGGCAGACCACTTGAGTCGCCTTGAGCACATTAAGGATGATTCTACTCCTATAGATGATAATTTTCCATTTGATAACCTACAAGCAGTATCTAAAGTAGTCCCTTGGTACGCACCTGTAGCTAATTATCTAGTTAGTCGCACATTTCCTCCACACTTTTCTAAGCATCAAAGGGACAAGCTGAAAAGCGAGTCTAAATATTATATATGGGATGACCCATATTTATGGAGATGTGGTGCTGATTAGGTAATTAGACGTGGTGTGCCTCACTAAGAATTCCAGTCCATTTTAGAGGCCTGCCACTCATCTGAGAGTGGAAGATATTTTGGCCTTCAAAGAACAGCTAGAAAGATCTTAGACTGTAGATTCTGGTGGTCTACTCTTTTTAGAGACGCTGCTGAGTTTTGCAAATCTTGTCTCCCATGCCAAAAATTTGGTAATATATCCAGAAGGGATGAGATGCCTCAACAAATTATGCTTTTCTGTGAAATTTTTTATGTTTGGGGCATTGACTTCATGGGTCCGTTTCCAAATTCTAATGGTTATTTTTATATATTGTTAGCTGTGGATTATGTTTCCAAATGGGTGGAAGCAATTCCTACCCGCACTGATGATGCTAACACCGTTGTTTCCTTTGTGAGAAACCATATTATTTGCCGCTTTGGATCACCACGAGCAATCGTGAGTGATCAAGGCACCCATTTTTGTAACAGGAGACTAACAGGATTAATGAAGAAGCATGGGATTATTCATAAGGTTGCAACAGCATACCATCCTCAGACCAATGGGCAAGCCAAGGTGTCAAACAGAGAGATAAAGCGTATCTTACAGAAGATAGTCAAACCTCATAGAAAAGACTGGAGCACCAGGCTACAAGACGCACTATGGGCATACAGGACAGCATATAAAACACCTATTAGGATGAGTCCTTTCCACTTAGTTTATGGAAAAGCTTGTCATCTCCCAGTTGAAGTAGAGCACGGAGCCTTTTGGGCAGTCAAGGAGTGCAACATGGGAATTGAGCAAGCTAGAGCTGAAAGAAAGTTACAACTGTAAGAACTGAAGAGCCTTCGCCTAGAAGCTTATGAGAACTCAAGAATATACAAGGAGAAGATGAAGGTTGTACATGATCAGCACATCAAGAGCAAAGAGTTCCGACCTGGGGATTTAGTCCTCCTTTACAAATCTCGACTGAGGCTCATGCCAGGCAAGTTGAAATCAAGATGGGAAGGTCCATACAGAGTAGAGAAGGCCGAACCATATGGAGTTTATCACCGAAGCCACCCTTCAAGCTCTGAACTTATCAAAGTTAATGGACAACGTCTGAAGCTGTACCATTACGAGAAGATGCAGAAAAACAAAGAGCTTGAGATCTTCCTCTTGGAAGAACCCCACATGGCAAAAGATTGAGCTAGTGGAGCGTCCAACTTACGGACGTTAAAGAAAAGTGCTAGGTGGGAGACAATCCACCATGGTATGATCGTTCTTTTCTTTATTTTTCATTTTTCTACTTAATAACTCTTCTCTTTATCAACATATTTCGTGCATCTGCATTTGCATATAAAAAAAATGCCACGCGACGCGACCGCATCAGCGACGCGTCCGTGTCGCAAGGAGATGGGAGAAAATAAAAAAATGAACAGAGATTTTCGCTGGAGCATGGATGGAGGCGTGCCAGTGGCACCAATCGTCCCACGCGACCGCGTCCGCATCACATGGGATTCATGGCCTCCCACGCGATCGTGTGCCCCACGCGGTCACGTGCCCTGATTTTCGACGTAAAAAGGGGTGAACAACGAAATATTGTGCGAGAGTGGTGCGGGATTGGTGCTGGATGCACCATCCCTATCACGCGACCGCGTCGCTGACGCGGCCGCGTCATCCCTTCTGAAGCCCACTCACGCGATCGCATGCCCCACGCGATCGCGTCACCCCAAATTTGGCAAATATATCAATTTGAACAGAAAGTTATGTGGGTGCGAGGCTGTACTCGCGCCAGAAGCATCACATGGGTCACGCGACCGCGTGACCGACACGACCGCGTCAACTAAATTAGAGTGCAATCACGTGAATGCGTGCCCCATGCGGCCGCGTCACTTGCGCCGCACAGCTCAACCAAAACTGCCAAAATATCTTATCTTTCTCTTCTCCAAATCCTAATTTTTCTTTTCCCTCCTTATTTCTTCCTTCTCCCTTCTTCCTTCTATCTCACCTTTCATTCTCTCTTTCTCACCTCCATTAACAAGGTTTTATTTTCTTCTTCCCTCCTTCCTTTTCTATCATTCTTCTTATTTTATATGTTATTTTCTTTTCTTTTCTTTTTCTTTTCATTATCCTTATTTTCTTTTTTCTTCTTTCTTTTTTACATGGTGTTAGAAATTTATTTGAGTTATTATTCCTCATTATATGCTTGTGGATTGTTGCAAATTATTTGGCGATTATATATTATTTTCTTTAAAGGGTTGCTTGCATGTTTGCTTTAATACTTTCTATACCTTATTTACCATGCATGCTATGTGTTTGTGGAAAAGCCCATATGGCATTATGCACTTCTGTATTATACTTCCTACTATTCAAAGCATGTTTTTCACAAATTTCCTTTACTATTTTATTAATTAAATTTAATTTCCAATACAAACATGTTAGTTTGTTATGAAGTGATGCTTGATCTATGCTACTCATGCCCTTGTCGGCATGCCAATAATCATCTTGCATCTACTCACCCTATCATGCACTTGTTCTATTTTCTTTCATGATCTTTTCACATGTTGTCATGACCATGTGTTTATTTCATTCCTCTTTACCGTACACTATTTATCACTCACTCCATCCCCTTCCTTGCTTTAATTCTTTGGATTTAACTTACTTTCTCTTCCCTTTTTCAGAATGGCCACCAAGAAAGGCAAAGAGAAAGCCACCCCTAAACCCACAGCAAGGAAAGGAACGAAGAGAGCATTAGTGGCAGAGCCTTCTTCAACCGCAGTCAAACCCTCAACAAAAAGAATTAAAAGGATTATCAAGGTTGATGAAAAAGAGAGAGCCTTCCCAGCCAAGGACACTGCACGATTCCCAAATCGCTACTGTGAGCAGATGTTTCCTATTCTAGCAGCTCAAAATTACAACAATGAACACCTTCTTATCCTTCCGCCTCGTATTGCTGAATTTGTTGAGCCACAAATTGCACAAAGACATTGGGAATTCTTACAAAGACAGCCACGACAGGTTAATCTTTTTCGGGTTGTTGAGTTCTACTCCAACTTCCACCTGCCGACTCTGCAGTCCGTCTATTTACGCCAGAAGCAAGTCCCCATTATAGAAGAGACCATACAGCAAGCCCTAGATCTCCCACCTGCTCCAGAAGGATTGGACGCCTTTCAGAAAGCCACAATCAAGCGCCAGGCATACACATTTGACTGGGACGTTGTTCTCAGAGTTATCGCTCGACCTGGCAGTAAATGGATCTTCGGATACCATCGTTCCCATCCTAAGGGAATCTCGGCTTCTGCACTCACCTTAGAGGCTCACGTATGGGCACAGATTATGTCCCATTACGTCTTCCCGAGTACTCATGAGTCCTCCTTCACGGCAGACATGGCCGTTCTACTATGGTGCATCCTCACAGACCAGCCTCTTAATTTACCAAGACATATCCGGAATGCTATGGAACATGTGCAGATCACGGGCAACCTACCTTTCCCCTCATTGGTCTCTAATCTTATCTCAGCAGCCAGAGTATCCTACAGAGCTGGAGACACCAAAGTCATTCTTCCACGGGATGATCAGTATGTCCCTAACGGGAGATATCTCAGGCCACAGCTTGCCACTACCAGCCAGTCCACAGAGGATGCTGCAGCTCCTCCACCATCTACTAGTCAACTGCTGCATCAAATACTGAAGCGGTTGGACCAACATGAAAAGAAAGAAAAGCTCCGAGAGCGCCGCAACCAACGCCGATTCAAACACCTCAGGGAGCTGCTTAGAGGAGATTGCAGAGACTCAGACACCCCGGACTCCACTTCCTTCACCAGCACAGGGAGCCATGACGGCCCCGACTGTGGAGACACTGCCACCAGCCCACCATTGTTCCTGATAGATGGCACCGAGGACGGTGCAAAGCCTTAAGTGTGGGGACGTCGGTCAGTACCTGACTTTCGGAGGTAATTTCTCTTCCCTAGCACCAATAAATTAGGATATTTTAATTAGATTTTCTTTCTTTTATAGAATAGGATAAATTGCATAGTAATAGGTTAGTTGCATGCATGTTCTACTTGATTGAAAAGACAATAAGTTTCTTCTAAAAAGATATCTTTGGAACAAAATTTCACTAATTTTAATCAAAACTTTTATGATAAATTTGCTTGAAACTGTATTTGGAACATGATTTTTGAGCTAAAGAACACACGACCTGTGAAGATTTGAGCCTTTATGCATGGTTACATTATTTAACCATAATTATTTTATTCTTGTGTGTTTACTTCTCTATGATTGTAATCTATATTTTGTTTCATCCTATATGTCTAATATTTATTATGTTTATATGCTTGCATGTGATTGAGGCCATTATTTGTTTAAACTCACTTATCCAAATTAAGCCTACCCTTTTTTTTAATTACCTTTGTTAACCACTTTGAGCCTTTAAATCCCATTTGTTCTATATTTTACCACATTACTAGTCTTAAGCGAAAAAAAAAACAATTGTATATCCCAAATTGAATCTTTGGTTAGCTTAAGATAGAATTGTGTATGCTAGTTAAGTATGGGAATTTGTGGGAACAAAAGTTATTAAGGGAATGTGTCATGATAATACAACGGGAATGTGGATACCTACTCATGTGAAACTATAAGAATTAAAAATCTATGTGCATTGATAGGCTATATTTATTTTTATGTCTATAAAAAAAATTATCAATAAATAAATAAGGGGACAAAAATTACCCCAATGCTGAATTAAAAATTCAAAGATCAATGCACATATGATAAAATTGATACATGAGTATGGAATGTAAAAGTGAGTTTTGGGTAGCTAGGTATGAATTCTAAGGTTATATAAAATATATAGGTTGGGTTAAAGCTTGGGTTAATTAAAGATTCAATTTATAAGCTCACATAACCATATATGTATCCCTACCCTTACCTTGGCCCCATTACAACCTTGAAAAGACCTCATGATGTTTGCATTGGTATATTAACTGTTGTTGATTAGTTAGGAGAAGAACAAAAGTTAGAAAGCATGATTAGAGAATGATAGAGTGATTACCCTATACACTATTAGAGAAGGATAGAGTGATTACCCTATACACTAGAGAGATTAGAGCGTACATACATCATCAGTGAGGGTTCAATGCTTGAATTTCCATGTTCCCTGCTTTCATGAGATATCTTCTTGCACTTTTATCTGTCTTACTGTATAATGATAGAATTAGTGGAATTTGATTTGTAATTGTTTTGAAGAGCTTATTTACTTTTGATCAAGTGGGCAAGAATCATATAGTTGCATTCATATATATAGGTTGCAATGCATTGCATGAGTTTCTACATGTTCATACTTAGTTATCTTATCTCCTTCAATTAAGCGTGAGGACATGCTAATGTTTAAGTGTGGGGAGGTTGATAAACCACTATTTTATGGTTTATATTGTGTTTAATTGCGTGGTTTTATCATGATCCTTACCCACTTATTCATTAAGTTAGCATGCATTTATATTTCCTTTCTGAAAATATTACATGGTTGAAAACTGCTTCCTAGAGACTTTTTAATTATGCATTTTAGTTCTCCTTTATCCCATTTGATGCCGTAATCTGTGTGTTGAATGTTTCAGGCTTTATAGGGCATGGATGAGTTGGAGAGTGGAAAGGAAGCTAGCAAAAAATGGAAGGAACACAAGAAATTGAGGAGATAATTGACGAATGAATTTTTGCCGGTATAGAAATTATCAAGTAATCAATCGTAGTATAGTCTAAACCGACGCAAAATCCATCATCAAACAAATCTACAATCTATAACCGAGAGTATTAGTCCCGAGTCGTTCTTCCCTAGGAATGCTACAAGGATGCATGCTATTGGTTAAGTGGTCTTTTGTGGTCTAAAGAATGTGGCCTAGAAGTGTTAAAAAAAGGGAACAACAATCAAAATGAAATCTTCAATGAATCAATAGAATCCAATCTAAGACTTATGAGAATTGAACAATTACAACACTAATGGAGATTAGAGAAGATGATCTACAACATGAACAAAGTAAATCGAGTGTTGTAATAGATCTCACCAAGGAATGGTTGAGAATTGAGAAAATGAAGATGAACCCTAGAGAGAAGTTGGAGTTTCTCTCTCTATAAATGTAACTAACTAAAAATATCTACCTAAAGATCTAAAATTAGTCTATGGATGTGAATGTGTGTCAATCCCCTTCAATCCTTGGCTCTTATATGCATTTTGGCGCCAAAGTTGGTTGCTGAAACCTTCCAAAATCGCCAGGCACGTGTTGCAATAAAAGAACCACGTGCGGACCACGACGCGTGCGCGCACGGTACGCGTGCGCGTCCCTGGCTAATTCTGCGATGTGCGCGCGAGCGCCTTGTGCGCGTACGCGTGCTTGGCCGAGATCAACTCTTTGGCTTTTTGTGCTTCTCTCCACTTGCATGCTTCCTTCCTTGCTTCCTTTGATCCATGCCTAGCCTATTTCAATCCTGTAATTACTAGCAAACACATCAAGGCATCTTATGGAATCAAAGAGGAACTAGAATTCATTAAAATAAGGCTTAAAAAGCATGTTTTTACACTTAAGCACAAATATGGGAGAGATAACAAAACCATGCTAATTCATAGGCTAAATGTGACAAAAGGTTATCAAAACACTCTAAACTTAATACAAAACAAACCGTTAAATTGGGGTTTGTCAACCTCCCCACACTTAAGCCTTAGCATGTCCTCATGCTAAATTAAGAAGGAACTAAGGATTATGACATTTATTAAATGCAACTAAACTATATGAGTCCTATCTAAATGCAACTACCTAAAGCAAATGCAAATGCTTAATTCAAACAAATCGATTCCCAAGAACATGTGTAAGTACAAAGGCTAGGCAATAGGAATTAATTCCAAACCACAATTGTATTGAATTATCAAAAAGGGTTTAAACTTGCAAGAATATAGATAATATGGGTGAACACTTGTAGTTGAACTTTTGAACCCTCCCCGGATGTGTATCCGCTCTATTCACTCAAGTGTTTAAGGGTCAATTCACTCAATTCTCTTCTAATCAAGCTTTCCAAAATTTGATTTTCTTCTAACAATCAACATTTATTCAATGCATGCATACATTCATCATGAGGTCTTTCATTTAGGTTGTAATGGGGTTAGGGTCAAGGTAGGATCATTTATGGTTAAGTGGACTAGGATTTGAATCTTTGATTAGCATAGACTTCCCCACCTAACTATATAATGACCTATACAAGTTCAAACTATTCTAACTACCCATTCTTCACTTTTTCTTTACATATTCATGCATCCTTATTTGATTCATAACACCTATGCATTGATTCCTTTTTATTGACTTCACTTTGGGGCATTTTGTCCCCTCTTTATTATTTTCCCTTCTTTTTCCATATACAATTTTTTTCTTTTCATTTCTTTTGTTTTTCTCATTTTCACTTTTATTTATCTTTTTTTTTCTTTTCATTTCTTTTTCTTTTGTCAAACTATATACAAGAACATCAATGCATAAGGTCTATTCATTTAATCAATACATGAGTATGTACCCAATTCCTAAACATGAAAGTGTACTACCCCTTTTTTCCCATCCAATGTTCCCAAGCCTCACCAATTTTGAATAATAAACACTCTCACTAGCCTAGGCTAATCAAAGATCCAAACAAGGACTTTTATTGGTTTTCCGCCTTGGGCTTGTAATGTGCTAAATTGAGAATAAGTTGGTTAAGCATAGGCTCAAAATTGGCTAACAATGGAGAATAAAAGGTTGGCTGTTTGGGTAAGTGGCTAATGAAGTAATGGCCTCAATCATACAAATGCATAAATACAAGAAATAAATGGACATATAGAATCAAGCAAATCAAGGATTACAATCATAGAAAGAGAGCAACTGGACATATAGAATCAAGCAAATCAAGGATTACAATCATAGAAAGAGAACAATTTTCACACAAGAATGGAAGGTAAGTGGTTATAAAATGTAACCACATCAATAGGCTCAAGTCTCACAAGCTTGTGTTCTTAGTTCAATACATGCTTCACAAAGCATGAAATTCAAGCAAGTTTTACCAAAAATTTTCCTTTCAATCAATTGGGTTGATGCCCTATATTTAAACTCTTTGGAAAATTTCAATGTTTGACTAAGCATTGTTGTGATTGAAAAATTCAAAAATTTTCTTAGTTCACCCTTTCCTTTTCACTTAAAACCAATTTCTTATGCAAAAAGGGTGACTAAGTATTTTACAATTCAAAGTATGATTTCTAATCACAACCACAACTAAAAATAAAGATAAACAAAGATATGCAAAAATAAGGTAACTAGTAGAGTAGCCGAAAAGTTCACCGGTCCCCTCCCCACACTTGAGAACAAGCATCGTCCTCGATGCTAAACCGGAGGATCAGTGGAAGGTACAACGGTGTGCTCTGGCTCTGACTATGGCTGTGGCTCTGTGGTGTCTGGAGCAGCTGGAGGAGCATCCTGCTGAGTCGGTGCCTCCGCCTCCTCCTCCTGATGATCCTGCTCATCGGAGGCTAGAGAATCGGGAAGTGGAGGTAGCTCAGCACCCAAAGAGATAAGGGCCTGGTCCATCCGATCTAAACGGCGTCTGACATGGCGTCGCTCGTGCTCTAAGAATCGGAAAAGATGCTGGACCAGGAGATAAGTAGGCTCAGGGACTGCTGGTGGATCAGTAGATGATGGAGGAGCTGCGGCTGTAGAGGATGATGGGGCAGCTGTAGGGGCTGATGGTGAAGGTGTCCCCACGACAGCTCTAGCCCGAGAGCGGCGTCTAGCAAGTGGTCTCTCATGCACCCAACCACCCCAGGGAATAGTAACCTCCCTGTCATCAGCATCAGGGGGTGGTGGTCGCACATCATCATCCAGCCATGGAACCTCAGCTAGGGCCGCCATACTCGTGACCAATGTAGGAAATGGGAGTAGGCCACGAATATGCGCCCGCCACATACACTGTCGGATAAGTCTAGGGAAGGAGACCTCCTTCCCCTCCATAACACACCCAATAAGTAGGAGCATCTCCATAGGGATCTCTGAGAAGTGGGTGGTAGGCAGGACATAGCAAGCGAATATCATCTGCCAAGTCTTGGCCTCCCGAGTCAGATGAGTAAAGAGCATCCCTTTCGGCTTGGTATTGTTCGCATCCATAATCCATGTGGCATCTGGTAACCCAATAATAGTCCTGAGTGCCTCATAATCAAAAGTCATGCTGTGGATGGCTATCTCCGCCTACTGATGGGCACACAGCTCATCAGGTACATGCCGGCACTGTAGGGCCTCCTCAATCGCAGTCTCAGTAATCATAATCTCCCTAACCCGCACCTGAACCGAATCCAATGTGGGACGGAAGAAGTTGCAGTAAAATTCCTTCACCCAAGATACATTGATATCCCCCAAATCCCGGTCAACAAAGTCAATACCCAACTCAAGGATCCGACCGGTAATAGACCGTCTCACATCAGTAGGGAGGAGCAACTTTTTCTCAATGTTCAGCTTTGTA
>NC_029772.3:42108603-42110644 GCF_000817695.3 Arachis duranensis | reverse complement strand
AATGAAAAGAAAAGATATGGTTCATGTTCACAATGATTGTGCAAATCCGGAAAGTCAAAAGGAAATAGAAAGTTGCCCAAATTTGAAATAAAGCTCAAAATGAAACTAATTTCCTTGAAAATCGGGCAGCATTTCGGCTTAAAATTGGACGTTCCCGGATAGCAAATTAGCACAATTAGCATAGAAAACAACATCAATTAGGCAAAGTGACAGTGGTATAGCATTCAGGCAGCATGAAATGCACAAAATCAGTCCAAAATTAGCATACAACATCCAAATAAGCAGACAGCAATTATGCACGAACGGAGCACTTATCAGGCCTAGAATCCTCTATCCAGCCCTAGCTACCTAACCGCAGTTATTTCTAACTAATCCTAACATACAAAATTTGAAAGCAAACTAATTACATGCAATTACAGTAATTAATCAAAACGAACAGTAGAAAGGAAAAATAGAAAAAAGTAACAGAAATGGAGCAGGAACCTGGGGGCAGAGAGGAACTAAGAAAGGAAAGCAAAATGGGGGCGGAATAGTGCCAGGAACTGCGCCGCCGTGGACGGTGGCGGGGAGTGGCAGAAAAGGAGTGGCGGTGGGGGCTGCTGCGGTGACTGTGGCGGACAGACAGAGATAAGGAATGACTTAAGGCGAAAGAATGGTGAGTGGGTTGGTTGAGAGTCGCCGGCGATAATAGTGGAACGGCGGCGGTAAAGGCCGCGGACAACGGTGAGACTGAGAGACGGAAGTGGAGAGAGGGTGAGTGGAGGAGAGAGAGGGTTGGTGGGAACAGTGGCGGAGGTAGGTAGTGCGGCGGCGGCCGGCGCTACTGCTGCGACGGACGTTGGAGGAGAGAAAACGAAGAAGATGAAATTGGGGAGGGGGAGAAGTGCGCTGCAGCGCAACGCTCTTCGCGTCTTAGGGTTATCCCGCATTTTGAATCGACGCGCGCGCGCAACATGCGCGTCCGCGTCCCTTGATGAAACTTGGGACCTACGCGTGCGCGTACAAAGCGCTTGAGCGTGGATGTATAAAATAGGAAGAGACGCGTGTGCGTGCAATGCGCGTACGCGAGCATGGGGTTGGGCTAGGGCTTAGAGTTGGCCCAACTCAGGCCTAACTCTCTGGAGAATGGCCTGGAAGTCGCGAAATCAGATCGGCGCGCACGCGGCCTGTACGCGTCCGCGCGCAGTGAGAAAAATTGGAGATCCACGCGTGAGCGTGCAGTGCGCTCTAGCGTGGATGGCAGAACAGGTAAGGGCGCGTGCGCGTACAGTGCGCGCACGCGTACATTAGATTAGGCCTGAGGCTTAGAATGGGCTTGAGGCACGCCCAACTCTCGGGTCCGTGGCCTAGATTGGTGGCAACACGCAAGGGACGCGCGCGCGGCAAGTGCGCGTCCGCGTGCATTGACGGAATGTGATGAGGCGCGCTGGCGCAATGCGTGCGCTCGCGCAGATCGAGTTGGGCCTGGGGCCTAAAGCTAGCCCAGAAATGGCTCAACTCTCTGGGGTTTGGCTCAATCAATTGCAGCAGCAATTCGGCGCGGGCGCGGCAGGTGCGCGTCCGCGTGAATGTCCATGTTCTTAAAAACGGCGCGCACGCACGTTGTGCACCTCTGCGTGGATCGTGTTGGGCTCAAGGCATAATGTTTGCCCAAGGGCGGCCCAACTCTCGGGAGTGTGGCTCGTGGTGCATCCACACAGGGACGCGTGCGCGTACATGGCGCGCGCGCGTCCACCCTTTTTTTTTATATCAGAAAACAAATTGCTGGATGCTCCCCTTAATGTTCACAACTCTTATTCACTCAACTATCATACAATTCACAAAAATGCAATTTTTGATATTATTCATCTACTACTAAATACAACATGCATGTGACTAAGCTAACAATTAAGTTGTACAAACAAATTGTATGAAACATCTACCTACAATGGTAACTCAAATCACTTATTAAGTAAATGTAAAAGATTGGAAAGAGTTTACCATGGTGGGGTGTCTCCCACCTAGCACTTTTAGTTTAAGTCCTTAAGTTGGACATTTTGAG
>NC_029772.3:42106874-42107936 GCF_000817695.3 Arachis duranensis | reverse complement strand
GGTTGTGATATGAATCCCAAGAATCTATCTTTTGACGGATGGTTGCTTGAAGTCGATCCATTTCTTCCTTGAAACGACCCTTTAATTCTTGTTCCGCTTTACTAACATAAGTAGGATCGTATTGCTCTTGGATTAATGGGCATTGATATTCTTCCATGGAGGTTTGTGGCGGAGAGGGGAATTCATGATATGGTTGGAAAGGGGATTCATCAAAGCTTTGAGGTGGGAAGTTGTTTTGGTTATTGGTAGATGGTGGAATTATACGGGACGTAAATTCTTGGAGGGTAGAGGTGAAACTAGTGAAGGCGGTTTGGAGTTCTTCTTGCTCTTGAAGAATGATACCAAGTGCATCATTCATGGGGATTTGAGTTGGAAGGTAAAGATGTTGGAGTGGAGGTGATTCAAGGGTTGCTTGTTCATAATCGTCGCAAGGGTATGCGTAGGGGGAATATAGATTTGGATCATATGTAGGCAATTGGTGGAAGTAAGATGTGGGTTGAGAATAAGGTGCATAGAATGGTGGTGGTTGAGAGGTATAACCATGATAAGAATCATCATGTTCATAGGGATGATATGCATTATAGGAAGGACTACCATCATAGTAACTTGAAGGGGAAGGTTGACATGGTGATTGCTCGTATGGATATGGCTCCCTTCCTGAGAATTCATCTATCCCATAATGTGAGCCATCATTCAAGTTTTCATCGCCTACAAAGTAGTCATAGTCATATCCAAAACCACAAGGACGAGAATTCATAGTGGCAAATAAGAACAAAACTAATAGAGATCTAAAACTAACAAAAAACTACCAAACAAATAAAAGACAAACATATTCACAATATTCACATATTTACATTAACCAAAAACATGGCACTCATGCGCATCCCCCGGCAACGGCGCCATTTTGACGAATGAATTTTTGCCGGTATAGAAATTATCAAGTAATCAATCGTAGTATAGTCTAAACCGACGCAAAATCCATCATCAAAGTAATTCTACAATCTATAACCAAGAGTATTAGTCCCGAGTCGTTCTTCCCTAGGAATGCTACAAGGATGCATG
>NC_029772.3:42088932-42106640 GCF_000817695.3 Arachis duranensis | reverse complement strand
ACAAGAGATTAACAACAATCAACAATGAACAACAATGAAAAATGAAATCTTCAATGAATCAATAAAATCCAATAACAACAAAGTTGAATCTAAGACTTATGAGAATTGAACAATTACAAACACTAATGAGACTAGAGAAGAGGATCTACAACATGAACAAAGTAAATTGAGTGTTGTAATAGATCTCACCAAGGAATGGTTGAGAATTGAGAAAATGAAGATGAACCCTAGAGAGAAGTTGGAGTTTCTCTCTCTACAAATGTAACTAACTAAAAATATCTACCTAAAGATCTAAAATTAGTCTATGGATGTGAATGTGTGTCAATCCCCTTCAATCCTTGGCTCTTATATGCATTTTGGCGCCAAAGTTGGTTACTGAAACCTTCCAAAATCGCCAGGCACGTGTTGCAATAAAAGAACCACGTGCGGACCACGACGCGTGCGCGCACGGTACGCGTGTGCGTCCCTGGCTAATTCTGCGATGTGCGCGCGAGCGCCTTGTGCCCGTACGCGTGCTTGGCCGAGATCAACTCTTTGGCTTTTTGTGCTTCTCTCCACTTGCATGCTTCCTTCCTTGCTTCCTTTGATCCATGCCTAGCCTATTTCAATCTTGGAATTACTAGCAAACACATCAAGGCATCTTATGGAATCAAAGAGGAACTAGAATTCATTAAAATAAGGCTTAAAAAGCATGTTTTTACACTTAAGCACAAATATGGGAGAGATAACAAAACCATGCTAATTCATAGGCTAAATGTGACAAAAGGTTATCAAAACACTCTAAACTTAATACAAAACAAACCGTCAAATTGGGGGTTTGTCAATAACTAGCGAGAAGTGACGCAGCTGCATGGCTCACGCGTTCGCGCGAAAGAGGAGAAATCGTAGTGACGCGGCCGCATGGCTCACGTGACCGCGCGGAATGGAAAAGCACAAGTGACGCGGAGGCGTGGACGACGCGAACGCGTGGCAAGGAAAAACGCGAATGACGCGTCCGCATGGATGACGCGATCGCGTAACGTGCGCGATCTGCATAATCTGCAAAATTCGCTGGGGCAATTCCGGGCCCTATTTTGACCCAGTTTTCAGCCCAGAACAGCAGACTAGAGCCAGAGAACATGCAGAAACCAAGGAGAACAATTCATTCTATACAGTTTTTAGTTTTAGATCTAGTTTTTACTCCTCCTCTAGGTTTTTCTCTCTACATTCATAGTTTTTAGGATTTTATTTTTCTATCACTTTTTGCATTGGGATACTGAGGAGAGTTATTACCTCATCAAGACTTCATCATTCTAGTTCGTTTTCTTTACTTGGCTTTACTCTTCCATGTCCTTTGCTTTGTTAATTTTACCATTGGAATATTTTGAGGATTATTTAATACAAGGATTACTTTCATTTTTAATTGATTATTTTGGTTTTTATTTACAATGTCTTTCTTTAATTCCTTTTCACATGTTATGAATTTTACATTCTTAATGAGCGAGTAGTTCCCTAACTTGATGGGGAGTTGATTGAAAGGAACCCTTGAGTTGGAAGGCTTAAAAGAAAGATTGTAATTGGGTTTAGTGTTGGATTGCCCTCTAGTCACTAACCCCAATCCCTTTTAATTAAGTGGGTCGCAACTTGTGAACGGACATAGCATTCCAACTTGTTTGACTTTCCCTTACCTAGTAAGAGATAACTAAACAGGATAACCTTTAATTATCAATTAATCTAGAGAGTTCCCCAACATTAATGGGGCTTCCAACTAATCAACTCCCAGTCAAGGCTTTTATTTACATTATTCAAATTCTCCAATTTAATTCCCTGTTTACTCAACTCAAACCTTTTTGAAAACATCTGATTAATAAAATAGTACACTTTTCTGCAACTCGTTGGGAGACGACCTGGGATTCATACTCCTAGTATTTTAAATTTAAATTTCTGTGACACCTTTCTAAATTGATAAGTAAAATTCTGGTGAGTTAAGAACTATACTTCCAACGTATATATTTTAATAATTTTTAATTCACCAATTTCTGCCGCATCACTCTCAAAATGGAAAACGGAATTGAAAGATGCATGGCAGAATTAAATTACAAAGAAAATGAAAATTAACAAAGTCTCGTCTCAATCTCCGTCCCAAAAAAAACTCCCCATAAACTTGAATTCTAAGCTATTTATACACTTCCTTTCATTGATTCTTCAGTCTCTGAATTGGGCTTTTGGCCTTAATTGAATTGGGTTGAAGTTGCTCTAATGGGTTTCCTTGCTGTTGAGAGGAACCTTACTTGAGTGTGCTAAGTTCTGGTGCTTCACGTTGGAGTCCACGTTTGATGGCCAACGTTGAATCAAACATTTTTATTAAAATTCAGTTTTGCTTGCTGTCATCGACGTTTGAATCAACGTTGAAGTGCCAACATTCTTCTATCCATGCGTACGCGTGCTTTGCGCGTCCGCGCACTTGGAGGAGCTGACAGTCAAGTTAGTAACGGTAAATAAGCGCTTGTTAGGAGGCAATCCAACCAAGAGTATCTTTTAGTTTTTATTTCGATTTGAGTTTTATTAATTTTTCCTTGTTTTTCATAGTTTTTCCTTGGTTTAATTTTGTTCGTGATCATGCACAATTCTTAGAATAGTGACAGGAGGACTCAGAAGGAAGAACAGAACACCCTAGAGCAAGGTTGATTCGAAGTGATTGGGCGCTAAACGTCAGGCTGGGTGTTTAGTGCCAGGAGTGGAGCAAGGGGAGCTGGCATTAAACATAGGGATGGTGTTTAATTCCAAGAAGAGGAAGCAGGAGCTAGCGTTAAACGGCAGGTGGGCATTTAACGCCCGCAAAGGATCCTTTTTCAGACCTCCACCCACTCCCTCTCACCCCCTTAGCCACATTCTCATCTACATTCATCCACCCCAAATCCCAACATCACCTCCCATCAACCTATCAAATTCCATACATTTTTTAACTTACCCCCTACTCCACCCAATCAGCACATCATTCCTATGAATCTCTCTTTCTGATTAACCACATTCAAATTTTCTTTCCCTCCCACCCTTACCCACACTACCCAAACCATTTCCCACTCCCTATATGTACCCCATCTTTTTAGGAGGACTTTCCAGAGGTGCCGCAGGGATTCTATTTCCCTCCTCATGACTACTAGGACCACTTGACCACATCTATTGGAGAGCTGACATCTTATGTGGATTAGTTGAAGATTGAGCATCAGGACCACTCAGCCCTCCTCCATCAGCTAGTGGAGGAGCAGCTAAAGCAGAGGCGCGACATAGATGAGCTGAAGCGCTAGAGAGGATTCCCTGGAGGGAGCAGAAGCCGCCATGACTGAGGTGGTTGAGTTTTTTTATCATCTGCTTTGCTTATTTTCTATTTTTTAGTATTTTTATCTTGTTTCCTTTTATTTACTTGTATGAGTCTTTGCATGATCATTAGAGACTTTTATTGCTTTATAGTTTAGTTATTTATTTTGTTTTATGCTTATTTTGAAAGATGTCTCATGTATTACTCCCTGAGGTTGAAAAATCAAAAGAAAAAGAAAAGAAATAGTAAAATGCATGAGGCTTGAGTTATATATTATGAGTTTTTCTAGCTACTTTGATGTGGTGGCATTATCTTTAATTCTGAGTATATGAATAAACAGTGTATATTTGATGTTGAAGTTAAGAATATTGGTTCTTTACCTAGAAAAATAGCATGGATTCTCTAACCAAGTAAGACATTGATCCTTGAAGCAAAACAAGCAGCAAAAAGAAAAAGAAAATAATAAGAAACAAAATAAAAAGAAAGCTCCAAGGCTCTCTGCATCAATAGTTAGGGGGTCAAAAATTGATCTAAATCTCAAAAGAGTGGTTTCCCTAACCATATGCTTGTGGTGTGAATGTGTCAAGTAACCCTTGGTACAGAGCACCAAGAGTCATAACCAAATGTCATTACAGAGTATGCCAAAGGCTATAAGTACCACTGACTAAGAGAAAGTTAAAGGAAAAATTAGAACTCGAGGAGTTCCTCAATTAAGTGCTTGTGGTGTTCTTGTGTCAAGCTAAGCTGAGACAAAAAGAGTGACAACTAGGCTCAAGGTGCGAAGCACCAAGAAAAAGATAAGAAAAAGCTGTGTTGAAGGATCAAACAGAGCTTCAAGAGAAAGAGAATCCATAATATCATTCGAGTTCTTGTGCTGAAAGACATCAATATTTCTGAACTTCAAAAGATAGTGAGATGTCAAACCTATTCAGAATTAGGATGTCATTAGTCCAACTCAGTACTTAGACATGAGCTTAAATGAATATTCAAGCCTTAGACATTTTTCTCCTCTTTTCTTGGTCTTATATTGTTTTAGTTGCTTGGGGACAAGGAATAGTTCAAGTTTGGTCTTGTGATGCGTGAGCATCTTGTACCCATTTTCCTCTTGTTTCTAATCGTTTTTAGTTTGAATTAATTAAATTTTATTATATTTTAGTGTTAAAATCCTCTTTAGATGCTACTTTGAGATGTTTTAGTGTTTCTATGATTTCAGGTGAAACTCAAAGGAAGTTGGCAAAGTTTTGTGCAAAAAGGAGAAGATTTAGAGGCGTCCCCCTTGGACGCTAAATGCCCAGCTGGCGTTTAGCGCCATCAACACTGCAAGTTCAAGGACGTTTCTGCCTCCTTGGGCGCTGAACGCTAGTTGACAATCGGAACCAAGCCCATATCAATGAAGCATCTTCAAGTAGATTTAGCTTTTATTAGTTATATTTTATTTTTGTAATTTTTATTTACAAACAATATCTTTTAGTTTTAGGATTTAATATTTTATTTTAATTTCAAATCAAATTAAGTTAGATATAAAAGGGAAAATATTCACCCTTCAAGAGGATCTTTTCACTTTGCACTTTCACACTTTTTAGAACCCTTGTTTTCTTTATAAGTCATGAGCCACTAAACCTCATTGGTTAAGGTTAGGAGCTCTATTTATTTCTATAGATTAAGACTATTGTCTTTCTATTTTAATTAATATATTAATTCAGTTTCAAGGATTACTTTCGTTCTTCATTTTATGAATCTGGATGGAACGAAAGTATGATCATTATTCTATATGCGTTCTTGTGACCCTTGGAAGAGGATCTCACTTGAGCAACAGCTTAAAAGTAAATTCCTCCTAAATTGCTAATTACTTGAACTAATCTGGATACGTGACATATAATCCATTTACCTTTGGGTAATTAGGGTTTTTGTGGCCATAAACTAGATTTGAACTTAACCCTCTAATTGGAATCAAGTGACCAAGACATTGGCAGTTGATGAAGGTTAGATGAGACTAAATCACTCAGACATTAGGGTTTTGTTAATTACAGTTTGCCATGAAATGAATCCTGCATGATTAAAATAGTTGGTAAGAGAACTTGATCTGGGAAAGTAAGCATCTCCGATACCTTAACTGTTTTCTCTTATTGATTCCTCACTAATTCTCTTAATTGCTTTCTTTACTCTTGAATTACTGTTTGATGCTATTTCAAATCACCAAACCAACTTTTCTGTCTACCTAACTAATCCAATCAGTCGACCATTGTTGCTCAGTCCATTAGTCTTTATAGGATCGACCCTCACCCACCTAAGGTATTACTTGGACGACCTGGTGCACTTGCCGGTTCAGTTGTGGATATTCCAAATATCTGCTCTAACATCCAAGGGAACATTTTATTTTCCTAATCATTTGTCATCAAAAGAAAATCTTAAGATGAAGAACAGAAGTTACTAAAAAATTTTGCAAAATTACTGCATGATATGGTTATTTATTATAGACAAAAAGTTATTACAAAATTTTCATTTATCAGAATTGGGTAAACAAGAAAAGTAAAAAATTTATTCAAGTTAAAAAAAAACAAGAATAGATAACAAATACAACGTAAATTGCATGTGATGAACTATACCTCCTAGAAGATACCATAATCAGTTTTATCCCAAAATGAGCGTCTACCACAAAGAAAAATATATGTAATCACACCAATACTTCATACATCTGATTCAGGTCCAAACCTTCTTTTTAGCACTTCTGGTGCAACACAGTAAGCACTACCAACAATATCTTGAAAGCTCCTACCTGAAATTTATTTTTAAAGAGGAAACTAGAACTTTCAAATAAAGACAACAAAACATATCTGATACAAAAAGGGAAAAAAAGTAAAGAAAACAAATTATTAGCATAAACATATTCCCTTATCAGATTTTATGAAATTGGACAACCCAAAATCTGTGGCCTTTAGAGGTGAATCTTCTTTGGTAGACTTGAAGAGAAAATTCTACATTCAAAGAAAGACAAAATCAATGTCTAGTTGCATGACTCCAAATTGCATAAACATGTAAATCGACTTGACCTAGGGATGGCAATGGGTCCCCATGGGTTGGGGACATACCCCTGATGCGTGAGCATCTTTCATATCTCTTCCTAGTGAATTTGCATTTGAATTATTAAGTTTAATCAAGATTTAATTACCTTTAGCCACTATGAATGCTACTTTGAGTTGTTTGTAATTTCTATTTATTTCAGATAGCATTTGGATGGATTTGACAGAGTTTTGTAGCAGAAAAGGAAGAAAGCGAATGATGGTGTCAACCCCGTCCTCCTTGCACTCAAATAGAAATAACTTAAGCTATAAAGATCCAAATCAATGTGATTTCAGTGGCATTAGAAAGCTAACTCCCAAGACTTTTCAACGATATATAATAGCTTACCCTTTCTTCAAAGGCACGCTGGCATAGTGGTGCCTAACTTGGAGAATCCCAAGTTAGGCGCTGGAAGAAGCAAAACTCTAAGAAACAGGACTCTTGTGAAGTTAGGCGCCAATTCAACATAAAGCACTCCCTGGAGGCACTGCAAGGGTGGCACCTAACTTGGAGTTTCCCAAGTTAGGTGCCAGTTCATTACTACATCGTGGTCCCCACGCAGAATAAGAAGCTGCATGAAGATTTTAATTAATTTTGATTAAAATTTTATTTTATTTTAAAATAAGAAAATATATTATTTAGTTTTAAAAAATATATTTGACATTAATTAGGATTAGATATAAAAGGGAAAAGAATCAGCCCTTCGAACTCTCTTCTCTTCTACCTCATTCCGCACTTTATAGTTTTTCAGAATCCTTGTTTTCTCTCTGAACCATGAGCAACTAAACCTCCATTGTTAAGGTTAGGAGCTCTATTTATTCTATCGATTAATACTCTTACTCTTCTATTTTAATTCATGTATTGATTTGAATTTCAAGAATTATTTTCGTTCTTTATCTTATGAATATGGGTGGAACAGAAGTATGACCCTTGTTCTATTTGAGTTCTTGTAAAACTTGGAAAAGCTCTTTACCTGAACAACAGCTTGAAAATAATTTCTCCTAAATTTTTAATTATCTCAACTTAACGGGATACATGACATATAATCCTCTTATATTTGGGTAATTAGGATTTCTGTGGCATATAAACTAGAATTGAACTTAACCCTCTCATTGCAATCAAGTGACCAAGGAATTGGCGGTTGATGAAGGTTAGAGGAGACTAAAAAGGTCTAAGAAATTAGGGTTTAGTCACATATAGTTTGCCATGAATTGAATCTTGCATGAATAAAATAGTTGGTAAGAAAAGTTAATCCGGAAAATAATTATCTCTGAAACCTTAACTGTTTTTCTCTATATATTTCACAACCCGTTTACTGCTTCCTTTATTAATTCTCTAAATTACTGTTTGATGCATTTGAACTCTCAACACTCTTTTCTATTTGTCTAACTAAGTAAATCACTTAACCATTATTGCTTAGTCCATCAATCCTCGTGGGATCGACCCTCATTCACTTGAGGTACTATTTGATACGACCCAGTGCACTTGCCGGTTAATTTGTGGTCATAAAATCCGCACCAACCCCTGTCCCCACCTCCATTATCTATCCCGGTCTCTGCCCCATCTCCGCAACAGGTAACGGGGACCCCATACCCGTCGGGGACTTAGGCCTTCATGGATTTTTGAAAAAAATAATTAAAAAACAAAAAAATGAAAAAAAATAGAAAAAATTAAAAAATAAAGATAATCTTCAATCGTTATTACAAACATAATTTCTATAGTCTTCAACGACTTAAATAGCAATAACCAACAAATATTTGATACCAAACATATTCATAAACAACCAAACATATCCATAAACAACCGAACATATTTCATCACATTGTAAAAACATAATTCTCAATCCTTCTTTTATCTTATAATGGTAGTGATGGTAGACACCGATTTACTTGAATCCTACATCGAAAAGAAAACAATTTAAAGTTAAAATCATATAATAACTCAACAATAAGTCAATAATATGAAAAAATAGTATATTGTATATAATTTAGTAGTTTACTTACATTAACATCTCCTTCAATATTATGAATTGTATAGCACTCAAGTCCTATGTGAGTTGTGGTGCCAAGTTCATTCAAAAGCAAATCTTGATTACACATTAAAGCCTCTAATATATCCGAGTGCAACCTACTATGATGTGGTGTAACAAATCGACCACCCGTACTAAATGAAGACTCAGAGGCAATTGTAGGGATAGGAATAGCCAAAAAAATCCCTACTAATAGCTTGCAAAGTAGAAAACTTCGCTCAATTTGACTTTCACCTATTTAAGATATCAAAATCATGTTCATTCATGGCACTAGTCTCTCTTTAAGATAATAATTCAACTCGCTCTTTGTATTAATAAATGCATATTCCTCATTTACATGTACAGCAAAGTCAACCTGCCAAGATTCATGACTAAACTTCCTCCCCTTTGAACTTGAAGGAATTGATGGTGCTGATGGCATATTTTTCACTTGACCAATTGCAACACATGCCTCCATCTCACCATATATTTTATGAAAAAAGAAATCAATAAATACATCCTGTACCTTGGATCCAAAAGAGTCACAATAGCCATAACTGTATTAATCACACCTTAATACTTTTCAAACTTAGCTATCATGCTAGTAGGCATCATTTTAATTATCTCATTTTCACAATTTTCTCCATCAAAGCCAACTTAATCACACAAACTTTAGGAAAATAAAGATTTGATGTAGAATAGGTTATTTCAAAAAATAATTCAGTCACATAAAAAAACACCCTCAATCTTTGAAAAATTTCATTCGTCATATCCCAATCCTTATCACTAGGCAAAGATTTATATTGACTCTCACACAATGAAAATCTTTCAAACACATCTCTATACGTAATTGCAACCTCAAGCATAAAAAAGGTTAAATTTAACCTAATTTTGCAATCAAGACAAAAAATTTTTGTATAGGATATTTTAAGTTGCACACATGTTTTCTTAAATTTTTCTTCTCTCTTAGGAGTTGCAGTCTAATAATGGACACTATCCTTCACCCTTTCTATAGTATGTGAAATAAGTTGTAACCCATCCTTGACAATCAAATTTAATATATGCATACAACATCGCATGTGAAATAATCTACCACCCAAATAAAGTTTCTATGTGACATTTTAGTCAAAATATTCTCAATTATAACATCCATATATATAAACATACAATGACAATTTAGTATAAAAAGAATATTAGAAGTATTCTAATTATAAACATTTCACAAAATTAAATATTTAATATTATTACCTCAAAAGAAGGCTTTGCAATTTCCAAGAATCATCAATATAATGGGTTGTGATCGCCATGTAACCTTTGTTTTGGTTGCTTGCTGTCTATATATCAGTCGTAACTGCAACTCGATTTTTATTCCTCTCAAGAACATTTATTTTCTTCGATCTCTCATCATTATAGAGCTTCAAGATGTTACTTTTCAAAATGTTGCATGTAATCACATTAAAGAGAGGTTGCAAAGCATTACAAAACTGTCTAAAGCTAATGTAGTCCATAATAGATAGCGGATACTCGTGAAGACAAATCATAATAGATAACTCTTTCCTTTTATTTTCTTGGTCAAATGTATATGCACCAACCACAACTGTTTCCCCACTAGTTGTTGGAGTTGTCTTCATCATTCATTGTCTTATATCTCTAGTGGCGCGAAACTTTCATGTTTTGAAGTGATCACGCAAGTGCGAAAATCCTTATTTTGGGTCATCAAGTAGCTTTGATTTGCAATAATTGTATTCAGTCTTTAATTTTCTCTTGATTTTTACAATCTTGAAGTGATTCCACACTTCAGAGGTTAACTTCCTTTTTTGAATACCACTTGTAGAGTTTGTTGTTCCTTCATTGGTAGCTGTCGTATTGGTTAAGGGTTCGTGAGGTTGAGATCGATGAGCTTCTTAAGTAGTTGGAACGTTAATGGCTATAGGTTCTTCCAATGGAGGACTTTTCTCAAGAGTATTACTCAATGTATCAGAGAAAGACATTCTATAAAATCACAAAACAATAAAACTATAATCACATACACACAACTCTCCACAATAAATCATATAAATCAAATTACAGGGAACAATACACAGAATAATTCGCAAAAAAAAATAAATCACAGACGTCACAAAAAACATATAAATTACAAAAGTCACAAAGAAATATAAATTATAATTATAATTAAGCTATGTAATTAATAAAAAATCTGAATAAAAGGTTATAACATTTACATAAATTACAGAATCCACAGAGAATCACATAAATCATAGAAATCAGAATCGGAAATATAAATTATAATTAACCTAACTCATAGAAATTTTAACAAATGCTTCAAAATCAAAGTAAATAATGAAAATTTAAGAGTTCACAGAACTGACTTACTTGAGAGTCCATGGAGGCACAGACCAGTGAAGACCAGTAACTGGCGAGGACGTGACGATGAGAATACGCTCCACGCTTCGACGCGAAGACAGTGAACACTGGAAGACGATGCACTCCTTGCTGTGGTGAGCAGTGACGCCATGACGGTGGCCTCGAGAGTCCGTGAGAGGTGGCAGTAGTTGACAGAGGGGGTGAGAGGTGGCTGTGAGGGACTGAGAGGGTGGGAGGTAGCAGTGGCGGTCGATGGTGGTGAATGGTGAGAGTGTTGGGATGTGCGTTTGTGAGAGACCGAGAGGAGAGGATTTGAGTGACTGAATTTTTAATTTTGAAAGTGACGGTTAGAGTTTTCTCACAATTTCATATATAGTGTATACATATAATAGGGGGTATTTTAGTCTTTTCACTTATATGGGGTTTAAACGTGTCTCCATGGGGCAGGGATCTCTACCGTCGCCCCTGCCTCGTTTATTATACCGGGTTCTGTCTCCCGTCCCATGGGTACAAAATTGTCCCCATATCCGCCCTCGGCGGATAAATCCCCACAGGTACCTGCCCTTCCAGAGGTTGTTGCCATCCCTAACTTGACCATATTTCTGGTTTCATGTCCCGATGAACTAAACCGTGTAAATGACACTCAGCTGCAACCTTAAGCATCTGTCTTAGAACCACCACTACATCTTTTTTGGTGTAACGGATATCCTTCCTGATTAAAGCAACGGAATTCAAGGTAAGGTCCAATTCAATATGTAAAAATACTGAATACAGAGATATAGCAGACAATAAAATTGGAAAAAAATGAGCAGTAGAAATAAACAATAATTGCTATTGAACAAAGTTGGAATATAGACACATTTAATTTAACAATAAATACATGAATTAGTCCAACAAGAGGAGATTCTAATATGTAACCTATGATTGCTATTGAAAGTCAAATGTATGAACCAATCCAATAATTTTATGAGAGATGGCTTGGAAGGTTTTGAAAATTAATGATTATGAGAAAACTTGTAGAATATTTAATTTGATATTTCACGCAAAAATATTTCTCAGCAATGTAAACAATCTAATCAAGCTGAACATCATATGAATTAGCACAAAAATCAGAGAGCCATAACAATTAAGAAAGTTACAAGGGGAGCATAACAAACAAGAACAAGGAACAATAATAGTGCACATAGGTCCAAAAACATACCCTGGAAAATGTTGCAAAATCAGCATTCAAGGAAAACTGGTAGAAAAATTTGTGAATGTAACTTCATACTTTACTACATAGACTTACTTCTCAAGTTTATATAAACAACAGTAGCAAAACGATACAGATCAAAGGCATTTTGTCCTCCTCCATCTTTTCATAGAGAAATTGAACTCTAAGGTTTATCAAGAAGAATAGAAGCACAAAAACGATTATACCTAAAATTCGCACAAAAAAGAAGAAAAAATTCTTAATTAAAATGAGCTTAAAATATTGAAGGGTTGAGATTAGAGATTGTTACGATGGAAGAGCCGAGTTGAAAATAGATGGAAGAGGCAGCGGAGGGAACTCGTGCGACAGAGCGGCGACAGAGAGAGTAGATGCGACGAAAGCCGTAGCGGTGGAAAGAGTTCGTGTGACGACTGTAAAGGGAGCAGGCGCAACGGCTGAGAGAGCACGTGCGACGCGAGTGGTGACAGAGAGAGCTCGTTCAATACAAGCGGCGGCAGTAGCAGCGGCGGAGAAAGCTCGTGCGACGGAGAAGTCACGTTTTCAAGGGAGAGAGAAAAAGAAGAGGCTAGGTTAGTAAAAAATGTGCGACGGAGAAGAGGCTACGTTGGAGTTTCAGAGTTTATATGTGAATGAAGCTCAAGAAAGTAGTTCTCCTCATTTAAATTGCGACAAATTTAGTAACTAACTACAGACGAATTTTCTGTTATAAAACATCTGAAATTAAAATTTAATTTTATTGACAGAATTACCGACAGATTTTACCAACAGATTTTATAATCTGTCGGTAAATTTTTGAAATTTTTTTTTTACTTTTTTACCAATAGAAAATCTATTGATATTTTTAACAATAAAATTTTATCAAAAAAGTCCGTCTGTAACTTATTATTTTTTAACGGTAATAACAGTATGATATTATGTATATCTACTAAAGATCTTGATATTTTAGAGAAATAAATTATATCATGATATATTTGAATTTAACCTATATATAATTTAATAATAAAGTGTTAAGAACGGTATCATTCATCAAGGTAAAATGTCTAAAATGTGTAAATTTTCATTTAGATTTCTAAACGCACATTGTTTTCCATCACAAGCAAAAAGCACTTTTTTTTCCTATGGTGTGGAGGAAGGGAGGAGCGCCTAAACCTTCACACTTAAGATGCTAATTCAAAACGTCACAAACGGCATACAAAAAAAAATGAATTCCAATTTTAAAGGATTTTATTTTAAACAATGTTAGAAAATTAATTTTTTTTCAATCAATGTCAACTAAATTTTAAAATTATTCTATTTATCTTAAATTTTGTACCTTAAATAATAAATTATTAAATCTAAATCTTAAAATTATAAACTTATTAAAGTTATATTAGCTAATTAAAAGTTTAGTTTTTATATTTTTTCTTTGTTTTATAGGATTAAATTCAATACAACTTGGATGTATGCAATTGTGAATAAATAGATTACAAAATTGGTTGATAATAGATCCAAATGGATTTCTTGAATTTCTGGCAAGTCATGTATGTTCTGTGCCTAGTACAACGTGGACTGTTTCTGTTCTTTGTTTCTTACAAAAAACCGCCAAAAGTTATACTGCTGATCGAATCTGTTACAAGCTTGATGTCTTGCGGGCTCTCCTTGTCCAGGTTCCAACTTAATAACTGCCGGATAAAACAATGCTTCCAATTAAATACATTGGGGACAACCAAATGGGAAAGATTCAATAAGTGTATGTATATTAGGGTTAAAGATGTAATTATTGAAAATTTTAGGCAATCAATATTTTTTTATTTTTTTATTTGGATTAACATTTGCTAATTTTTATTTTTCTTTTATATTAAATGCATTTGCTAATTTTTATTTTTCTTATTCTTACTATGATCTTTATTTCAATTTTGACCTTGTCACTATATTAAGTCATTTTACTATTATATTATTGAGAGATTATACCATACTTCATGGAACTTATACTCACTTCTAATTTCAATACAAATTGCAAGTCACCACCCTTCCATCTTATAAAACACTTTTTTAATTGTTTGAATCCATGATGTAAGACATTTTTTTCAAGTATTGGTCTTACTAAACACAACAATCAATCAAATATATAAACATAAATTAATAACGAAGTATATTCTTGTGGAACTCATGAGTATCGTCTGAGATTAATAGTAGTATACATGTTATAAAAGAATCTCACTTTTGCTCTTGTCTACCAAAAAAAAAAATTCTCACTTTAAGCTCTATCTTCAATGCCAGAGGTTAAGTAAGTCAATGGAGTAGTAAGCATCAAGAGATTGAGAAGTGGAGTGTAGAACCTTACAAGATAAAGGCATATAGTATCCTAATTCTGTTCAATCAAAGACCTTATGGCTCATTCACTATCCAATATGCTCATTATTAAGCCTAAACTTAATAATACAATGGATTCTATACTCATAATAGGTCAATTAAATTAACCATTCAACTACATAATTATTGTCTAGTATATACACATACACTTGCTATATGAAAAAGAAATGGTTTCACACTTTGGATATACGTAGCATAAGAAGTAAAAAAAGCTAACTTTGTATATATAAAGTAGTGTTGATCCCCATGAGGAAGCACAAATGTGCAACTACGATTTGCAAGGAAGAAAAGTTAAGGCAATTATTTTTACTTTTTATTTTTTTGTTTTTTTACGGTGTTCTCCAATTCAATATGTTAAAGACTAATTCATTGCAAATTACAGCTTTATCTATAAATTTATTATTGATCAATAAATTACGGTATGCATAAAACAAAATTTAAATTTTCGATATTTATTAGGTGAACGAGTGATCCAATCACTTGATCAACTTATCTTTGTTAAATTTAATTGGAGATAGAAAGCATATAGAGTCACATACATTGGAGAAATAATAACTGCTAACAGTATTGCATTGGGTGCTCCATCCTGTGTTACTGTACGTGACTTTATTTCATTCAGACCCAAAAGCATGGGATGAGATGCATATTATCCTTACAAAGCAGAAGCAGAAATTGCATTCTTTGCCTCCAACACACGCTCAAACGCTTTGCGCATGCATTCAGCCCTTTTTGAGGAAAACCATGTGCACCTATATTATTAATTATTGTTTATATATCAAAAGAAGAGACCACCATCATCTATTTTTTTTTCCTTTTTTTAATTATTGTCTTAAAATTTCAACATGTTGAACTGTGTATGGTTGCTATATATCTCCTACTGTGGCTGTCGGTTTCACATATGGGGTAACCTACACCATCTATTTTGCGATATGTAGAAATTTGGAACTAAAAAAAAAAAAAAAAAAGTAAAAAATAATTATTGAAGTTACAACTATAGTAGCACGAGTTTTTTTTTTATTTGTTCTCGAGTGATATCTAATTTTCTACTTTGTAGTTTTATTTTATATAGAGAATAATAAAAGGTAAAGAGAGTTAAATTTCACAAAAACCAGATTTACTTACGTTTGAATTGAGTTTATATAGTTCTGCTGTTTTTTAAAGTTAGATGAGCACTTAAAAATGTTCTAAGGTAGGTGAGTTTAGGTTTGAAAAAAGAGGAACGACTCTTGTATCAGTAATTGTAATCAAACATTGATTATAATGAAAATTTCATCATAGTTTGTGATGGAAATTTGAGGTAGGTCTTAATAAATAAGAGACGGAGCCAAGATATACCGCGATGTCAATTTCTCTCTCTTTTTCTCTTTTACACATAATCGTGATGAGATAAACTGAAAATAAAAAATCTCTTGTTTTATTGTATTAAACACAAATTATAAAAGTTGCTACAATTTATGTTTTTGATTCAATTTCCCTTTCTCAAATCTAAAAAAAAAAACCTTCAAACAATGGTCTAAAATACCTAATTTAACGACTTATCGTCAAGATGGTGATATGCTCTCGACATTGTTATAGGACTGAATTCTAATGATGGAAATTAAAACAAACTGGAAAATAGATGTTAGCGGGGACCGAAGTTTATTTAGTTCTATAGATATTTTTTTATTTATTTCACCGTGCAACTTTTAACTTATGTGGCGACATATTTTATCATAATTTATACATATAAATTTTAAATAATAATAAAAATATCAAAAAAGGACAATAAATTAATGCCTGGAATGATAAAGAAAAGAGCAATGCTAGATAACTAAAGGGTATTAGCCAAAAATCAGCCAAATACCTTTAGGTGAATCTAAAATATCTACGATTTAATATATATGGATGTTTTTTCTGTTAAGTATTAGAATGTTTCTTTTTCATACTAAATGGATATTCTTTTATGTATTTTTCGAATTTTTTTGTATTACAAATATGAATGTCTCTATTTTTTTAAAAATTTCATAATTTTTTTAAATTTTATAGATATTTAATTATTTTTACTAAAATATAACTGAATATTTCTTTTATTAAGTATTAGGATATTTTTTCATATTGAATGAATGTTTTTTTTATATTTTTGTAATTGTTTAAGGACTCCTTTTGACTAATCTAAAACCAATAATATTTCCAACAAACACAACAATATGCAATATCATCACTATCATCAAATCAATAATAACGAGCTCGATGAAATAGTATCTCAGGTTTCAAAGAGGACAATTATTATTGTTACTTTGTTAGAGATTGTTGTGGTAAGTGGTAACTAAGAAAATTGAATTAGACGAAGAAAGCAGAGCCATACGTATAAAGCACTAGGCAATTTCCCATAGAATAGAATGAGAAATCAAAATAAACTCTCTTTCTTTCTCTCTTTTTTCTTTGGCTTTGACTCGCACGGTCTTGGATCTCATCGAAGAACCCTAACCCAATCCGAAGGAAGAAACATCTCCGTTGTTGTTGCGTCGCGTATCGATCGATCCAAAAGAAACTAGTTTTGGCAGCTCCCGAACCAAAACTCCACCTTTGTCTCAGGCCATGCGACGCTGGTCATCGTTCTCCGCCATCGCCTTCTCCCGAGAGGACTCCTTTTCTTTCGCCGTCGCTTCTCACTTAGCTTCCTTTTTTTGACAGTGAGAGAGAATTTGTGTGTGTGATTGTTGGAGGTGGGTAAATTAATGTGAGAGAAAAGAGAAAGGTTTTTATAGGTTTTTAAATTTTTTAAATTTTAAATTTAAAAAATTTAAAATTAATTAATTATTAATATAAATTAATATTTTGTTTAGTTTTTTGCTGGTAGCCTTTTGGTTCTATATACTTTTTCTAAAGAAAATTAGCAGAATCATCGCAAAAGAATCAAAATGGGTGATTACAACTGTTATGAAAGAAGTGCAAAATCACTATTTAGTGGCGGTTACAATGCAAGACGCCACTAAAACATGTCCCGTTTCAACTCCAGCATTGAAGTGGCCTGAAATTGCCACAATTTTCATCTGCCAACAATATTATATTTAATGGCGGTTATATCACCAAAAACTGCCGCAAAATAATTTAGCCACATAGCTAGCACGGAGCGGTGGTTGGCCAAGCTCTGCTAAATCATGTAGTGATAGTTCATAATGAATTTGGATCCTCTAAATTTAGATTTTCACTTTAGAGGATAAAGTGAGATCTCTCACCATTGAATGTTTTTTCTATCATATTTTTTTTGTCTCACCTATAAAATAAATGATAATAGATTATACTTTATCTTTTAAAATAAAATTTAAAATTTAGAAGATCCAAATCCGTTCCGAATCGCATCAAAACCGACTATCTAATGCCTATGTTGTAGTGTTGAGTTTCAAGAGGAACATAGTAATGAAAATATTTGA